>NC_134354.1:749809413-750149413 GCF_048569485.1 Anomaloglossus baeobatrachus | reverse complement strand
GTGGACGTTCGCCGCCCACAGCGAGGTCGCACGAGAGGTAAGTATGTGTGACGGGGGTTACTGACTTTGTGTGACACGGGCAGCGATTTGCCCGTGACGCAAAAAGGACGGGGGCGGGTACGATCGATTGTGAAATTTCACAATCGGTCGTACCGTGTAAAGCAGCCTTTATACTATGAATGTCTTTTGTTCCTATAGCAACCAATCACAGCTCCTACTAATAACCTGTAGTTCCAAGCTCCATTTACTTTAATGGAGGCATATTTTTTGGAGATTAACTGTAAAGCGCGGGGTTAAATTTTCCTATAGGTACCTAATAGGTAAAGGGCAATACCACCTCCAACATTTATCATCTATTCTCAGCCCAGGGGACAATGTCTGATCACTTGGGGTTGGCTGCGGAGACCCCAGGCTATCAGGGGTAATGTGGTTGCGTGTCTCCCGTTTGCACAGGCCTCCCACACACGCCATGCTGTTTTATATCCGTTGTTTCCGGTCCCGGTGGGCGTCAGATATTTACAGTTTCTGTATATAGCAGAAGGCGCGGGGCTCGGCCGGGTCAGTTCTAGGACAGAGAATGATGGCAGCAGATTTATTGTACATATATTAGGGATGGTCCAGGTGTCAGCACAGTGTCAGCTGTTTTCTCAGTAAGAACATTGCTGAACATGGGCTGGAATCTGCCACATAAGTGTTCACCGCCCGTGTGAAAAGAGCCTTAAAGGGACACGTCACCATGAAAACGCCATCCGATCTACAGGCACCATGATATAGAGCAGGGGGAGCTGAGAAGATCGATATATAGTATTGTGAGAAAAGATTCAGCGTAACCTGTGATTTATCATGTCATCCTCTGCTCTTTGACTTCAGTCCAGTGGGCAATCCGATCAGTGACTGACAGCCATATGTGTGTGTAAACATAGAGACCTGTCAGTCACTGATAGGACCGCCCACTGGACCCAAATCAAGAAAGAGTAGAGAATTAATTTTCGAATCTTTTCTCACAATACTATACATCAATCTTCTCGGCTCCCGCTGTTCTATAACATGGTGCCCAGAGAAATTTATGGTGACAGGTTCCCTTTAAGTTGCTTTTACCCTAAAGGATTATCCTGAAGGAGCACATACTTGGGCTACTTTCACATTTGCATTGTTTTGCATCAGTCACAATCAGTTATGTGACTGATGCAACGGATGTGTTGCAGATAGTGGCACAACTGATGCTGCAAAAAAACTATTCGTTGTTTTTGGGGTTTTTTTTTTTTTTTTTTTAACTGTTTTACCGGCGGCCGGCTTTTGTGAACGATCAACTGATAGTTCACAAAAGGCAGCCGCTGGGCAATCAGCTGATCGTTCACAAAAGGTGGCCGCTGGGTGATCAGCTGATCGTTCACAAAAGGTGGCCGCTGGGTGATCAGCTGATCTTCACAAAAGGCGGCCGCTGGGTGATCAGCTGATCTTCACAAAAGGCGGCCGCTGGGTGATCAGCTGATCGTCCACAAAAGGCGGCCGCTGGGGGATCAGCTGATCGTTCACAAAAGGCGGCCGCTGGGTGATCAGCTGATCGTCCACAAAAGGCGGCCGCTGGGCGATCAGCTGATCGTTCACAAAAGGCGGCCGCTGGGCGATCAGCTGATCGTTCACAAAAGGCGGCCGCTGGGCGATCAGCTGATCGTTCACAAAAGGCGGCCGCTGGGCGATCAGCTGTTTGTTCACAAAAGGCGGCCGCTGGGCGATCAGCTGTTTGTTCACAAAAGGCGGCCGCTGGGCGATCAGCTGATCGTTCACAAAAGGCGGCCGCTGGGCGATCAGCTGATCGTTCACAAAAGGCGGCTGCTGGGCGATCAGCTGATCGTTAACAAAAGGCGGCTGCTGGGCGATCAGCTGATCGTTAACAAAAGGCGGCTGCTGGGCGATCAGCTGATCGTTCACAAAAGGCGGCCGCTGGGTGATCATTCACAATAGCCGGCCGATCAGCTGATTGTTCCGGCCGCTGAAACTGAATTTACAGTCGATCATGGTTCTTTACTGTGCACGTACTCACAGTAAAAAAATCGATCCGCCGCACACGAACGTTACATTCAGCGTTGCTCTCGCCTGACAGTAAACGACTGATCTGTCATGTGGCGGATGCAACGCAGGGCCATCAGTCACAATCCATCGCTAATAGAAGTCTATGGGGAAAAAACAGATTCCTGCAAAATATTTTTCCGGCTATCGTAATTCCTCAAGGCGACGGATTGTGACTGTTGCAAAACAACACAAGTGTGAAAGCAGCCTTAATAACCCTTGTTTCATGATAATCTTTCAGTGTAAATCATGTACCAATCACCCGATGGATGAGTAAAACGCTGGATCGTCAGCCGCAATGATCGACCAAAAAAACCGACCAGCACCAAAAAAATCATCCATGGCAGATCATCATCCTGTGTGATCAGGCCCGCTGAGAACAGTGTTGCTCAGTGCGCATCATCTAGTTTGGTCTGCCGGGGTAACCAGGTGTTTAAAGGGAACCTGACACCAATTTTTACTTATAAACCCTGTACATCACTTATAAGGCTGGATTCACATGTTTTATAGTCGTCCGTTATCACAAATCAGTTAGAGACCCGTTTGCAAAAAAGTTCTGCAAACACAACTTTTTTGCACGCTGTTAAATAAAGGATGTCAGCCGAATCCGCTTTCAACGTGTGGAGTCTACGGACAACAGACCTGTTAATGGATTGCTATTTATAGTCCATTTGTAAGGGATCCGTTAAGAGACCATCGGATCCGTTACAAATGGATGGCTAAATAGAAATCTGTTAACAAATTTGTTATCCATAGACTCCCATGTTAAAAAAACTGATCTGGAAGATATCAGTTTCCCAGCGGATCCGTTCTAATAGATGACTACAGGACGTGGACTTAGCCTAAAGGGTGCTTTACACGCTGCGACATCGCTAGCGATCTCATTAGCGATGTGACATGCCAGATCGCAGATAAGATTTGCCGAGATCGCACATAGGTCATTCTTTGTAGCGCCGGTCACATGTGCGATCTCGGCAAATCATACGTGCGATCTGGCTTTTTACATCGCTAACGAGATCGCTAGCGATGTTGCAGCATGTAAAGCAGCTTTAAGAGTAGCCACACAGTGCCCAAGGTCAGTGGATTCACTGGCTGTTCAATAGGGCACAGTGAGGCCTGTGCAGGTCTCCGATTCCACTGCATAGGCACGAGGCTTTGGGCGCTGTGGGGATGACGTAGAGACATCACTCAGTTGCATGCAATTAGAAGAGGCGATGTTTGAAGGGAGTGGGGCAGCTGATCACAATCTGAAGACACTTATCAGCCCGGACCGTGCAATTTGGATACAGCGTGGAACAAGTATAAAACCTTTTCTGGGGTATGCAGGGTCTCATTTGAGAGTATAAAGGGGTTGCAAAGACCCCGTTCACATAATCTTATAGGATAGATGATGAGCAGGGTTAATAAGCAAAAAAACTAGTGACCGGTTCCCTTTTAATGACCACCGATTAGTATAGGTTTACCGATCAGCGGTTGCATTGTGCTGCCAGTCAATCTGTGTAAATGGATCCTTAGGCCTCGGTTGCACTCGTGCATAGCTTCTGATGCGGGAGCATCGGAGGCGATATGCTAATGACCCTCTGCTGCGAGCGTCAGCCGAGGGTCATGCGACTGTGATCCGATCTTGCGATGGTATCTCAGCTGCGGAGAAGAGGGAGGGAGCACTTTCTCCCCATCTCCTCCCCGGCCTGTCTCTTCATATATCGCACTGCAGTCGGATGACTTCCGAGTGCAGTGCGATGTTTCACACGCCCCCATAGACTTGTATGGGAAAGCGTGAACCGAGACTTGCTGCCAAACGCTGCGTGCTGCGATTCATTTCTCATGCCGCTATGGTATGAGAAATCAATTGCAGATGGACACTGCCCCATAGTTTTGCACTAGAGTGAGAGCAATCCGATGTTTTATCGGATTGCACTCGTCGGTTCAAAACGCAAGTGGAACCGTAGCCTTAAAGGAATTGTCTGGTGAAAACTAGTCGTACTGTATTCTCTTCGGTGGGATTCCGACCACTGGGACCCGCACTGATTGACACTTTTACCCCTGTTAGAGTGGAGCGGCGGTGCCCGTGCTCAACCTGCGCTCCATACATCCATTAGGAGGCTGCCCAGCTTTTTCAAGGAACCTGAAAAGGAATGATTGGTGCAGTGAGGAGTCTGCTGATCGGTGCAGGACACCGCGGTCGGCACGTTATCACCAATGCTGGAGATGGCTGATCAGTTACAGGACAACCACAGAACAAATGTCTCTCCTGCCCCGATTGTTCCAATGTGTCAGCGCGGGATGATGTATCAGGAGCTCACAAAGCATTGCCTGGATACATTTATTGCAAACACTAAAACACAAGTGAACAAACAGAAGAGAACGTTTCCCGACAATGTCATAGACGTCCCATCTCCTCCTAGTGAGGTCTGACGATTAACCCCTTCGAGAATTGCACTAATTACACCATCAGGTGCACTGAAACCTGGGGGGGGTTACAAGTGGGCTGAAATAGTGGAGAAAAACATGGTTTTTGGGGGGATTTGTCTTTACAGCGTTCTTTGAGTGATAAAAAATAACCTGGTGCCAAGATCCCACCGCTCAATATGATTTGTCTTATATTATTTCTTATATCTTAGTAACTAAAAAAAAATTCTTTACTGTGTAAATAGATATACAATTTTTTTTATATCCCTATTTTCAGAGACCTATAACTTATATTTCTCCATCAATAGAGCTGTGCGAGGGCATTTCTTTTGGGGGGGGTGGGGGGGGCTGGAAATTTGAAATGGTACCATGTTGTGATCCCTTTTTTCTTTTTTATAGCATTTTTTTTGTGTTGACTGAATACTGCAAATCTGGATTTCAATAGTTTTCTTTCCTTTATGGCATTTACCGTGTGACTTAATTTTATTTTATGTAGTCCTAGAACGTACTTTTTATTGGACACGAAAATACCAAATATATTTAGTTTTTCAAATTTTGGGTTTTTTTATGGGTCAAAAGAAAATAAATTTTTTTATTTTTATTAACCCTAGAACGCATACCTGGGGCCTCGCAGGCCTGCTAGGTCATTTGTTTTCTATGGTAGATTGAATTGCTTGCGCGTTCTAGGGTTAAAATTTATTATCTTTCTCCCCTTTGTCCCCCCCCCGCCCCCCAACTGACTTAAAGGGAACCTGTCACCAGATTTGGCCCCTATAAGCTGTCATCACGACCAGTAAGCCCTTGTATACAGTATTCTAGAATACTGTATATATGAGCCCAGGGCGACCTATAAAACGTAAAAAAAAACCTGCGGGGCGATTCGGTCTGATGGGCATCACTGGTCTCAGGTCCTGCGCCTCCTCTATCCTGTGCAGTCGTCGTCCTCCTTCCTTGCCCCTTGTGGATGACACGTCCTATCTCATCCACACAGAGTCCTCCATTGCCCTCCTGCGCACGTGCACTTCTCTCTGTGCTGCTGAGGGCAGATCAAAGTATTGTAGTGCGCCTGCATGGGCGGTCTTTGACCTTTCCTCGCGCCTGCGCGTTACAGTGCTTTGATCTGTCCTCAGCAGGGCAGATCAAAGTGCGCATGCACAGGACCGCAATGGAGGCCTCTGTGTGGATGATGTAGGACGTATCATCCACACGGAGCTGGGAAGGAGGACGGGGAAGGAAGGAAGAGACGAGGCACCGAACCAAGACCAGCAACGCCAATCAGACCGGTGTTTTTTCTGTTACACCTAGCGACCTGGGCTATTATAAACAATGTTCTGGTATGCTTTGTACAGTGTGTCCACCGCCATTAACTTGAGAATGGCAGCAGCTTTAGGCAATGAAGTGGTATCTAGGTATAGTAAAGTAGTAGCCATGCGCTACGCAATGAAACTACCTATAGCGCCACCTGGTGGAAAACAACGGAGTTCGCATTTTTATCTCGAAAACGGAACAAGATAGAGAAAAAAAGTGAATTACAAAGTTGTAGGGCATCATCAATTCAATACGAATCGACACCTTGCATACAGAAATGCTATGATTAGAATGTGTAAAACTCACAAGGCTGCGGACATGAAGCGATACCTCATGGAGACCTATCGACAAGTCATTGGGTATGGTGGCTGCGTGGAGTGGCCTCCACACTCACCTGACCTGACCCCATTGGACTTCTTTCTGTGAGGTCACATCAAACAGCAGGTATATGCGACCCCTCCCCCAACATTGCTGAACCTACGACGACATATCACAGATGCTTGTGCAAACGTGTCACTCACCTACCATATTGCACAACGTGCAGCAAGATACAGTATGCTGTCCAGAGTCCAGATGTGCATTGCAGCTGACGGGGGACACTCTGAGCATCAAAGTTAAATGAGCGCCGTATGCGTGACCAGCATTCAATGTTTTGGGGGGGGTCATGGGTTTCATATCATAGCATTTCTGTATGCAAGGTGTCGATTCGTATTGAATTGATGATGCCCTGCAACTTTGTAATTCACTTTTTTTCTCTATCTTGTTCCGTTTTTGAGATAAAAATGCTAACTCCGTTGTTTTCCACCAGGTGGCGCTATAGGTGGTTTCATTGCGTAGCGCATAGCTACTTTACTATACCTAGACACCACTTCTATGCCTATAGCTGCCGCCGTTCTCAAGTTAATGGCGGTGGACAGGATATGGGTAGAGCTCACTGGTGGTGGCCACAGCTTGTAGAGGACAAATCTGGTGACCGGTTCCCTTTTAAACCTTCAATTGTTTGAACCCTTGTATATTATACTGCAATACTTCAGTATTGTCCTATGTAGTAAAACTCACAATATCCAATGAAGCCCTGCCTGCCAAAATGATGGCAATGGGGGCCTTAAAACCACTAGAACTAAAGGGGCTTTCCAGGATTTTACTAAATTTGTTCGAGTAGGAAATGTTAGTATAAAAATGAAGTAAGTTTTTAATTACCTGCTAAATCCTTCACCAGACCTGCAGGGATGCTACGTTCATCAGTCACCTGACTGCTGCAGCCAATCACTGGCTTTAATGGTCTGGGGTCATACATATAACCTTGACCACTCTGACCAGTTAAGTTCACACTGACTTCATTGAACCAGTGGTGGCTGGAATCTGTGGCTGTGACTGGCTCCGTGTGCTCCCGCATAGCAGATGGGTGTGGGAGCTGCCTACTATTTATATGCCCTAGTCTAGTCCATAAATCGGACCACACTAGAGCCTGCTGCAACGTTTTTTTCATTTGGACAGTTCTGCAAACCTCCTCCTACCTGTCAGCGTGGCCAGCTCCTCTTCTCATTAGCCGGCTTAACGCATCGTGGTGTGTGTGCATCATGATACAACAGGGAAATTGCACCAGATCAGCTGATGAATAGAGGATCCGGGAAAGCAGCCACAATATAGTGATGTGGCCCCTGGATGTGTGGCTGAGATCCATGTTAATGAAGGGGGGGATGTCATCACTGAAGAAATGGCGTGGGATTCACTGGGTAATTAATGGTTATTTCTTTTTTACATCCCCTATGCTTGGTCAAGGTTTGTAAAATCCCAGAAAACTACAGTTAGGGCTACAAATGGTTTTAGGAGCTGCTCTGTTCTTTCATTCTAGAGTTTCCTAAGGGATAACTACGGTAGTACTAATGGGCGAATAGTAACTATTCAGTTTCAGATTACTGTATTTATAACAAATCCCAAAATACTATACCGGTATTTGTCACGAATAACGAACCGAATACAATGGGGAACCGGAGCATTTTTCTTAACGAATACTGGAATAGTACTCGGTATTTGTTGAGCATTACCCGATCACTAATAGTTACTATTCGCTCATCACTTATTACTAGTCATAACTTACTCTGGTGGAAATGCTCTATCTACAGATTCCAGAAGATCCTAAGTGGATCTAGTGATGAGGTCACGATCACCAGTCACATGATCTGCAGCCAATCAGTGCCTCAGCAGTCAGGTCACCGGTGGTCGTGATGTCATCATTTCAGATGGAACGCTGCATGTAGTGTTTTTCTGCACTTGGTGGAGCGTCAAAAAAAACGCAACCGGCAGGATTTCGTCGGCGTCCGTTGTTTTTACAATGGATGCCTATGGTGGCGGATTCCGTTAGAATCCATCATTTGATGGATTCTGTTAACGCAACTGTCTTTACACAACTGCGCATGCCCAGATGTATAAAGTGAAGTAAAAAAACCTATAACGGATTGCGTCATTTTGTACGATCCGTTGCATCCGTCACACAACGCAATGCAACGGATGCAGTTCAACGCAAATGTGAAACTAGCCTAATATGTATGGCCAGTTTCATGAGACAGCAGCATCTTAGTAGAAACATCTTTGCGATTCCCAAAAGCATCCTTGAGTGCTGTAAGGTACTTGCTCAGTCCCCCAGAAAGGACATGCAGCCATGGTTTCCAACTGATTGGTCTCTCATCTAAATGTTCTGTCAACACATTTCTTCTTTCAAGAAGTGAGCAGGTTCTTATAGCACCTCCGATCCCCAGCGTCTCACCAGACCGGGGCATATAATGGTGCCTGCATCTAAAGCGGCACTGACTTTTGCACATTATTGATCAGTCGCAGGCGTCCCATCAGCTCTCCTCACAGGTTTGTGTTAGAATTTCACATGACATAACAGTTGTTTTCTAGACTTCTGCCGTTCCTCTGTTATTACTTTTGGGAATGTATAACCACGTTGACAGTTACTTTCTCATTTGTGTGTCTCTACATGGTCCTCACCGATGTCAAAGTGCATAATGATTGTGTGTATGGCAAGACCTTAACCTCTTCTAAGAAATCATAAAACCCAGCAAGAGGTAGATTTAGAGGAAGAACGACAAGCTTTGCTGGAAGATCAAAAAGTCATCAGACAGAGGGCGCATAAGTTATCAGTGGAGACAAATCGACGAAGAAAGTAAGTAATTGTTTTCTTATGTTATAAAGTTCAAGAACTATCCCTATCCCAAAGATCTGACCCTCTTCCTACCTAGAGTCAAAGAGCCCCCCCCCATTTCATGTCTAGAGAGAAAGATCCTCCCTATTTCATGACTATCATTAAATACTTGCCCCCTTTTACTGTCTAGTAACAAGGATCCATTCCCTCTTCCTATGTAGTGACAAAAACCCTCCCCCTCTTTCTGTCTAGCGACAAAGATCCACCCCCTCTTCCGGTCTAGCGAAAAAGATCCGTCCCCTCATTCAGTCTAAAGGCAAAGACACTACTCCCCTTTCTTTCTAGAGACAAAGACCTGCCCCCTTTTCCTGTCTAGCAACAAAGACACGACCCTCTTCTTGTATAGAAACAAAGATCAACCCCCTCCTCCCTTTTAGTGACAGATCCGCCTCTACTTCCTGCCTGGCGACAAAGATCCACCCCCTCTTCATGTCTAGCAACAAATATCCGCCTCCTCTTCCTGTCTAGCGACAAAGATCCGCCTCCTCTTCCTGTCTAGCGACAAAGATCCGCCTCCTCTTCCTGTCTAGCGACAAAGATCCGCCTCCTCTTCCTGTCTGGCGACAAAGATCCGCCTCCTCTTCCTGTCTGGCGACAAAGATCCGCCCCCTCTTCCTGTCTGGCGACAAAGATCCGCCCCCTCTTCCTGTCTAGCGACAAATATCTGCCCCCTCTTCCTGTCTAGCGACAAATATCTGCCCCCTCTTCCTGTCTAGCGACAAAGATCTGCCCCCTCTTCCTGTCTAGCGACAAAGATCTGCCCCCTCTTCCTGTCTAGCGACAAAGATCTGCCCCCTCTTCCTGTCTAGCGACAAAGATCTGCCCCCTCTTCCTGTCTAGCGACAAAGATCTGCCTCCTCTTCCTGTCTAGCGACAAAGATCTGCCTCCTCTTCCTGTCTAGCGACAAAGATCTGCCCCCTCTTCCTGTCTAGCGACAAAGATCTGCCCCCTCTTCCTGTCTAGCGACAAAGATCTGCCCCCTCTTCCTGTCTAGCGACAAAGATCTGCCCCCTCTTCCTGTCTGGCGACAAAGATCTGCCCCCTCTTCCTGTCTAGCGACAAAGATCTGCCTCCTCTTTCTGTCTAGATACAAAGATCTGCCCCCTCTTTCTGTCTAGATACAAAGATCTGCCCCCTCTTTCTGTCTAGATACAAAGATCTGCCCCCTCTTTCTGTCTAGATACAAAGATCCGCCCCCTCTTTCTGTCTAGATACAAAGATCCGCCTCCTCTTTCTGTCTAGCGACAAAGATCTGCCCCCTCTTCCTGTCTGGCGACAAAGATCTGCCCCCTCTTCCTGTCTAGCGACAAAGATCTGCCCCCTCTTCCTGTCTGGCAACAAAGATCCGCCCCCTCTTCCTGTTCAGCGACAAAGATCTGCCCCCTCTTCCTGTCTAGCGACAAAGATCCGCCCCCTCTTCCTGTCTGGCGACCAAGATCTGCCCCCTCTTCCTGTCAGTGCCGTGGTCTGCATGGCTGGGGACAGGTGAGTGAGTGTGTGTATATGTGTGTGTGTCTACATGCGTGTGTACATGTGGAGTGCGGGAGGGGGCGGAGCGCGAGGGGGCGGGGCTGTGGAGCTGAGGACGTCAGTGCCGCGGGGACTGCAGGGCTGGGGACAAGTGAGTGTGTGTGAGTGTACACATGCGGAGTGCGGGAGGGGGCGGAGCCGAGTGGGGAAGTGTCGGCCTCCTTGCACACTGTATCCAAGGTAAATATCGGGTAACTAAAAGCAAAGCACTTTTTGCTTGGTTACCCGATATTTATCTTGGTTACCAGCATACACCGCTTAGCGCGGGCTCCCTGCACCCGTAACCACTGTAAATATCGGGTAACTAACCAAAGCGCATTGCTTGGTTACCCGATGTTTATCCTGGTTACGGGGGCGGGGAGCCAGAGAGCGCATGCACAGCGAAATCCTACGGATCGCGCTGCTCAAAAAACGTTACAGGCTGCGTTGCTCCCGCCCGGCGGTCAGTTAAAAAACGACTGACCGCGACGCAGCGGATGCAACGCAGCATCATCAGTTGCAATCCGTCACTAAGGCTAGTTTCACACTTGCGCTATTTTGACGCAAACGGAATCCGTCACTAATGTAGTACAGTTCATTTATTTACAGTGGAAGCGCGTTACTATGGCGCGTGTGTGTGTCATGCAGTACCCGCTTGTGTCCACACGATGTCGCGCTTCCACTGTAAATAAATGAACTGTACTACATTAGTGACGGATTCCGTTTGCGTCAAAATAGCGCTAGTGTGATTGGGCCCTAATAGAAGTCTATGGGGAAAACAGGATTCCTGCAAAATATTTTACAGGATACCGTAATTCCTCAAGGCGACGGATTGTGACTGATGCAAAACAACGGAAGTGTGAACTTAGCCTTAGTTGTCACATTTTAAAGCTGTTAAGGTGATATAATGTTTCGATAAATTGATTTACAGATTGTCCATTCATCAAATACAGTGATTTACTTAACCCTATAAAAAAAAAAGTATAGAGTCAAAAATGAAATGTTTCAAACTCAAATCTTTAGAATGATCTGTAGCCAGAAGAGAGAGAATGTGCTGATGTTGTAGGAGACCGTGAATTATTCTTTACTAAACTGGTGATTTTGACTCCAGGTCTGTATGTGACGGATGTGTACAGGCATCGTATACCCCATAGTGAATCGGACTTGGAATGATAACAGCAGGGGAATATGGCGTTGATCTTGTGGGAAGCAGTGACCTGATCACACATCCAGTTATGTCTGTATGTGCTAGATAAGTGTCATGAAGTGGACAGAATTAGGAGAACTTCTCATTCAAAGGCAGAAGCAAACTGGTCCCACCGAAATACCTTATAAGTAATGTGTATCGTCAGCTCAACTGTCTTTTATTTATTGCACTGATGGAGTGGTGCTTTAAAGCACACCAATCACCAGGATTTTACTATATAACCTAAAGCCAGTATTATGCTGATTCTATACATACCTTTAGTTGTCAGCTCAGATGTATAGCTTTTGAAACACAAGCAACTAAAGTTTGTAAAATCAGCAGCTTTTTGAGTGACAGCAGCTGCCGATCAGCTGATAGCTGGGGGGTATTCATAGTGATTCCCGCCCCCCTGCCTGTCATCCTCCCCTGTTATTTATGCAAATTCTATTATAGAATCGTTTTACTAAATGACTAAGAGGACCTCCTGTGTTGATGTCATACCCATGTGACCAGAAGGGGCGGATCTCTAGACAACATAGCTGATTCCAGGAAGCAACATTATTTTTCTGTTGGTTGAGGCCCCACCCCTTTTGGTCACATGGGTATGACATCAGCACGGGTTCTTCTAGTGAATCAATAAAACAATTCTATGATAGAATTAGCATAAATAAAAGAGGGAGGAACAGACGGGGGGGGGGGGGTGAGAATCACTATGAAAACCCACCCCAGCTGATCGGCAGCTGCTGTCATTCAAAAAGCTGCTGATTTTACAAACTTTACTTGCTTGTGTTTCAAAACCTGTACATTCGAGCTGACAACTAAAGGTATGTATACAATCAGCCTGATAGCGCCAGTATAGCACTGGCTTTAGGTTATTTAGGAGAATTCTGGTGATTGGTGCACTTTAAATCTAAGTTCCCTGACCCCCATCATATACTCACCCTCTGTCGCCGCCACTCCAGTCAATCTCCGACAATTTGTGACCTGCCGGCAGCTCCAGTGTTTCATGGAGTGCACCAATGGTCACAACTGAATACAAATCTATGAGAGCCTCGTTCTTGCTCCCATAGACTTTTGCATTGGGAGCTTGTGATGTAATTTCTGACTTCAGCCAGTTAGAAGTTACAGTCACAAGATGATGGTGTTGGATCGGCGCAGCACTGAAAAAGCATTAAAGCCTCTGAGGGGGAGCATAATAGAGGGGGCAGGGGATTTAAAGCGCCACTCCAGAGAAAAAATTAAAAAATGCTGGAGTAGAGTTTTAAAGGAATTTTCTGTTTCTTATTCCTGTTCCCTCTGAAGTAATATGATATTAGTGATTTTCATCAAAGTGGTAGTGAGCATGTGCAACCCCCACCAAGGAAGTGAATGCAGCATCGGCTGCACTTGCTTACAATCGATCAATTTACATGAGAAGCCGGGGATATATGTATGTTATTTATGGGACAACCCCTGTCTGGATTAAAGGGAACCTGTCAGGTCCAATATGCACCCAGAACCACGAGCAGTTCTGGGTGTATATTGCTAATCCCTGCCTAACTGTCCCTGTATATACTAGCATAGATAAAGAGATCTTAAGAGTTTTTCTAAACATCTTTTACCATATGCCAATGAGCGAGGAGAATCCAGTGTCTGGCGGAGATGGCAGCAGAGACGTGAGTGAGATCATTCTGTCACTCTGCACATTCATTCTTCAAAGCTGGCAAGGAGAAGGGGTTAATGCTGTGCTGTCGCCAAAAAAGATGAAAAATTGTTGACTAATCATTATTTTATGCCATAGGTCTATGCGTTTCGAGGTACAGGACCTCTTCTTCAGGGCCCAATAAATCAACATTACATCTTTTGGTCCTGAAGAGGAGGTCCTGTATCTCAAAACGCGTAGACCTATGGTGCTCATTCCAATAGGCCACAATTCACATAGTCCAATAAGGCGAGACGGAAGGCACTCACCAGATATCCGGTAAAAAAAAGCTGTTTATTCAACCATCAGGTCAGGGGGAAAGGCGTGGGGAGGTGGGGACACACAATCCGTCAGATGACGGACGTTTCGCGTATTTACAAACCGACGCTTCCACGACTCCATCATGGACTCGTGGAAGCGTCGGTTTGTAAAGCCGCGAATCGGCCGTCGTCCGACGGATTGTGTGTCCCCACCTCCCCACGCCTTTCCCCCTGACCTGATGGTCGAATAAACAGCTTTTTTTACCGCATATCTGGTGAGTGCCTTCCGTCTCGTCTTATTGTACTTTGTGAATTGTGGCCTATTGGAATGAGCACCGTGGCCAGTATGCAATGGAATTTTTTGCCTTATAATGCGTGTATAAGCCTGAAATCAGAGGATCGCTGAATGGTGCCACTGTTTCCTCCTCCCTTCTCTCTGTTCAGCCGCCATTATTTGTATGCTATTTCCCTCACAACCAAAAGGTGAGTGTATACCATTACACACTGCCCTTTATATATCTGGTAAGACCCTATTTGCGCTTTCTTTTCCCTAGTCTGTATTACTGCACATTCATTAGCATGTTAGCACACCCACAGGGGTGTACTAACATGCTAATAGAGCCGACTAGCCAAGGGAAGCAACGCCCAGGGGACTAGTCCCCTCGCTCATTAGCATATGATAAAAGATGTTTAGAAATACTTTTTCTAAAGATATCTTTATCTATGCTAGTGTATACAGGGACAGTTATATAGGGATGAGGAATATGCACCTAGAACTGCTCGTGGTTCCGGGTGCATATTGGACCTGACAGGTTCTCTTTGAAAGGGTTAATACATTAATGCCAGAGTGCTTTCCATCCAAATAACAGGACAGTCCATGAGGAATGCACATTAACCTTGTAACTTGGGAATTCTGGTTTCTTACAAAGCGGATGGTCCTCATCTGTCAGCCATGTTCCTGGCTACTCCATTACTCTATAACAATAACAGTTGATTTACTCTCCTGATTGCTGGCTCGTGTCACCCTCCAGTCTGTTTTCCTGCCACACATGGACCGTCTGTGACTTATGCCCTGGCAGGATCCTGTGTTTACCGCCGGCCCCCTGCTAATCCCCGGTGTGTACTCACTGCGACCGACCTCCCATGGCGAAGCATTAATCCGCACATCGCTCAATAGCCAGGCACAATGTACTGCCAGTGGATATCAAGGCCTGGACTGGACCCAGACGTCGTCTTTTCTATGGTGAAACCTGATGTAAATTATCTAATTAGATGTCCCGAAAAGACAAATAAGGCAAATTCCGGCTATATTTTGTCGGACATACAGAAAGGAGGATGATGCTTATAATTACACTTATATGTAAAGTGTTCATATCGGACTTTTCAGAATAAGCAATTGTGTGTGTACATGAGGATTTAGGGGTACTTTGCACACTACGACATCGCAAGCCGATGCATGCGATGTCGAGCGCTATAGTCCCCGCCCCCTTCGCTGATGCGATATCATGGTGATAGCTGGCGTACCGAACATTATCGCTACGGCAGCTTCACATGCACTCACCTGCTCTGCGACGTCGGTCTGGCCGGCGACCCGCCTCCTTATTAAGGGGGCGGGTCGTGCGACGTCACACGGCAGGCAGCCAATAGTAGCGGAGGGGCGGAGATGAGCGGGACGTAAACATCCCGCCCACCTCCTTCCTTTCGCATAGCTGGCGTGAGCCACAGGATGCAGGTAGGAGATATTCCTTGCTCCTGCGGCTTCACACACAGAGATGTGTGCTGCCACTGGAACGAGGAACAACATCGTAACATCGGTCCTTCCGAAATTATGGAAATGACCGACCCTACACCGATCATACGATTCCGACGATTTTGCGCTCGTTAATCGTATCAAAAATGCTTTACACACTACGATATCGACTGCGACGCCGGATGTGCATCACTTTCAATTTGACCCCACCGACATCACACCTGCGATGTCATAGTGTGCAAAGTGCCCCTAACACTGTTTCTGCCCATTATATGATTTGTATTTTACATTTTTCACCTATTTTCCTCTCTGCAAGCTCCATATCCATTATAACAACATGATTTGCAAGATCCGGCTACACATACAGTTGGGTGCCTATGTCGCGGGCGGGGAGGAGGGTGTCAACGCTGCGCTCTCCCACTGCTCGGGTCTGGCCGCCGCTGCTCTGCGGCTGCTGCTGCTGCTCGGTGGCTCGAGCGATGGGCCGGATCCCGGGGACTCGAGCGGCGCTCTTCGCCCGTGAGTGAAAGGGGGTTTGTTGTTTTGGTGGTGGGGAATTTGGTGATTGTCCGTGACGCCACCCACGGTTGTGGTGATTGTAGTGACACCACCGCTGCTCTGAACGGGGATCCCGGGTGCGGTGACTGGAGCAGCTAAGTTGTTAGTCCTCCCCTCCGTGGGTAGGGGGTTGATGGTCCCGGGGCCCGGTGATGGGGTAGGACAGGATGTCAGGCGGGTTATGGGGCCTGATGAGGTGCAGGGCCGCGGGGGCCGCGCTGTGCCGTACGGCACTGTGGTACTCACTCAGCCTGAGACGTTGACACAGTTCACGGTAAAACACACGGCTGGAAAGACGGTTCCCACGGACGGCTGCTGTTGCTTTTCCCCGGTAGTTGACGGTGACTGTCTCTTTCCCTGCACCTAGTGCTTCGGTTGGTAGCGATGGGTTCTCACCGGTAACCCGCTTCCCGGCTTGGATATGGGCCGGAGGAGCCCCTTCTTTGCCCGCAGGCGCTGGTCCTGAGAAACTGGTGCCTTGGCGGTGGCGGTGTCTCTCCCACACGGTTGGACTTTTGCCTTCAATCGGGACTTGGTTGTTTGGAGACCCGGAGGTCCCCTTCACTGACGGATTTGGCAAATTACGGCGACTCCAAGCCTTGCCGGGATCCGAAAGGCCCCTGCCAATGGTGCTGACCTCACTTTGTGTACCGCTCCGGTACCGCCGGGCCACCACCCGTCCACGGTCCTTTCGGCAACTCTGATCGGCCACTCCTGCAGACGGTCACCGCTGTCTGCTAACCTTGCTGTCTCCGTCCGGGGCACACACCCGGACGCTCTCAGTCAGTTTTTGCTTGCTCTCCTACCACTTTACTCCTCACACTTCTGCTTCTCAAACTAAACTGTCTACTTTTCCCGCCTCCAGGGCTGTGAACTCCTCGGTGGGTGGAGACCAACCGCCTGGCTCCACCCCCTGGTGTGGACATCAGCCCCTGGAGGAAGGCAACAAGGATTTCTGGTCTAGCTTTGGTGTACCTAACCGGGGTGTAGGGTGTGGTGGTGTAATTACCTGTGACCCCTGGCTTGCCCAGGGCGTCACACCTACCGCATAACACGGATGTCAGCCGCCTCCTGAGCCAGTGCCGCACATGCTCGCCTGACTTCTACTTATACTGCAGACAGGAGCACAAAGATCGTGGTCTCAGGGATCGCTACTAGGCCTGGGGGTGCAGGGAGCCCGCCGGCCGCTGCTTCAGCTGGATGTGCGTCCGAGGCTGCACATCCACCTAAAAGGCATCGCGGTGCAGAGACCCGTCTGGCCCTGTCCTGCAATAGATGCTGCCTGCCAAACAAATGCCGGCACTTTCATCTGCGTCTCAATGACAGAGGGCAGCGCATGATAGTGACATCATGCATTGCAAAAGCACTGACGCCGATGAAAGCTGCCTGCTACTGTGCGCTGGCTACACAGGAGGATACTGTGCAACATGGGAACCAGGGAGACAGAGTACAATGTTGTTTTTTTTGCATCAGACGGAATGGAGATAGATTTACCAGGATGGGGACATATATACCAGGAGAGGGACAGTAGATGCAAGGAAGGGGACAGTATATACCAGGAGGAGAACAGTATATACAAGGAGGGGCCCAGCAGGGGGACAATATACACCAGGAGAGGGACAGCAAATAACAAAGACCCCAGGAGGGGGACAGTATATACCAGGAAGGGCCAAGGATGGGGACATATATAAGAGGATGGGGGACATATATGCCAGGATGGAGGACATATATGCCAGGATGGAGGACATATATGCCAGGATGGGGGACATATATGCCAGGATGGGGGACATATATACCAGGATGGGGGACATATATACCAGGATGGGGGCAGTTTTTACCAGGATGGGGAGCATATACGCCAGGATATGGTCTAGAAAGGGGAACATATATACTGGGATGGGGGACATATACACTGTATTCCAGGATTGGGCATATATACAAGGATGCGGTCATATTTACCAGGAAGGAGCCCAGGGTGGGGGACATTAGAACAGGATAGGAGGGGACATTACTATATAATATGGGGGGAGGGCAACTCGTATGCTTTATAGGATTTAGAATGCTAAATGTATACATATTCATACATCTGACCAACATAAGGGGGGTTGGGGCAGGTCCAAATTTTGCACCAGGATCCAACGAACTCTAGTTACGCAGATGTTGAGGAAAAAGTTAATATTAAACATATTAAAAAAGCAACCTATAAAGGCCATGTACACAGGCCGCCTCTGGGGACCAGTGGATCATTTTGCTGGCAATGATGTTGTTGCTGTGAGTCTGCGGGCGGTCGGCACGGCTGGGGCACGCGCAGGTGAAGGGTTACTTCAGGAAGATAAAGTATCTTGTACAGCCTATTGTTACACTAATGCTTTTAGAAAGTATAAACCATTCATTAGCCGAGAGATGCTGAAACCTACACTGTAACATAACAATCGCCTTTATACAATTCCGGCTCGTCACTCATTTGCTATTAATGTAACGGTATTTCACCGATGCTCCGGTGAAGATAGTGCCGAAATGATTAATATACTGCCATCATCTACCATGCAGAGGGCTTACAATATAAATCAAGGGGGATTTACAGGGATTAATAAAAGACTGGATTACAGATTGCTTCCGTTGATTACATATACTGTATATTATATACCATTATGTACCATTAAATTGACCAAAAATTCTAAGTAGTACATTGACATTACATTTTCTTAAAGGGGACCAGACACCGCTCCTGATGTATATTTTGCTCTTGCCAATGAATGTCCTGCTTTTTTCCCCCGTAAGTGGTGTAACATATTACCAACCAGTCATCTCTGTTCCTTCCTGCAGTCGCCTATAGTTTGCACAGTGCCTGCGAAGCGCACACTGCAGCACAGCATGGTCTGCAGCCTCTCCTGCATCCAGCACATAATACAGTCATATGAAAAAGTTTGGGCACCCCTATTAATGTTAACCTTTTTTCTTTATAACAATTTGGGTTTTTGCAACAGCTATTTCAGTTTCATATATCTAATAACTGATGGACTGAGTAATATTTCTGTATTGAAATGAGGTTTATTGTACTAACAGAAAATGTGCAATCCGCATTTAAACAAAATTTGACCGGTGCAAAAGTATGGGCACCCTTATCGATTTCTTGATTTGAACACTCCTAACTACTTTTTACTGACTTACTAAACCACTAAATTGGTTTTGTAACCTCATTGAGCTTTGAACTTCATAGGCAGGTGTAGTATCCAATCATGAGAAAAGGTATTTAAGGTGGCCACTTGCAAGTTGTTCTCCTATTTGAATCTCCTATGAAGAGTGGCATCATGGGCTCCTCAAAACAACTCTTAAATGATCTGAAAACAAAGATTATTCAACATAGTTGTTCAGGGGAAGGTACAAAAAGTTGTCTCAGAGATGTAAACTGTCAGTTTCCACTGTGAGGAACATAGTAAGGAAATGGAAGAACACAGGTACAGTTCTTGTTAAGCCCAGAAGTGGCAGGCCAAGAAAAATATCAGAAAGGCAGAGAAGAAGAATGGTGAGAACAGTCAAGGACAATCCACAGACCACCTCCAAAGACTTGCAGCATCATCTTGCTGCAGATGGTGTCAATGTGCATCGGTCAACAATACAGCGCACATTGCACAAGGAGAAGCTGTATGGGAGAGTGATGCGAAAGAAGCACGCCACAAACAGTCGCCTGAAGTATGCAAAAGCACATTTGGACAAGCCAGTTACATTTTGGAAGAAGGTCCTGTGGACTGATGAAACAAAGATTGAGTTGTTTGGTCATACAAAAAGGTGTTATGCATGGAGGCAAAAAAACACGGCATTCCAAGAAAAGCACTTGCTACCCACAGTAAAATTTGGTGGAGGTTCCATCATGCTTTGGGGCTGTGTGGCCAATGCCGGCTCCGGGAATCTTGTAAAAGTCGAGGGTCGCATGGATTCAACTCAGTATCAGCAGATTCTTGACAATAATGTGCAAGAATCAGTGATGAAGTTGAAGTTACGCAGGGGATGGATATTTCAGCAAGACAATGATCCAAAACACAGCTCCAAATCTACTCAGGCATTCATGCAGAGGAACAATTACAATGTTCTGGAATGGCCATCCCAGTCCCCAGACCTGAATATCATTAAACATCTGTGGGATGATTTGAAGCGTGCTGTCCATGCTCGGCGACCATCAAACTGAACTGAACTGGAATTGTTTTGTAAACAGGAATGGTCAAATATACCTTCATCCAGGATCCAGGAACTCATTAAAAGCTACAGGAAGCGACTAGAGGCTGTTATTTTTGCAAAAGGAGGATCTACAAAATATTAATGTCACTTTTATGTTGAGGTGCCCATACTTTTGCACCGGTCAAATTTTGTTTAAATGTGGATTGCACATTTTCTTTTAGTACAATAAACCTCATTTCAATCCAGAAATATTACTCAGTCCATCAGTTATTGGATATATGAAACTGAAATAGCAAAAACCCAAATTGTTATAAAGAAAAAAGGTTAACATTAATAGGGGTGCCCAAACTTTTTCATATGGGCGGCACAGTGGCTCAGTGGTTAGCACTGAAGTCTTGCAGCGCTGGGGTCCTGGGTTCAAATCCCACCAAGGACACCATCTGCAATGAGTTTGTATGTTCTCCCCGTGTTTGCGTGGGTTTCCTCCGGGTTCTCCGGTTTCCTCCCACACTCCAAAGACATACAGATAGGGACTCTAGATTGTGAGCCCCAATGGGGACAGTGTTGCCAATGTATGTAAAGTGCTGTGGAATTAATAGCGCTATATAAATGAATAAAATTCTTATTATATGACTGTATGTACAGCTCTAATCAATAGGGAAGGTCTTTCCCCCTAATGTTAAAATACCAGGTTTTGTCATGTAAAAAAATCACACCAAGAAGAATCATTTCTGATTTTTTTTTTCTTCACTTGTAATGTCACCCATTATTTTTACACTTCAATTGAAAAATAAACTGATATATTTTCAGGTGGGAAAAGAAAAATTAAGCATGGCATATCTAGAATTGGCAATCTTTGCCACCTTTTCCTTGCGGTAACGCTTACAAGTTTGTCAGATTACGAGGACATCTCTTATGTGCAGCGCCCTCTTCACGACATCCACAGATTTTCAGTTGGATAGAGGTCTGGGCCATTCCTAAATTGTGCTCGTCTTCTGGAGAAGCCGTTATTTTATTGATTTGGAGATCTGCTTAAGGTCATTGTCCTGCTGAAAGGTGAAATTCATCTTCAGCTGTTTACAAAAGGGCAAAATTGACTATTTGGCACAGTTCATAGATTCCTTCACCATGACTAAAGTCCCAGTGCCAGCTGACGATAGCATAATGCTGCCTCCACCATGCTGCACTGTGGGTGTGGGGTTCTTTTGGTGATGTACAATGTTGGCTTTACACTATACAGACCAAAAAGTTCAGCCTTGTTCTCATCAAACCATAATACTTTGTCCCATATTCTTTTGTCAGACCTGATGTAGATTTTGAGAAAACATAGTTTGGCACGGATGTTTTTCTTTGTAAGAAAAAACTTCCACCTTGCCACCCAACCCCACAGACAAGACATACAGTGACAAACAAAAGATTAACAGTATTTTGAACTTTTTACTTTCAGGCTCCATATCTCACCATCCACTACAGCTTTGAGTATGAAGCGGGCTTTACACGCTACGACATCGCTAGCAATTGCTAGCGACATCGAGCGCGATAGTACCCGTCCCCGTCGTGTGTGCGGTATCGTGTGTTCGCTGCCGTAGCGAACATTATCGCTACAGCAGCGTCACACGCACTTACCTGGTCGGCGGCGTCGCTGTGACCGCCGAACAATCCCTCCCTCAAAGGGGAGGGACGTTCGGCATCACAGCGACGTCACTAAGCGGCCGGCCAATCAAAGCGGAGCGGCGGAGATGAGCAGGACGTAACATCCCACCTCCTTCCTTCCGCATTGCGGCCGGCGGCAGGTAAGGAGATGTTCCTCAGTCTTGCGGTGTCACACACAGCGATGTGTGCTGCCGCAGGAGCGACAAACTACATCGATAATCAACCATTACTGATTTTTGGTTTTGGAACGACCTCTCCATGGTGAACGATTTTCACCATTTTTGTGGTCGCTTAAGGTCGCTAGTCAGTGTCACACGCTGCGATATCGTTAATGACGCCGGATGTGCGTCACTAACAACGTGACCCCGACGACAAACCATTAACGATATCGTAGCGTGTAAAGCCCCCTTTGAGACTACCATCATTTTATAGACAGTCATCTTGATTATCTCATACATAAATTTGACTTGCAGCTATTTTGCATATGGTTACCATATTTCGGAATATAAGACACACTTTTCCTCCCAAACATTTGGGAGGAAAATGAGTGGTGTGTCTTTATAATCCAAATGTAGCTTACCGGGAGGTGGAGAATTGGTCATCGGAGTCGGGCAATGCTGCGGGCGCTGTGTTGCGAGTGGTGAGGCAGGTGCCATCCTGAAAATATAGGTGGTGCAGGCTTCAAATAATAGCACCCGGAGTTGGTGAGTGTGCAGATTGAGGTCTCGGCTCAAGATCTCAACCGCGCATGCATTGCTTCCAGCCAATTGATCTCCCACCAAGAAAAATTGCACAGAGGTGGCGCATGCGCAGATGACATTTCGGCTTGTCATTGAGCTGATAGCTCAGTCTGTGCATTTGCTGATTCCGTGTGCCATTTCTTTGAAGCCTGCATTGCCGATAGTTTCTGTATGCTCCTGCCTCACAGCACCTGCAGCGAGGATTTGAGACATCCTCCGCACCGCCTGCAGCATCACCCTACTCCACCACTACCCCTGCCTCCTTGTGACCCCGCTCCACGACCTCCTCTCCACTCCTCCCTCCCCGGTAAGACATCACTAGATTATAAGACGGACCCCCTCCCCCCCCCCCCCTTTTTTTTTTTTTTTTTTTTTTATTTAACCTTTCTTGTCTCTAAATTTGGGGTGCGTCTTATAAAAGAAAAATGATGGTAGTTCTGCAGATTTTTCTCACGTGACTGCATTGTTACAGATTTCCTCCTAAAAATCAAAATTGTTATTTTTATTATGTTAGCTCTGACAGCGCGATCTAACACATGCCTGCGGTGAGCACGCCATTCCACACCACCATCAGTGGCCCCATGACGCAATGGGTTTTCATGACAGCCGGGGGTGTCAACAGATGACTCTGTTATGACGCAGTTTCTGTGAACGCCGACAGAGCGACGGCACTCACAGGAGATCAGCATTTCTGCTGTTCATTGGGATGCTGAAGCACCGCTCTGAATAGCAGAAGTAATCGGACCGTGCCAGGACTAATAAAAAGTGTAAAAAAAAAAAAGTTTTAAAAACCGTGAAAAAATAAAAAAAAACAAGTTCAAATCACCTCCTTTTGCCCCATTGAAACTAAAACAGTTAAAAAATCCATACATTTGGTATCGCCACTTTCACAAATACCCGATCTATCAAAATATAAAATCAAGTAATCTGATTGGTAAAGGGTGTGGCAAGGTAAAAAATAAAAATGCCAGACAGTTTTTTTGGTCGCCACAACATTGCATCTTCACGAAAATGGTATAATTAAAAACGTTGAGGATGCAAAAAATATGCCATCACTGAGTGCCAGATCCCTAAACATGACACCGTTATGGGTGTTGGAAAATGGCGACAGAAGCAAATTTTTTTTTTTTACAGAATTTTTTGTTACCAGTTAGATAAAAGTAAAACTATACATGTGTGGTATCTACAAACTTGTACTGACCTGGGGAATCATCATGGCATGTCAGTTGTACCGTATAGTGAATATAGTAAATAAAAACTGCAAAAAAACAATTGTGCAATTGCCCTTTTTTCTGAAATTTCACCGCATGTTTTCCTTGTACAATATGTTGGAGAATGAATGGTGTCATTCAAAGGTACAGCTCTCGTCCCACAAAAAACCCAGCCCTTATATGGCAAAATTGCCGTATACGGCCCAAGTCCCGTTTTTAGAGGGATTCGGACAAAACTCACCAAACTCACTGTAGAACTGCAGCTAATGAAAACAAAGTGGTACAATAGTATACAGACCAAGGAAAAAAAACATTTAAAATATAACCTTTAATAATATCTTTTAGAAAGGTCAAAAGACCAACAAAACAAACCTTTAATAGTGAAGGTGAGGTAAAGGAAAAACCATAGTAGTAGTAGTGGATGCCAAGGTAGGGTATAATCTCACCCTGATAGGCCCTGAGTACATCCCTACCTGGCAATGGAGGGTTTGATGCCCTAAGGTTATTGCGCCCCCATTCATAAACGGGAAACCCTATAAATCCCGAAATCACCCTACACTACACCAATCTGTGCATCAACCAAAAATAAGGTGAAGACAAAACTTAAGCAGCTTGTTCTTGGTTGATCCAGGAATGTGATAACTACCATCCTGGACATCTACTTCAGTATGTCCGCTGATGAACCCTAAGGGGGGAAACGTGCGTTGGGGACGATAATTTGAGGAACTTGACTACTGGACCTCTTTACCAGATGACTAACAATTATGTTTTATATGGCATATTGATGCTTAATTGTACCCATCTGGCCTTTTATCATTTAATTTGTCTTCATCTTATTTTTGTTTGGTGCACACATTGGTGTAGTGTAGGGTGATTAAGGGATTGATAGGGTTTCCTGTCGGTGAATGGGGGCACCATAACCCTAGAGCGTCATACCCTCCACTGCCAGGTAGGGATATACTCAAGACATATCAGGGGGAAATTATTCCCTACCTTGGCATCCACTACTACTACTACTACTACGGTTTTTCATTTCCCTCACCTTCACTATTAAAGGTTTGTTTTGTTGGTCTTTTGACCTTTCTAAGGCCTCTGCCACACTTCCGCAAAAAAAACGTACGTGTCTCACGTTCCGTTTTTCGGTTCCGTGTTTCGTTTTTTTTTGGGGGCGTTTCTCCGGTACGTGTGACATCCGTGTGATGGCGTATGCTCGCTGTGTGTGCATGTGGAATGTCTGCGTATGCGTGAGATACATACGTGTAATGTAAGTGTGGTGTCCGTTTAAATTGATCCGTGTGGCAAAATGTCATTGCTACATACCCGCTGACAGCCGACACAGACAGACGCGCAATGAGAATGAACTCGGGTGAACTTCACCCGACTTCATTGTCATACCACGGCTCTGTCTGTGTGTGGCGTCCTGATTAGCGGTCACCCGTAAAGGACTCACTGGTGACCGATAATCCCCTGAGTGACTGAAGTTGGCGGCGTGATTATCGCTGCCGTCACTCAGGCTACTCGCGGCTAGCTGGAGTCCTCCACCTGAGACCGCAACTCACCTGTGACATTTTTGCAGATCGCTCAGCTCACTTCAGTCACTTGGGCGACTCGCTGTCACAGTTGGAGGATCCAGCGGTGGCCGCAAGTAACCTGAGTGACGTCATCGCTGATTGCGCGGCTCACCTCAGTTGCTGCGTGGAGCTGACAGAGAGCGGTCATGATATGTGGCCGCTCCTGTCACTTTCATGTAGCAGAGCTGAGAGCGTCATAGGACCTCCGTGGATTACGCCGGACCTGGATGGGTATTTGTGGCTTAATAAAGTGGTAAAAGGGGTGTTTTTTTGTCTTTTATTCCAAATAAAGGATTTTTTTGGGTGTATGTGTTTATTTACTTTCACTTACAGGTTAATCATGGAAGGTGTCTTGGGGAGATGCCTGCCATGATTAACCCCTTATTACCCCGATTACCACCGCACCAGGGCAATTCAGAATGAGCCGGGTAGAGTCCCGGGACTGTCGCATCTAATGGATGCGGCAATTCCGGACTGCTGCTGGCTGATATTGTTAGGGTGGTGGGCTCCCTATAACGTGGAGCTCCCCATCCTGAGAATACCAGCATTCAGCAGTATGGCTTTATCTTGGCTGGTATCAAAATTCGGGGGGACCGCACGCCGTTTTTTTAAAATTATTTATTAATTTTACTGCAAGATATAGACCCGCCCAACGGCGGCTGTGATTGGTTGCAGTGAGACAACTGTCACTCAGCGTGGGGGTGTGTCTGACTGCAACCAATCATAGGCGCCCCGGTGTGCGGGGAAAGCAGTGAATACGAGATTGAATAATGAGTGTCCGGCATTTTCAAAAAAGTAAAAGCCGCCGGAGGTTTTTGACAGCAGTGCAGCGCCGCACCAGTGATCGGGGAACGGTGAGTATGTGAGAGGGGGATAGACCGACCGACGGACAGAAAGAGGGACAGAGAGAGACAGACAGAGCGACCATCTGACAGCGAAAGATACCGACCGACCGACAGAGGGAGATTGACCGACATCGCTTTCAGAATTCACGAAAAAACGCACACTGACAGTACGGGTAGAACACGGACATGCTACGTGTCACATACGTGCAGGTCACATACGTGTCACATACGTGCACGCACATTTTGAGCGTGTGGAAAAATGCACACACGTACAAACGACACGGACACGTGTTCCGTGTGGTTTTACATATGTGTACCTGCTACCATAGGGTAACATTGGTGTACGTTTCTCCGTGCCGCCGGTATGTGCAAAAACGTACCCAACACGTACCAGAGGCACGGATGTGTGTCTGAGGCCTAGAAGACATTATTAAAGGTTATATTTCAACTGGGCTTTTTCCTTCGTCCATATACCTTTTATAGAAAGCAGCAGCAGAATGTACATCTCCTCCTTTCTTTTCTCCTCCTCACTTTTCTTTTCTCCATAAACTTTAATAGGCAGCGTCAATGTGAAGAAGTGGCTCATAAGTGGAGAAAGAAAAAAAAAAAAACAGATTTCCCTAATAACATATATTACAAAGATTTCCATATGTACTATTGATTTTTGGAAAGTTTCTTTAAATTACAGAAAGCATTCAACTGTAACATTCACAATATCATCCCCTACAAATCTACCTGGTACAGGCGCATTGTCGTTATGAGTGTGGACTGCTAGGATATAGATGATTCACACAATAGAGAGCATTGCATACCATGTGTGCGTTCACGTGACCGAGCCTGTATTATTGTGCTAATAGTCGTGACGTGTAAGGCATGTGTGATCGCAGCTGTCAGGCCCTGCAGACTGCCGGATTTCAAGCACAGATCACTTAAGGCGCTCAGTTCTGCAATAAGCCGTACCTGTAAACACAATTCTAGAGATCTAATTACTGAGTCACAGCTCAGTTGTTTGGGGTAAGCTCCACTCCTTGCTGGTTATGTACATAGTGTGCGGCTCGAAATGTTGGGTTTTGGCTCTGGGACTCGGCATTACTCATTGTACCAGCAAATTCTCATTGAGTGTGTAACAATACGAAGCACGGATATTATATAATATAGCAATGAGTTGTCCCAACACCAAACAATAGGCACAATGGTATAAGAATGACGAGACTTAAAAGGGTTTTCCATGAATCTCTATTTTATTTCCTAGGCTTTCAGACTTAATGGAATCTGTCAGCAGGATTTCACAACACAAGCTATTTATATGCACATGTACAGTGCCTTGGACAAGTATTCATGCCCCATGAATTTTTCCATGTTACACCCACAAACCTAAATATATTTTATTGGGATTTTATGTAATATGCCAGCACTAAGAAGCAAGCATTTGTAAATCGTAAAGGAAATGATACATGGTTTTCTAAATATCTTTCATTTGCAAATTGTGGCGTGTATTTGTACTCAGCCCCCTGTAGTCTGATACCCCTAAATAAAATCCTGAGTGACTAATTGCTTCCAAAAGTCATCTAATTAGTAAACGGAGTCCATCTGTGTGTAATTTATTCACAGTATAACTACATCTGTTCTGTGGAGGTTTGTTTGAGAACATCATAAAAACCAAGGAACACACCAGACAGGTCAGGGATAAAGTTGTGGACAAGAGTAAAGCAGGCTGAGGTTATATATATAAAAAAAAAAAAAATAGCCCAAGCTGTGAACATCTCACAGAGCACTGTTCAATATATCACATAAAATCGCAATAGAATACATTTAAGTTTGTGGGTGTAACGTGAACAAATATGCAAATGTTCACAGGGTATGATTACTTTTTCAAAGCTCTGTAGCTCTTTCAAACACAAGCCCAGCATTATCTTTACAGGACCGTTCCTCCGTTACTGAGAAATCCGTTTGTGAATTGATATGCAAGTGAGGCTGGAGATATGAAGCCTTTGTCACTCCATCTCTAGTTTCTGCCCTGTGACGCCTCCCTGCCACCCAGCCACCACAGCAATGCCTCTGTTGCTGCAGTCTGTTAGCAAAGAATGGGGCAGTGGCATGGAGGCATGGCTGCGGTGGGTGGAGCCAACAGAAAAATAATCTTGCTTCCTGATATCAGCTATGTTGGCTGAGGCCCCACCCCTTTTGGTCACATGGGTATGAGACATCAGCAAAGGTCCTTTTAGCCACATTGATATAGCCAAAACCATTAGTAAAACGCTTCTATAATATAATTAGCCTAAATAAAAGATGGGAGTGGAACAACAGGTAGGGGGGCGGGAATCACTATGAATACCCACCCCAGCTATCAGCTGATCGGCAGCTGCTGCCAATCAAAAAGTGGTTCATTTTACAAACTTTACTTGCTTGTGTTTCAAAACCAATACAGTGCTGGCCAAAAGTATTGGCACCCCTGCAATTCTGTCAGATAATACTCAGTTTCTTCTTGAAAATGATTGCAATCACAAATTCTTTGGTATTATTATCTTCATTTAATTTTTCTTCAATGAAAAAAAATAAAAAAAAATTGTCATAAAGCTAAATTGGATATAATTCCACACCAAACATAAAAAGGGGGTGGACAAAAGTATTGGCACTGTTTGAAAAATCATGTGATGCTTCTCTAATTTGTGTAATTAACAGCACCTGTAACTTACCTACTTACAGCCAGGTGACATGGATTAAAGTTGACTCAACCTCTGTCCTGTGTCCTTGTGTGTACCACATTGAGCATGGAGAAAAGAAAGAAGACCAAAGAACTGTCTGAAGACTTGAGAATCCAAATTGTGAGGAAGCATGAGCAATCTCAAGGCTACAAGTCAATCTCCAAAGACCTGAAAGTTCCTGTGTCTACGCTGCGCAGTGTCATCAAGAAGTGTAAAGCCCATGGCACTGTGGCTAACCTCCCTAGATGTGGAAGGAAAAGAAAAATTGACGAGAGATTTCAACGCAAGATTGTGCGGATGGTGGATAAAGAACCTCGACTAACATCCAAACAAGTTCAAGCTGCCCTGCAGTCCGAGGGTGCAACAGTGTCAACCCGTACTATCCGTCGGTGTCTGAATGAAAAGGGACTGAATGGTAGGATACCCAGGAAGTCCCCACTTCTTACCCCGAGACATAAAAAAGCCAGGCTGGAGTTTGCCAAACTTTACCTGAGAAAGCCTAAAACGTTTTGGAAGAATGTTTTCTGGTCAGATGAGACAAAAGTAGAGCTTTTTAGGAAAAGCCATCAACATAGTTTACAGGAAAAAAAAGAGGCATTCAAAGAAAAGAACAGTGTCCCTACAGTCAAACATGGCGGAGGGTCCCTGATGTTTTGAGGTTGCTTTGCTGCCTCTGGCACTGGACTGCTTGACTGTGTGCATGGCATTATAAAGTCTGAAGACTACCAACACATTTTTCAGCATAATGTAGGGCCCAGTGTGAGAAAGCTGGGTCTTCCTCAGAGGTCATGGGTCTTCTAGCAGGACAATGACCCAAAACACACTTCAAAAAGCACTAGAAAATGGTTTGAGAGAAGGCACTAGAGACTACTAAAGTGGCCAGCAATGAGTCCAGACCTGAATCCCATAGAACACCTGTGGAGAGATCTGAAAATGGCAGTTTGGAGAAGGCACCCTTCAAATCTCAGGGATCTGGAGCAGTTTGCCAAAGAAGAATGGTGTAAAATTCCAGCAGAGCATTGTAAGAAACTCATTGATGGTTACCGGAAGCGGTTGTTCGCAGTTATTTTGGCTAAAGGTTGTGCAACCAAGTATTAGGCTAAGGGTGCCAATACTTTTGTCTGGCCCATTTTTGGAGTTTTGTGGGAAATGATCAATGATTTGATTTTTGTTTCATTCGCTTTTGTGTTTTTTCATTGCAAGCAAAATAAATGAAGATAATACCAAAGAATTTGTGATTGCAATCATTTTCAGGAAGAAACTGAGTATTATCTGACAGAATTGCAGGGGTGCCAATACTTTTGGCCAGCACTGTACATCCTAACTGACAACTAAAGGTATGTATAGAAGCAGCTTGATTGCCCCAGTATAGCACTGGCTTTAGGTTACATAGGAAAATCCTGGTGGTTGGTGCACTTTAATGTTTATTTGAAAGAAATCTGTTCCCTGAAAGGAAACTTGTCAGCAGGTTTATTCTGCCCCATCTGAAAACAGCATAAAGTAGGGGCAGAGACCCTGATGCTGGATGTGTGCTACTTACTGGGCTTCCTCTTGGAGTTTTGCTAAAATCACTGTTATCATCTGCTTCAGCTTGGCTATTCTTCTCAGTGATAAGCTCTTTATAACCCTATGATATTGATTGAAAGCTTTGTGCCTACAAAAAACGGCCAATCAGTGGTAGGGGGCACGGGTAGCCGAGCTCATGAATACGGAGGACTATACAGCAGGAGCTCATGAGTGTGAAGACTAGCAGAGCTGCAGCAGGTAAATCAGTGATTTATCAAAATTGCGGCAAGAAGATGCAGAACAGAGGTTGATCATGTGTGCAATGATACAGAAAAGTGCTAGGATATGTGAACTTTATATGGTCCTGTGTCTATGAGCCATAAATAAAATGATGTGAAACATAAGCACAATATCGGTGATGAAACCTCCGTATTGTGATGTTTCATGTTATGGGTTGGAGCAGATATCTAGGAATGTGTCTTTGTGAGTAGTGAGAAGTGAATGTTCATTATAATGAGTCACAGCTTCTTATGCCTCATTATCCAGCAGAATGTGGTATTACATGTCTCCTGCGGCTCCGCAGTCCCCTGTGCTATGTCGCTGGTAAGCACCTACCATAATGTGGTGGCTGCTGCACATCCAGGGATGACCTGTTGCTGCTGCACATCCAGGGATGACCTGTTGCTGCTGCACATCCAGGGATGACCTGTTGCTGCTGCACATCCAGGGATGACCTGTTGCTGCTGCACATCCAGGGATGACCTGTTGCTGCTGCACATCCAGGGATGACCTGTTGCTGCTGCACATCCAGGAATGACCTGTTGCTGCTGCACATCCAGGGATGACCTGTCTGAGTGTACCTCCGCAGCATCGGTCTGTGCCCAGTTTATACCCAGCATACAGTGCCTACAAGTAGTCTTCAACCCCCTGCAGATTTAGCAGGTTTGATAAGATGCAAATAAATTAGAGCCTGCCAACTTCAAACAAGAGCAGGATTTATTAACAGATGCATAAATCTTACAAACCAACAAGTTATGTTGCTCAGTTAAATTTTAATAAATTTTAAACATAAAAGTGTGGGTCAATTATTATTCAACCCCTAGGTTTAATATTTTGTGGAATAACCCTTGTTTGCAATTACAGCTAATAATCGTCTTTTATAAGACCTGATCAGGCCGGCACAGGTCTCTGGAGTTATCTTGGCCCACTCCTCCATGCAGATGTTCTTCTCCAAGTTATCTAGGTTCTTTGGGTGTCTCATGTGGACTTTAATCTTGAGCTCCTTCCACAAGTTTTCAATTGGGTTAAGGTCAGGAGACTGACTAGGCCACTGCAACACCTTGATTTTTTCCCTCTTGAACCAGGCTTTGGTTTTCTTGGCTGTGAGCTTTGGGTCATTGTCTTGTTGGAAGATGAAATGACGACCCATCTTAAGATCCTTGATGGAGGAGCGGAGGTTCTTGGCCAAAATCTCCAGGTAGGCCGTGCTATCCATCTTCCCATGTATGCGGACCAGATGGCCAGGCCCCTTGGCTGAGAAACAGCCCCACATCATGATGCTGCCACCACCATGCTTGACTGTAGGGATGGTATTCTTGGGGTCGTATGCAGTGCCATCCAGTCTCCAAACGTCACGTGTGTGGTTGGCACCAAAGATCTCGATCTTGGTCTCATCAGACCAGAGAACCTTGAACCAGTCTGTCTCAGAGTCCTCCAAGTGATCATGAGCAAACTGTAGACGAGCCTTGACATGACGCTTTGAAAGTAAAGGTACCTTACGGGCTCGTCTGGAACGGAGACCATTGCGGTGGAGTACGTTACTTACGGTATTGACTGAAACCAATGTCCCCACTGCCATGAGATCTTCCCGGAGCTCCTTCCTTGTTGTCCTTGGGTTAGCCTTGACTCTTCGGACAAGCCTAGCCTCGGCACGGGTGGAAACTTTCAAAGGCTGTCCAGGCCGTGGAAGGCTAACAGTAGTTCCATAAGCCTTCCACTTCCGGATGATGCTCCCAACAGTGGAGACAGGTAGGCCCAACTCCTTGGAAAGGGTTTTGTACCCCTTGCCAGCCTTGTGACCCGCCACGATCTTGTCTCTGATGACCTTGGAATGCTCCTTTGTCTTTCCCATGTTGACCAAGTATGAGTGCTGTTCACAAGTTTGGGGAGGGTCTTAATTAGTCAGAAAAGGCTGGAAAAAGAGATAATTAATCCAAACATGTGAATCTCATTGTTCTTTGTGCCTGAAATACTTCTTAATACTTTAGGGGAACCAAACAGAATTCTGGTGGATTGAGGGGTTGAATAATAATAATAATAATAATGACCCTCTGAATAAACTTTTCACAATTTAAAAAAAAAAAAATAAAAAAAGAAATAACATTCTTTTTTGCTGCATTTCACACTTCCAGGCTGATCTACAGTCCAAATGTCACAATGCCAAGTTAATTCCGAATGTGTAAACCTGCTAAATCTGCAGGGGGTTGAATACTACTTGTAGGCACTGTATACACAGCACGTTCTCAGGGCCCGTGTGTTATCACAACATCATGTTCTCTCTCATTAGATTATTCGTAAATGAGAAACTGTGGAAAGAAAAGCGCAATAGGGTCTTACCCCAAAAAAGGGGAGGAAGATATGTAATAAAAACACACTCACCTATAATGGTTGTGCCAGTCACAACCACTATACAGGCATATATAAGATCCAGGTCCAGGCAGCAGTCCCAAAGTTGGCTGATAACAGAGAGTGATAGAAGAAGGGTATTAATTCCGCGCCAAGGACTCAAAGGATCCAGGAAGAGATTAATGTTTCTTTAATAACATGCACAAGTCTACGCGTTTCTGGAGACACAGCTCCCTTCATCAGGACATTGGCAAGAGAACATCAAATGTAAAAACTGCACCAAAAATGCATCTAAACCGCGGTAAAACCGCATGTGGTTTTCAGTGCGGTATTGGTGCGTTTTTTGACCGCAAGTGCGCTAATCTTTCAGACTCTCAAGAGATTTCTTCTATGGCAAAAACCACAGGTACCTGCGGAAAAGTAGTCACATGCACATTAATTCCGCAGCGGAAATTCCGCAGTTATAAAAAAAACGCAGTGTGCGCACAGCATTTTTTTATACCCATAGGTTTTGCTGGGGAATAACTGCAGAAATGTTAGACACATTTTCTGCAGCAAACCTGCGGTAAAATCCACGGTAAATCCGCAGTGTGCGCACATGGCCTAAAGGTGTCTTCCTTATAGACATGGCTATCCAGTGACAACTTTCAAGGGAACCTGACCCATGCTGCCCTTGTGCCCCATGTATCAGGCACTGGATGTTCGATTTCAGTCACTTTAAGTGTAGTGCTTTAAATGTAAATCCCCTGCCTTCTGTCTCATACTTACCTTCTGCCGTCTTCATCTGTTTTCACTGCCTTCTTCATCTGTTTTCACTGCCTTCATCTGTTTTCACTGCCTTCATCTGTTTTCACTGCCTTCATCTGTTTTCACTGCCTTCATCTGTTTTCACTGCCTTCATCTGTTTTCACTGCCTTCTTCATCTGTTTTCACTGCCTTCCTCATCTGTTTTCACTACCTTCTTCATCTGTTTTCACTGCCTTCCTCATCTGTTTTCACTGCCTTCCTCATCTGTTTTCACTGCCTTCCTCATCTGTTTTCACTGCCTTCCTCATCTGTTTTCACTGCCTTCCTCATCTGTTTTCACTGCCTTTTTCATCTGTTTTCACTGCCTTCCTCATCTGTTTTCACTGCCTTCCTCATCTGTTTTCACTGCCTTTCTCATCTGTTTTCACTGCCTTCTTCATCTGTTTTCACTGCCTTCCTCATCTGTTTTCACTGCCTTTTTCATCTGTTTTCAATGCCTTCATCTGTTTTCAATGCCTTCATCTGTTTTCACTGCCTTCATCTGTTTTCACTGCCTTCCTCATCTGTTTTCACTGCCTTCCTCATCTGTTTTCACTGCCTTCCTCATCTGTTTTCACTGCCTTCCTCATCTGTTTTCACTGCCTTCCTCATCTGTTTTCACTGCCTTCCTCATCTGTTTTCACTGCCTTCATCTGTTTTCACTGCCTTCCTCATCTGTTTTCACTGCCTTCTTCATCTGTTTTCACTGCCTTCCTCATCTGTTTTCACTGCCTTTTTCATCTGTTTTCACTGCCTTCCTCATCTGTTTTCACTGCCTTCCTCATCTGTTTTCACTGCCTTTCTCATCTGTTTTCACTGCCTTCATCTGTTTTCACTGCCTTCCTCATCTGTTTTCACTGCCTTCATCTGTTTTCACTGCCTTCTTCATCTGTTTTCACTGCTTTCCTCATCTGTTTTCAATGCCTTCATCTGTTTTCACTGCCTTCATCTGTTTTCACTGCCTTCCTCATCTGTTTTCACTGCCTTCATCTGTTTTCACTGCCTTCTTCATCTGTTTTCACTGCCTTCTTCATCTGTTTTCACTGCCTTCTTCATCTGTTTTCACTGCCTTCTTCATCTGTTTTCACTGCCTCCCTCATCTGTTTTCACTGCCTTCCTCATCTGTTTTCACTGCCTTCCTCATCTGTTTTCACTGCCTTTTTCATCTGTTTTCACTGCCTTTTTCATCTGTTTTCACTGCCTTCCTCATCTGTTTTCACTGCCTTCCTCATCTGTTTTCACTGCCTTTCTCATCTGTTTTCACTGCCTTCTTCATCTGTTTTCACTGCCTTCCTCATCTGTTTTCACTGCCTTTTTCATCTGTTTTCAATGCCTTCATCTGTTTTCAATGCCTTCATCTGTTTTCACTGCCTTCATCTGTTTTCACTGCCTTCCTCATCTGTTTTCACTGCCTTCCTCATCTGTTTTCACTGCCTTCTTCATCTGTTTTCACTGCCTTCCTCATCTGTTTTCACTGCCTTTTTCATCTGTTTTCACTGCCTTCCTCATCTGTTTTCACTGCCTTCCTCATCTGTTTTCACTGCCTTTCTCATCTGTTTTCACTGCCTTCATCTGTTTTCACTGCCTTCCTCATCTGTTTTCACTGCCTTCATCTGTTTTCACTGCCTTCTTCATCTGTTTTCACTGCTTTCCTCATCTGTTTTCAATGCCTTCATCTGTTTTCACTGCCTTCATCTGTTTTCACTGCCTTCCTCATCTGTTTTCACTGCCTTCATCTGTTTTCACTGCCTTCTTCATCTGTTTTCACTGCCTTCTTCATCTGTTTTCACTGCCTTCTTCATCTGTTTTCACTGCCTTCCTCATCTGTTTTCACTGCCTTCCTCATCTGTTTTCACTGCCTTCCTCATCTGTTTTCACTGCCTTTTTCATCTGTTTTCACTGCCTTTTTCATCTGTTTTCACTGCCTTTTTCATCTGTTTTCACTGCCTTTTTCATCTGTTTTCACTGCCTTCATATGTTTTCACTGCCTTCATCTGTTTTCACTGCCTTCATCTGTTTTCACTGCCTTCATCTGTTTTCACTGCCTTCTTCATCTGTTTTCACTGCCTTCTTCATCTGTTTTCACTGCCGCCTTGATCAGTTTTCACTGCCGCCTTGATCAGTTTTCACTGCCGCCTTGATCAGTTTTCACTGCCGCCTTGATCAGTTTTCACTGCCGCCTTGATCTGTTTTCATCGCCGTTTTTATCTATATTCATCGACGCTCCGGTTGGTTTTCTGCAGCTCCTGACTTGCCGGCACCTCCTGTGTTTCATGAAGCGCCAGAGGTCAATTTATGATTGTGAGAAAAGCTCTTTAGTAACAAAGAGGAAAATCTCATTAAGGCCAATAACAGTTGAGGCGAATGGCGACGGGTGAGATAAATTAGACTATAAGTGAACAGACAGTTATTATAGCTGAAACAGAAAAATGTAGTGAGCTACGAATATTGTAATGGCGAGACGACTTGGTCAGAACATCTAAATGTCAGATATTGTACTTATTCCTGATATATAGAGGTTAGCACCCAAGGAAGGGTCACTGGGTAACAAGGCCCATTATCAATGTCTGTTCCAAGGTAGGGCGACTGGTTGACCAAGCCCATTCTCGATGTCTGCTCCAAGGAAGGGCGACTGAGTGACCAAGGCCCATTACCAATGTCTACTCCAAGGAAAGGCGACTGGGTGACCAAGCCCATTATCAATGTTTGGTCTCCAAGGAAGGCAAACTGGGCTCATTACCAATGTCTGCCCCAAGAAAGGGTGACTGGGTGACTAAGGCCCATTACCAATGTCCGCTCCAAGGAAGGGCGACTGGGCTCATTACCATTGTCTGCTCCAAGGAAGGGCGACTGGGCTCATTACCATTGTCTGCTCCAAGGAAGGGCGACTGGGTGACCAAGGCCTATTACTGATGTCTGCTCAAAGGAAGGGTGACTGGTGACAAATGCCCATTACCAATGTCTACTTCAAGGAAGGGCAACTGGTTGACCAGGCCTATTACCAATGTCTGCTCCAAGGAAGAGTGACTGGTTGACCAAGCCCATTATCAATGTCTACTCCAAGGAAAGGTGACGGTGACCTGGCCTATTATCAATGTCTGCTCCAAAGAAAGGTGACGGTGACCTGGCCTATTATCAATGTCTGCTCCAAGGAAAGGTGACGGTGACCAGGCCCATTACCTGTCTGCTGCGAGCTACTGTTATAATGCACAGTGGTTGCGCTCGTGCTGTGTCCGTGTATATCACCCGCTGTTGTTGGCATGGAGCATATCTCCTATTGATGGACGTTGGCAGATGCCCAGGTTGTAGTCTGTGTCTGTGCCGTGCACGTGTGTACATTGTGATGTTATGATCTGTGTGTGCTGTACACACTGTGTCGATATTAATCACCCTGCGCTCTGCTGCTCCAGTGCTGACACGTCAGTCGCAGAGGAGACCTGTGCCGATCATCTCTGAAGGTGAGATTTCCATGTGTTTTTATTTATTTTATTCTTCTCCCCATAGCGACCATTCGTGACATTCACGGCACAACCCTCCCCGGGCGTCATTCTCGCTCTGCCGGCGACGTGAGCTGGAATGTCAGCCCAGAGACACCTCCATCACTGTACACCGCACTTTACGTCTGGGCTTTTTTTTTATTTTACAAGGTATTTACAACAATGTGAGCCGTGAACAGGGTGTGAGCCGCATATTTTATAGTCCCGGACGAGCCCAGACAGCTTCTTTCTGAATTAATCTCCTGCTGTGTAATGTTGCATATTTTTCTACGTCCTTTCGGATTGGTTTTTATAGACGATCGCTGATTTATTGGTAGACTTTTTTTTTTCTTATGTTTTTTTATTAGATATATCTATATTTTATTTTTTTTTATGTACGATTAGAGCACTCGAGGAAAAACAAAGAGAAGACGAACAAAAAGAGCAGAAGTTCCGGGAAGAAGTTCTGCATCAAAGGAAATTAAAGCTTCAAGAAGCTACAGAAAAGTTCCAGCGAGCCCATCTCCCCCCGTCACAGCGCAGGAGACCCGGTCAGTGACTACTCTAGAGAGATCGGGAAACACCAGGTTTATAGGACTTTACGTTATCGGGGGAATTTACTAGACGCCATTAATATTTATGGAAAACGATCATTATGTAACATATTAGCATTATTGTTTGGTCGGGATTAAATAACTGTCACAGTAGACATTGTAGTACTTCTAGTACTCTTTAACCCCTTCCCATTTTTTCATTTTTGCAATTTGTTGTCCCCCCCCCCATCCCATCCAAGAGCCATAACCAAGGACAAGTTGCAGTTTAGAATAACACCATTAGTTTTACTGTAACTTTCTGCACCTATTCGGTTATTTGTGGATTTATCTAGTTTTTGAAGCATTTTTTTGTCCATTTTTTTGTCTTGTTCGCGCATCATGTTTTAAATTGCGCTGTTTTGTTTTTGATACTTTGTGGTATTCGGCTTTGACAAAACCTTATTGATATACCCTATTTTTCGTTTGATAAAATGCACCGGATTATAAGACGCTAAGACGCACCCCAAATTTAGAGATAAAAAAAGGTAAAAAAAAATGGGGTCTGTCTTATACTCTGGTGTTGTCTTACCGGAGGGGGCAGCAGTGGTGGTGGAGTGGGAGTGGAGTCACAGGAGGCAGGGGTAGTGCTGGAGTAGGGCGATGCTGCAGGTGCTGCTGTGAGGTCTGTGCTGGTTGCGGTGGGGTCTGTGCTGGTTGCGGTGGGGGCTGTGCTGGTTGCGGTGGGGTCTGTGCTGGTTGCGATGGGGTCTGTGCTGGTTGCGATGGGGTCTGTGCTGGTTGCGATGGGGTCTGTGCTGGTTGCGATGGGGTCTGTGCTGGTTGCGGTGGGGTCTGTGCTGGTTGCGGTGGGGTCTGTGCTGGTTGCGGTGGGGTCTGTGCTGGTTGCGGTGGGGTCTGTGCTGGCCGCGGTGGGGTCTGTGCTGGCCGCGGTGGGGTCTGTGCTGGCCGCGGTGGGGTCTGTGCTGGCCGCGGTGGGGTCTGTGCTGGCCGCGGTGGGGTCTGTGCTGGCCGCGGTGGGGGCTGTGCTGGCCGCGGTGGGGGCTGTGCTGGCCGCGGTGGGGGCTGTGCTGGCCGTGGAAGCTGCGGTGGTTGTGTGAAACAGGCCGGTGCGGTGGGTGTTTCAGATGCTCTGTCAGCGGTCCGAGCTTCAAAGAAATGGCGCCCGTTGCAGCGCTTGCGCACATGGAGCTCTCAGCCGAGAGCTCCTTCTTTTCACGCGCTGACTCCGGGCACCATCATTTGAAGCCAGAGCATCTGGGACACCCAACGCAGCCGGCCGCTCTCCTGCACAGAGAGGCAGCAGGCCGCCCACACAAAGAGGCAGCCGGCCGCCCTCCTGCACAGAGAGGCAGCAGGCCGCCCACACAAAGAGGCAGCCGGCCGCCCTCCTGCACAGAGAGGCAGCAGGCCGCCCACACAAAGAGGCAGCCGGCCGCCCTCCTGCACAGAGAGGCAGCAGGCCGCCCACACAAAGAGGCACCCAGCCACCCACACAGAGGGTCGCCCTCACAGAGAAGGCAGCTGGCCGCCCGCACAGACAGCCCCCCACGCTAATTCTTCACCTCCCTGGTAAGCTATATTCGGATTTTAAGACGCACCCCTCATTTTCCTCCCAAATGTTTGGGAGGAAATGTTCGTCTTATAATCCGAAAAATACGGTACTTATGTGCAGATTACATGCGTTTTTGATGCGTTTCCGCAGGATATGTGGGTTTTCTACATCTAGTGCATATCTATGGGAAAAATCTGCTCATAAAGCTCAGTGTTCCCGCAGAAATTGACATTTTACAGATTTGAAACACGAACAACAGGTCAGATTGTGTAATGAAGCGCGGGGAGCTGGAGATTGCTATAAATCCCATCCACTGTGCCAGAACTGTATGGGGATGTACACATGCAGTAGAATTTGTGTGCAGATTTCCAGTCTTGGCAGGAAAAATGCAGCAGAAAAAAACGCACATTTTCTATTGCGTTTGCATTTTTTTCATGTTAGTTTTTTTTTTTTTTTTTAGTTATAGCAATTGCAGGGGTTCCTGCTCCGTACCCCCACGATTGTTGCTGGACCTCCGACTGATGTTACAGCCGAGACCCGGGTCTCACTGCCAGAAGCGGTTTGTGCGTGTTTTTTCATATGTTTTTTTTCTGCTATTTTTTTGTGCTTTTTTTAGTCATGGTGATCCCGGTGGTTCGGGCTATGTACCCCCGCTATAGTCAGCAGGTCTCCAACTGATGATACAGTCAGTCGGGACCCGGCTCTCATTGCCGGGAGCAGTTTGCGCTTGTTTTTTCATATGCGTTTTTTCCTGCTACTTTTTGTGCTTTTTTAGTCATGCTGATCCCGGTGGTTCAGGTGCTGCACTTCCACAATCATCACCAGGTTTCCGACTGATGTTACAACAAGGGATCCAGCTCTCACCGGAGCGTTGCCTGCGCTGCTTCCGGTAGTTTAACCTCCTGAATGCTGCGATCAATGCGATCGCAGCATTCAGGAGGCAGGGAGAGGGATCGCTAACCTCTCCCAGGTGATCAGGTCCCTGTAATATGATCACAGGGACCCGATTGCTGACATGGCAAAACTAGGTTGTCACCATAACGACCCCGGGTTACTAAGGTATGGAGAGTCTCAAACACCATGCTGTATGCATGGTGTGTGAGGCGAACTGCCAGTGCGAGTGCACCACTGACAGATATAATCCACTGCAATGATCGAGCACAAGCCCTGCAGTAGATTATATCTGCAGGAAAAAGTGCAGAAACAATTGACATGCTGCAGATTCTTTGTGCACCAAAATCTGCAAGGAAAAAAGAAGCAACGTGTGCACAGCAAGTCAGGATTCTCATAGACTTTTCTGGGATGCTTTATCCTTGCAGTATTGGTTAAAAACTGCAAGAAAAAAACGCAATCTAAATGCAACGTCTGCGCATGGCCTAAAGGCCGCTTTACATGCTGCGACATCGCTAGCGATCTCGTTAGCGATGTGACAAGCCAGATCGCAGTTGCGATCTGCCGAGATCGCACATAGGTCGTTTTTATAGCGCCGGTCACATGTGCGATCTCGGCAGATTGCATCTACGATCTGGCGTGTCACATCGCTAACGAGATCGCAGTGTGTAAAGCACCCTTTAGGCTATGGGCGCACAATGAGTATTTGGTGCAGACATTTTCTGCATCATATCTGCACCTTCTGGCAGAAAAACGCACCAAAAAAAACGCATGTGGTTTTGGTGAGGTTTTTTTTCCCATGCATTCTTTTTAGTGAAGTCAGTGGGTGGAAGGGCTTAAAATTGCAGGGAAAAATGCACCAACAATTGACATGCTGCAAAAAAAATTTCCACACCAAATTTGCAAGGTAAATAATAAAAGCAACATGTGCACAGGACTTCAGAAATCTCATAGACTTTGCTGGCTTCAGGATAGGCAAGCAGATTTCTCAAAAAAAAAGCACCAAAACCAGTATTTTTGATGTAGCAAAAATAAGCCTTAGAGGTTTTGTATTCATAACTAAAAAATTGCAAAATTTGAAAATTAATAAATAAATATATAAATAAATTGTATCTCTATTTTTTGAGGCCTGACACTTTTTCCCCCGTTGGTGGTACTTTTTGACGGGGCAAGACAATGGTTTTTGGTTATACCATTTTGGAGTATATGTTTGAATTAGTTATTGCATTTTATGGGGGAGTAGGGTGACATGAAAAATGGCAATTTTGGGGTTCAGATTTTTTCTTATTGACGTTTACTGTTCAGGTTAATGAATTCAATTAATTTATTAATATTTTGACAGATTGTACTTTTGTTGACTTTGTAATATTAAATATGTTTTTTATCTATTTTTAAATTTAGCAAACATAACGATTTTTTTTTTTATTTTTTGTTTTTAGACCCATTAGGGGACCTGTCTGATGCTTGTTCTATATACTGTAATACTACAGCCATCGGTTGGGCTTCACCAAGGACACTGCCATGAGGCCCCCAGCTAGCATGGTAGCCCATTGGCACCCCATGAACGCATTGCCATCATAGTTGCACCTGTTAAATCAATGTCAGTGATTGACAGCTGCATTTACAGGGTTAAACAGCAGCGATCAGATCTAGGTCAGATCACTGTGGGCTCCAGTCACTGGTTTTACAGGCGGATAGCAGCTGTATAACACAGCTGGCATTTTACCCGGTATGGGGTTGGCTCCGTACATCCACAAACATGCATCGGTCAATGATGTCTCCATTTAATCAGGTCACGTCTGCTGTGTGGAGCTGTAAGGGCAATGTTTGGGCAGAGCTTGGGCGCAGTCTGACACACCGTGAGCGGAGGGGAACACCAAGGCGTGATATAGGACTTCTAAGATTTCACAACCACCACCCAGACTAGAAGGACTGCCGCACCCACCTGATCGATTACATAAGATCAAATGGAAACATGTCCGTGAGTCGTGTTTATCGCTCATTTTATCCATTTATTTTACAGCATTTACCATTCACAAAAGGCCCACGCCAAAACTAGAAGATGCTCTTGAGCAAATTCAGGGATCCATCCCCTCCACGTATTACTACGTCTCCAATTTCCGGAGCCCTAACAGCACAAGGTACGTTTTATTTATATATATATATATATATATAGATATAGATATAGATATAGATATAGATATAGACATACATTATATATATATATATATATATAATGTATGTCTATATCTATATATCTACGTGTGTGTGTGTGTGTGTGTGTGTGTGTGTGTTTGTATATATTATATACACCCTGTGTTTCAGACGATAATACACCCTTTTTGGCAAGAAAAATTTCTGCTAAAAATTGTGCTCTCTTGTAGTCCAGAGGTACCTTCCTGCGATGGAAGAAATCACTGCACCGCATCCTCCCCGATCACAAAGAGATCTACTCTCTCCTCCTGCCATAAAATAATCTATATGATTTGTGCAGAGCAGGAGAGGAAGCTGCGGGACCTGAACTGACGTTGCAGGAGCTGAGCAGCTGAAGGACCTGTCAGGTCATATGACTGATCATATAACCTGAAGGGTCCTTGAGTTAATCACTTGGAAGGTCCTTCAGCTGCTCAGATGCTGCAACCTCAGTTCAAGTCCCGATCATCCAATCAAGAACTGCAAGGTGTGTGTGTGTGTGTGTGTGTGTGTGTGTAAGAGAGCTGTGTAAGTCTGTAAATGTACATGTAGCAGAGCTATGTATGTCTGTAAATGTACATGTAGCAGAGCTGTGTGTCTGTAACTGTAAATGTGCATGTAGCAGAGCTGTGTGTGTCTGTAAATGTACATATAGCAGAGCTGTGTGTGTCTGTAAATGTACATGTAGCAGAGCTGTGTGTGTCTGTAAATGTACATGTAGCAGAGCTGTGTGTGTCTGTAAATGTACATGTAGCAGAGCTGTGTGTGTGTCTGTAAATGTACATGTAGCAGAGCTGTGTGTCTGTAAATGTACATGTAGCAGTGCTGTGTGTGTCTGTAAATGTACATGTAGCAGAGCTGTGTGTGTCTGTAAATGTACATGTAGCAGAGCTGTGTGTGTCTGTAAATGTACATGTAGCAGAGCTATATATGTCTGTAAATGTACATGTAGCAGAGCTGTGTGTGTCTGTAAATGTACATGTAGCAGAGCTGTGTGTGTCTGTAAATGTACATGTAGCAGAGCTGTGTGTGTCTGTAAATGTACATGTAGCAGAGCTGTGTGTGTCTGTAAATGTACATGTAGCAGTGCTGTGTGTGTGTGTGTGTCTGTAAATGTACATGTAGCAGAGCTGTGTGTGTCTGTAAATGTACATGTAGCAGTGCTGTGTGTGTCTGTAAATGTACATGTAGCAGTGCTGTGTGTGTGTGTGTGTCTGTAAATGTACATGTAGCAGAGCTGTGTGTGTCTGTAAATGTACATGTAGCAGAGCTGTGTGTGTCTGTAAATGTACATGTAGCAGAGCTGTGTGTGTCATTTCTTTTTTCATTGACCCAGATGCGTCCCACCTATAAGTAAGAGCAGGACAGGTCCCTGTATAAAAACTTTGCCCATTAATGGTCTTTACTCCTCAGAACCACAGATGCCTCCTCCAGCGTCTCGTCGGTAGGACACTCCACGTGGTCCAGAAAGCAACAACCTGCTGTAAAGTTGGACTTTGAGAGGATCTTTCCGGACCGGTCTGCAGCCCAGGTAGACAGTAACCAGCTCTACTTCCAGCACCGGCTGGAGGAGGCGCAGCGGCTTCTGGAGGAGCAGCATCTCAGCAACTTACAGGTACACAGCGACACTAGCAGAAGCCGCTTTATAGCCTTTTACTGGATCCCTATCGTTGATGCATCTATACACATCTATACGTTTATAATTGAAGACGTAATGGTAATCTGTCAGCAGGTTTTTACTCTCATCTGACTGCAACATAATGTAGGCAAACAGATCCTAAATCCAACGGTGTATCACTTAGATTACTGGGTGAAGCTGTTCTCACATAATCAAAGAATTGCGTTTTAAGCATGTAGCTGAGCCCAGGGAGCTGCACTGCCCTCACCAGGCTCTCTATAGAGATTGTGCATTGACTGTGAGGTGTCAGTCACAACAGTGGGCATGTTGGACTCCTGTGCAGGTGAGTTTTCTCATCCTGCGATGTTAATCACAGGGTAATAAAGGCACTAGTTTAAGTAAACAATAGCACATACACAGATAAGAGACACACAGTTGCTTTTTGTTTTCTAACCCCTACAGCATGCTGTCCTCAGCTTACATAGCAAAATGTTGTTGACAGATTCCCTTTAAAGAGGACCTGTCAACTCTCCCAGCAACATTGTATCCCCATAAAATATTGTAGGGCATTTCCTGCAATTCCACATTATACTGATGCTCCGTTGTTCCTCCTGGAAATGCATGACTAAAATGATTTCTGGATGTCCACCTTCAGGACATTTTTCTTTTGTTGCTTAAAATGTTTAATTAGGGCCAAAAATATTTTTACTATTGATTTTTGGTAAGTATTTTGCACTGCTCTGCTACTGTCTATTGCTGGCTGGGAAATGAGTTAACTGAAATCCCATCAGTGAGCTCATTACGACGGTCTGATGTCGAATTTGGTCTTTTTTGCTGAGCTCCTCCCAGTTAAAGGGAATATGTCAGCAGGTTTTTGCTATGTAAGCTGAAGCCAGCATGCTGTAAGGGTTAACACAGATAATTCTGGGATGCCTGTTTTGTCACAGTCCGATCTTATTGTTGTATATTTGCTTTGTTTGTTTAAGCAGCAGGACCCTGATCATTGCTCAGACTACAATGTCACATACAGGGCAATCAGGCACAATTCACTGTCAATGTACAATCTCTATAGAGAGCCTGGTGTGGGCGGGGACAGCTCTCTCAGCTCTGCTACATTGCTAAAGCTAAATATTCTGATTGTGTTAGAATGGCTGCAGCCAGTAATCTAAGTGATACATCATTGGATTCAGGATCTCTTTGCCTACATCATGCTGCTCTCAGATGAGGTAGCAAAAACCTGCTGACAGGTTCCCTTTAATCTATGACTACAGACCACACCAAAGTTCATTGTGCAGGGAAACAACCTGTAAAAGCCAAACAGTGCAATTTTTTTTAATGGAACCGAATTGCAAAAACAATTTTTACCACAAATACGCCCATGCAAATAGAAAAGACAAATTGTTGTCAAGGATGGATAACCAAGGTAATGACGGCACAGACTTTGGAGACTGATCCAAATGACAAGGGAAACGGAGAAAGCTCTAAATATTCCACATCAAGGAGGGTGTTGTACGATCACAACGTATCACCTATGGGTGATGAGGCCTGCGTCCTCCTGTGTACTGTGTACAATGTCTCCGGGGCTGCCGGGGGCGGCTGAGTGCAGGGTGCGGCTGCATATTGTAGTGACAATGGCACACATTACAGAGTCGTGTCCCTGTATACACCCTGAGAAACAAGTCGAGTCCTTGCAGAACTCCTCAATATTCATGAGCTTCATTGTCAGGGTTTGGCATGTCCCCCAAATACGTGCATATCCCGGGCACCCACCACCTCTCTGTGTGATAAAGCTTATTGCCATTCACTGTCATGACAGAGCCCATTCCTTGCACCGCTGTGCTGCAAAAAGCATCTGTAAATCACGCAAATATATAATATATAGGGATGAGCGAGTATACTCGTTACTACTCGGTACTCGCCAAGTAGTACGGTATTCGGGCTACTCGTCATTCCGCGAGTATCCTTGTAATTACTCGTTAGGAATAGTGAGTCCAATGCAAGTCAATGAGAAATGTGAGTAATTGTCTGCTGGACCCTACAAAGCGGTCTGCGGCTGAGTAAAAGGCTGAAATGGATGCATGATTGTTTAAAAGCCGGGTGGTAAAAAGCCGCCGGCTTTTTTAAGCAATCAGCTGATGCATGCTCCCCGCCCGGGTCATTCGCGCTGTGGTGCTGTACTACCCAGAGCTTCGCTGCCCGGAGCTTCGCTCCCCGTTGCCCGGTGCTTTGCTCCCTACTGCCCGGTGCTTCGCTCCCTGGTGCTTCACTCCCTGCTGCCCGATGCTTCGCTCGCCGCTGCCCGGTGCTTCGCTCCATGGTGCTGCGCCCCCCGCTGCCCGGTGCTTTGCTCCCCGCTCCCTGGTGCTGCGCTCCCCGCTCCCTGGTGCTGCGCTCCCCGCTCCCTGGTGCTGCGCTCCCCGCTCCCTGGTGCTGCGCTCCCCGCTCCCTGGTGCTGCGCTCCCCGCTCCCTGGGGCTGCGCTCCCCGCTCCCTGGTGCTGCGCTGTCCGCTGCTTCGCTCCCTGCTGCCCGCTGCTTCGCTCTCTGCTCCTTGGTGCTGCGCTCCCTGCCCGGTCCTAACTTAGGATTGGGCAGGGATGCGGCGGGGGAGCGAAGCAGCGGGGAGGGAAGCACCAGGCGGGGGAGTGAGGCAGCGGGGAGGGAAGCACCAGGTGGGGGAGCGAGGCAGCGGGGAGGGAAGCACCAGGCGGGAGAGCGAGGCAGCGGGGAGGGAAGCAGCGGGGAGGAAAGCATTGGACGGGAAAGCCGTTGGTGAAGTCTTACCTGGCTCTCCGCTGTTCTCCGCGGTGCTGTTCCTCTACTTCCGGAGCCGCTCATTACCCCTAATGTATTATGCACTGCATTGCTCCAGGGAGCGAAGGAGCGTGTATCAGCTGATTGCTTAAAAAAGCCGGCAGCTTTTATCACCCGGCTTTTAAACAATCATGCATCCATTTCAGCCTTCTACTCAGCCGCAGACCGCTTTGTAGGGTCCAGCAGACAATTACCCACATTCCCATTGAGTTACGAGTATAGCGAGTCCGAGTATTTCACTACTCGCTCATCCCTAATAATATGTAGATATCTCTAGTGAGACTTATTTCTCAGCAGTCTGATATAAAGCCACTAGGTGGCAGTGTTCCTCTTGTTTGGCCACTATGGCGGTGTCTATCCGTGTATCTGTACACTGCTGTAACTGGCATACACAGTCATGTATCTGTACTGTGCATACACTGGTCCAATGCATTATATATTGTAGGGCGACCCTCGCCCCTTCCCACCACATTTTCATTTTTAAGATGCATTCAAACCTGTACTGAAAAACACAAAATTAAATTCCAAGTGCTGTGAGATGGTGAAAATAAACACAATTCTGCCGCTTTTTGGGGATTTTTTTTTAAGGCATTCATCGTGCGGTAAAATATTATGGCAGCGCGATTCTTCAGGTCAGTACGGTTCGGACAATAAGTAATGTAGGAATCAGCTCTGGGAGGCAATGGCAGGGGCGCAGTAAAGAGGCACAAACAGGTTCTCAGTCCAAAAAGTAAGTGTTTTATTCACACTGGTAACAGACAGAAAAACACAGTCTTACTTCAGACAGGAATGCAAAGCAAAAGTCCAGATTGTCAATCAGCATAATATAGGTCCCGGATGTGCCAGCCCATTCAGGTATAACATTACCACAAAACCTACTTCAGCTCTCCAGCTGTTACGTCCCCACCGGAGTTTGCTCCAGCGACTTCTCCTTCGATCACCAGACGACGCCGTGTTCCTGCCGTGGATAGTGCTGTTGACGGGAGAGGAGTTGATGCCAGTGGCGCTGGTGGGTGCAGGCTCCACTCATCCACTGGGCTGAGTTTCCTTGGGACCTGTAGTACCACTGGCTGACTGTAGGTGGCACGTGTCTTCCAGCTGAACTTGCCTTCATTCAGCTACAACCAATAGGAAGACACCACACCCTTCTTATTTCCCCTCCTGTCTGCTGACCACTGCCAGAGATAGTTCTGTATTCCTGGTTCCTGTTCCACCCTGTTTTGTTTAGTGATTCTGGTGTTCTGATTTCTGCTTGTTGTCTGACTACCATCCTGCCTGCTGTTTCTGTACCTCGCCGCCAGTCACGGATTTGACCTCTGCTCTGTTTTCTGATTACGTCCTTGCCTGCCAGATTCTGTCCCTGTTCTGCAACTCCTGGTTTGACCCTGCCTGACGTCTACTCTCATCGGACTGCAGCCTTCCACAGGTAGTGATCTCCAGGGCCATGTGTAATTCCAAATCCCTGTATAGGAGTTAAAGGGTTACAGGTTTCTAGGGGTCCCGCTTGGTGAGTGGCTTCCTTCTTGCCTGTCCATTACAGCCCGTCTGTGGTTCCAGGCAGATGTTACACCAGCCCAAACACCCACCACCATAAGAAGTCAGAGCCGCCTATTAACTGTTTGTTGTCCTAATCCTGCAGCTGTGCAAGTCGGTCATTGACCCAAAATCCAGGAATAGCAGAGAAGGTCCAGGCCAGGGTTTGACCTCCTTCCCTGCTGCTCACCAATGCTAGAGGCACTTGCTAGGAGAAATATATTTCCCATCCCCCACCATACTCTTTACTGCATCACATTGGTTAAAAAAAATCATATTTGTAAACAAAGCCAAAAATGTTTTTTATTTACACATTTTCCTGAGACCTGTAAAATGTTTATTTTTTTTCGTGATGGGTCTCTGTTTGTTGGTACCAATCTTTGGTACACACAATGTGTTGATCGCTTTTTATTGCCTTTTTTGGGTGACTTGCAGTGACCAAAAAACGTCAATGCTAGCGTTTAATTTTTTTTGTATTTTTGTTATTTTTGTTTTATTTTACAATTTTATATTTCAACTAGCTGTAGTACACGAGCGTTGCCCGGGATAGTAACAATTTCTCTGAAAGTCTCTGTCTGTCTCTGTTTCTGTCTGTCTCGTTCCCCGTCTGTCTCGTTCCCCGTCTGTCTCGTTCCCCGTCTGTCTCGTTCCCCGTCTGTCTCGTTCCCCGTCTGTCTCGTTCCCCGTCTGTCTCGTTCCCCGTCTGTCTCGTTCCCCGTCTGTCTCGTTCCCCGTCTGTCTCGTTCCCCGTCTGTCTCGTTCCCCGTCTGTCTCGTTCCCCGTCTGTCTCGTTCCCCGTCTGTCTCGTTCCCCGTCTGTCTCGTTCCCCGTCTGTCTCGTTCCCCGTCTGTCTCGTTCCCCGTCTGTCTCGTTCCCCGTCTGTCTCGTTCCCCGTCTGTCTCGTTCCCCGTCTGTCTCGTTCCCCGTCTGTCTCGTTCCCCGTCTGTCTCGTTCCCCGTCTGTCTCGTTCCCCGTCTGTCTCGTTCCCCGTCTGTCTCGTTCCCCGTCTGTCTCGTTCCCCGTCTGTCTCGTTCCCCGTCTGTCTCGTTCCCCGTCTGTCTCGTTCCCCGTCTGTCTCGTTCCCCGTCTGTCTCGTTCCCCGTCTGTCTCGTTCCCCGTCTGTCTCGTTCCCCGTCTGTCTCGTTCCCCGTCTGTCTCGTTCCCCGTCTGTCTCGTTCCCCGTCTGTCTCGTTCCCCGTCTGTCTCGTTCCCCGTCTGTCTCGTTCCCCGTCTGTCTCGTTCCCCGTCTGTCTCGTTCCCCGTCTGTCTCGTTCCCCGTCTGTCTCGTTCCCCGTCTGTCTCGTTCCCCGTCTGTCTCGTTCCCCGTCTGTCTCGTTCCCCGTCTGTCTCGTTCCCCGTCTGTCTCGTTCCCCGTCTGTCTCGTTCCCCGTCTGTCTCGTTCCCCGTCTGTCTCGTTCCCCGTCTGTCTCGTTCCCCGTCTGTCTCGTTCCCCGTCTGTCTCGTTCCCCGTCTGTCTCGTTCCCCGTCTGTCTCGTTCCCCGTCTGTCTCTGTCTCTTTCTGTCTGTCTCTGTCTCTTTCTGTCTCCCCACCGACATCATATTACCTCACATATAAGCTTCTTATACTAACAATTTCCTTTGCTCCTATAGCAACCACTCACAGCTTCTATTAATAACCAGTAGTTCCAGGCTCCATTGACGTTAATGGAGGCAGTTTTTTTGGAAAGTAACTGTAAAGCGCGGGGTTAAATTTTCCCGTCAAAACATAGTCTATGACGTTCCCTGGGTCACATGAGTTGTCTGTGGAAAATTTTGATATTGTAAATGCGACGGTGTGGATTCCTTTAGCGGACACACACACACACACACACACACACACACACACACACACACACACACACACACACACATACACTCAGCTTTATATATTAGATACATCGGTCATTTGCTGACTTGGCAATTCCAAATATGTGTGTGTATATTGAGTGCTCACCTATTTGATATGCAGATCCAGGCCTCTGAATAAAGCTGCACCAATGCTGACAACCCTAGTGAACTGCCCAAAAAAAAGCTACGAGTGATCCCTACCCTTTGTATTCACCTTCCTCGCAGCGCCACCATAGGGAGGCTTAAGCATTACACAACTCCCATTCACATCAGCGAGATGTCTTTATATAAGAGTTCAGGACTAGTCCTCCATAGTGAGAGGCGCTCTCTGTAATCACATCCATTCTGGCCAAAAGTTTAGGAACCTTAGGAGAGGAACCCCCTTTATTAAAGGGGCTGTCCATTGCCCATCATACCATAAAATCACTGTATGCTCACCTCCTGAGCCTGCACCATACTCCGATCCGAGCTCTCAGTTGATCACATGACACTGTCATTTCACGTGACCACTGCAGCCAGTCAGTGGCTGCTGATCGGCTGCAGCCCTCAGTGTTCCTTCAGAGCAGACATCCGGTCCTGGATGTTTCTTTTATGATGGGCAGTGGAGCCATTGAGATGATGACATCCATTAGTCAATAATCCCTTTAACTCAAGCTTCTTTCCTGGTCATCCCCTTTATGGCTCTAGATTGTCCCTGCACTCACTTTTTTTGGCTCATCCCTGAAATATTCCTGTACGTGCACGGACATGTGGATTCAATAGGATCTGTAGAGACCAAGACTAATATATAAAAGACCCTCAGGAAGCCTGACGACTGGTGGCAGGTGAACTCCTGACCGTTTCCATGCACAATACAGTCATGGAATTGATTTATTACAATCCAGACGGCGAGAAAACAAACATCTCAGGCCTCGTATTGCTCCGACACGTCCCGTCACTGCTGGAATGCGGCAGGTACGTCACCGGCAGCTCGCACTCATCCTTCACCCCCGTCACTGATAATGACATGCCTCCACGTTTCAGATTTCCCCCATCACATTGTGCAGCCTTTATTCATGCCACATGTCAGGCACTGAATTACGCCAGACCTGAACTTTAATCCAATTAGTAAATGCTCGGCATCTATCAGCGAGAAGGCAGACTTCAAGGGGCACGCTCATAAAAATGTGCGCCATAGAGCTCCCCTGTCCTCCGAGAGCCACCGCCAGACTCCTCAACCTCCGAGAGATCGAAAATCCAACATGCCAGATCCTTACCTCCTCAACATCATTTGTTGTGAGACCCCATACAACTGTCAATCAATCCTTCAATGTCGGCAGGTTCAGCCAACTTTAATCTAATGTGTATGGGGACCTTAAAGGGAATCTGTCAGTAGAATTCACCCTCCTAACCCGTTTATAGGGGCATGCAGGTCATAGAAAGCTGAACAAATTGATACCTTGATATCTGCGATCCGATGTCTTATGCTAGAGAAATCCACACTTTTCTTAGTATGTAAATGAGCTGTAAAGATCTATGGGCCAGACATAGATCTCCCTGAGAATCTGCTCCAGAGACTATTGTTACCAGTGTCAAGGCTGCTTTACACGCAGCAACATTGCTATCGATGTCGCTGGTGAAAGCACCCGTCTCCCTCGGTTGTGCGTCACGGGCAAATCGCTGCCGTGGTGTACAAAATCGCTTACACCCGTCACACGGACTTACCTGCCTAGTGACGTCGCTGTGACCAGCGAACCGACTCCTTTCTAAGGGGGGTGGTTCGTGCGGCGTCACAGCGACGTCACATGGCAACAGAAGCGAAGGGGCTGATAGCAGCCGAAGGTAAGACACGCCCACCTCGTTGCTGGAGGACGCAGGTAAGGTGTTTTTCGTCGTTCCTGGGGTGTCACACGTAGCGATCTGTGCTGCCGCAGGAACGACGAACAACCAGCGGCATGCACCAGCAACGATATTTGAACGACTTGTCAACGATCAACGATAAGGTGAGTAATTTTGATCGTTAACGGTCGTTCGTGCGTTTCACACGCAACGACGTCGCTAACGAGGCCGGATGTGCGTCACGAATTCAGTGACCCCAACGACATCTCGTTAGCAATGTCGTTGCATGTAAAGCCCCCTTCAGTCTCATTTTCGTTGAATTGCCGGATACTGCTTGGAAAAAGAAGCAGGCCGGTTTGATATCTCAGCAGTGACCTGTCATTCACAGACCTGACGCAGATGGAGAACCCGGGGAATCATAGACAGGGAGAAGATCCAATGCACAGTCCGGCCCCTCCGCTGCCTCAAATCTCTGACTGACTGGCCAGCACAGTTTGATGCCTCAGCAGTGACCTGTCATTCAGAGACCTGAGGCAGATGTAGATGCTGGGGAATCATTGAAGATCTGGAGGAGATCCAGTGCACAGTCCGGCCACTCCGATGCCTCCTGTCTGGGAATGACCTGCCAGCTAGGTTTGATGTCTCAGCAGTGACCTGTCATTCACAGACCTGAGGCAGATGGAGAGGCTGGGGAATCACTGACGAGGAGGAGACGATCCAGTGCATAGTCCGGCCCCTCCGCTGCCTCCTGTCTGTGAATAATCTGCCAGCCCGATTTGATGTCTCAGCAGTGACCAGTCATCCATAGACCTGAGGCAGATGGAAAGGCCAAAAAATCATAGATGGGGAGGATAGCTCCTATAGAAGTGATCATGTTATTAGAACAGCCACTACATGGTGTACAGCGCTATAATGTTTCAGCTGCATACAGTATATATACAATACAGACCAAAAGTTTGGACACACCTTCTTATCTCTTGAACAACTGTTAAGAGGAGACTTTGTGCAGCAGGCCTTCATGGTAAAATAGCTGCTAGGAAACCACTGCTAAGGACAGGCAACAAGCAGAAGAGACTTGTTTGGGCTAAAGAACACAAGGAAAGAACATTATACCAGTGGAAATCTGTGCTTTGGTCTGATCCAACCACTGTGTCTTTGTAGAAAAGGTGAACGGATGGACTCTACATGGCTGGTTCCCACCGTGAAGCATGGAGGAGGAAGAGGTGTGATGGTGTGGGGGGGCTTTGCTGGTGACACTGTTGGGGATTTGTTCAAAATTGAAGGCATACAGAACCAGCATGGCTACCACAGCATCTTGCAGCGGCGTGCTATTCCATCCGGTTTGCGTTTAGTTGGACCATCATTTATTTTTCAACAGGACAATGACCCCAAACACACCTCCAGGCTGTGTAAGGGCTATTTGACTAAGAAGGAGAGTGATCGGGTGCTACGCCAGATGACCTGGCCTCCACAGTCACCAGACCTGAACCCAATCGAGATGGTTTGAGGTGAGCTGGACCGCAGAGTGAAGGCAAAAGGGCCAACAAGTGCTAAGCATCTCTGGGAACTCCTTCAAGACTGTTGGAAGACCATTTCCGGTGACTACCTCTTGAAGCTCATCAAGAGAATGCCAAGAGTGTGCAAAGCAGTAATCAAAGCAAAAGGCGGCTACTTTGAAGAACCTAGAATATAAGACATATTTTCAGATGTTTCACACTTTAAGTATTTCATTCCACATGTGTTAATTCATAGTTTTGATGTCTTCGATGTGAATCTCCTATTTTCAGAGTCATGAAAATAAAGAAAACTCTTTGAATGTGAAGGTGTGTCCAAACTTTTGGTCTGTACTTACATCCGACCACCGCCAGAGCTAAAAACAGATTGAGTGGGACCAAGTGTCTGACCCCACCCCCCATCTAATATTGATGACCAATCCTAAGACTAAGCTATTCTCTATGTGGTGGACAACCCCTTTAACTTGGACTTGGTTAAAGTGGTTGAGTTGTAGTGTATTATCTGGAGTCATTTTTTTTCTTAGAAATTTTATTTAGACATTTGTGTTTTACAAAATGTACCACTACCACATGTGCACGCAGCACTCGGCGGATGCAATTACCGTGTAATAGTGATGAGTCAGGTAAGCCAGCGAATACCTGCGCTGCGGGCAGCTCTGACTGGTGACATGCAGCCGCCACACATCGGATTGTAAGGGTTAATGTTAAGTAATAAAAGGCGTCTCCTAATATATTACCGTCTAATCATCTGTAATTAAAAGTGCAACAATAACAGGGCAATAAATAATGCCGCCATGCATGCAGACACGTTTCCTTCTATCCTTCAGCCATTCGTCTTCTGAAGAAATTTCATTAAAGTGAATGAGTCATCAGCAACGGATTCATTATTTACATCAAGTTTTTATATTAGAGGTATTTTTATTTTATGTTTTTCTTATTACAATCAAAAGTTAAAAGTAATCTTGCAATTTTCACACTGACCACTGAGATTAATATGTAACCCTTGTTGTTTATCACATGGACAGAGTAACTCAGACCCCATTCCTTTATAAAGAATTATAAACTTCCTGCGCAGGGAGAAGGTGAGCTGTGACATCACCTATTGTGAATGGTGGATACCGTGTTCTCTACTGTATACAGTGTGTCCAACCATATCCTGTCCACCGCCATTAACTTGAGAACAGCGGCAGGTATAGGCATAGAAGTGGTGTCTAGGTATAGTAAAGTAGCCATTCACTACGCAATGACACCACCTATAGCGCCACCTGGTGGAAAACAACAGAGTTAGCATTTTTATCTCGAAAACAGAACGAGATAGAGAAAAAAAGTGAATTACAAAGTTGTAGGGCATCATCAATTCAATACGAATCGACACCTTGCATACAGAAATGCTATGATATGAAACCCATGACCCCCCAAAACATTGAATGCCAGTCACACATAGGGCACTCATTTAACTTTGATGCTCAAAGTGGCCCCCGTCAGCTGCAATGCACATCTGGGCTCTGGACAGCATACTGTATCTTGCTGCACGTTGTACAATATGGTAGGTGACACGTTTGCACAAGCATCTGTGATACGTCGTCGTAGGTCCTGCAATGTTAGTGGAGGGGTCGCATACACCTGCTGTTTGATGTGACCTCACAGAAAGAAGTCCAATGGGGTCAGGTCAGGTGAGCGTGGAGGCCACTCCATGCAGCCACCATACCCAATGACTTGTAGGAAGGTCTCCATGAGGTTTCGCTTCACGTCCGCAGCTTTGTGAGTTTTACACCTTCTAATCATAGCATTTCTGTATGCAAGGTGTCGATTCGTATTGAATTGATGATGCCCTACAACTTTGTTGTTCACTTTTTTTCTCTATCTCGTTCCGTTTTCGAGATAAAAACGCTAACTCCGCTGTTTTCCACCAGGTGGCGCTATAGGTGGTTTCATTGTGTAGCGCATGGCTACTTTACTATACCTAGACACCACTTCTATGCCTATAGCTGCCGCCGTTCTCAAGTTAATGGCGGTGGACAGGATATGGGTGGACACACTGAATAGAGGTGTTATCAGTCATTGTACAGGAGGAGGAGGAGGTGAGCTCTGACACCACCTATTGTGAAGGGTGGATCCTGTTTTATCTGCTGTCATTGAACAGTAGGAGGAGGTGAGCTGGGATATCACCTATTGTGAATGGTGGATCCTGTGTTATATACTTTATATAGAGGTGTTACCAGGGCTGTGGAGTCGGAGTCGGAGTCGTGGAGTCGGAGTCGGAGCTCATTTTGGTGGAGTCGGAGTCGGAGTCGGAGTCGGTATAAAATGCACCGACTCCGACTCCTAAAATATATAATAAATTGGGGACAGGAGTGCAATGCAGAATGTGCTGAATATTTTACTAAATAATAACATTTAGTATAATGCTTATATTTAAGTGAAAAATTTATTGTAGTACAATGTGAACATCAGACATTTAATTGTTTTTATGATACAATAATCAAGATATTTGGATAGAACATAAAATATTTATTGGAATACAACTTTAGAACACAAAAAACTAATAAATTTTAAATATGTAATATATATATATATATATATATGTATATATATATATATATATATATACAGTGTATATACACACAAGATATATATGTAATCTACTGTATATTACATAGTATATTACATATTTACAATTTATTACAGTTTTTTGTGTTCTAAAGTTGTATTCCAATAAATATATTTTATGTTCTATCCAAATATCTTGATTATTGTATCATAAAAATTATTAAATGTCTGATGTTCACATACACATATTCATGTACTACAATAAATTTTTCACCTAACTATAAGCAATATATGTAGGAGTCGGAGTCGGAGTCGGAGCCGGAGTCGGAGTCGGTGCAAGAGAATTTGAGGAGTCGGAGTCGAAGGTTTGGCTTACCGACTCCACAGCCCTGGGTGTTACCAGTCATTATACAGGAGGAGGTGAGCTGTGACATCACCTTTTGTGAATGATGGATTCTGTGTTCTATATTTTATATAGAGGTGTTACCAGTCATTGTACAGGAGGAGGAGGTGAGCTGTGACATCACCTTTTGTGAATGGTGGATCCTGTTATATAGGTGTTACCAGTCATTATACAGGAGGAGGAGGTGAGCTGTGACATCACCTTTTGTCAATGGTGGATTCTGTGTTATCTACTATATGTAGAGGTGTTATCAGTTATTATACATAAGGGGGAAGAGGTGAGCTGTGACATCTATTTTTAATGATGAATCCGGTGTTATCCCCTGTATATATAGCTGTTATTATCCCTCATTAAACAGGAGGAGAAGGTGAGCTGTGATATCACCTAGTGTGAATGATTTAATTTGAAACCTGTCTAAGATGATAATGAGACTGCTTAAAAGTCTTCTATATTAAACAGGAAGTGTGACTGTACTATGAGGAGTAATAACTATATCCTTTTTTTTTATATTATATAATCTGGAAAATGTATAAAAAAAAATTTTCAAAATTCAATTCAGATGAAAATTTGATTTAAGCAATAAGTCTCTTTTTCTGAAGATACATCTAGTAATGTAATAACACTTAGGGGTACTTTGCACGTTGCAATATCGTCGGGGTGAAATCGAAAGTGACGCACATCAGGTGCCGGTAACGACGTCGCAACGTGTAAAGCCTGGATGCGCCGATAAACTATCGCAAAAGCGTCGTAAGTCAGTGATCTGTGTAGCGTCGGCCATTTCCATAATGTTGGGTCAACCGCAGGTACGATGTAGTTCCTCGTTCCTGCGGCAGCACACATCGCTTTGTGTGACCCCGCAGGAGCGAGGAGCATCTCCTTACCTGCGTCCCGGCTGCAATGAGGTAGGAAAGAGGTGGGCGGGATGTTTACGTCCCGCTCATCTCCGCCCCTCCGCTTCTATTGGCTGCCTGCCGTGTGACGCCGCACGACCCGCCCCCTTAGGTCGGCGAGAGAGCAGCCATGTATGAGATCCATCTGAAGGAGGAGAGAGTAAAGTCAGCACTGACTGACAGCAGGGATCGCGTGATGTAACAATGTCACTCAATCCCCAGGAGAGCCGGTGCCGACACCAATGGAACAGCACCGTCGCCAGAGGTGAATGTAGGTGTTATAATTTTATTGAGAAGATGGAACACATTTATCCTAAATCTGCAGAGACTGTTGCTGGTTTCAGACGCGAATGAGACATCCGCAGAAGGTGTGGGAACGTAAGCGTCACATGCAGACGCATTATGGCCTCCTGACACCAGCCGCGGCGTGTGCTGCTTTGCTTTTTATATTACAGTTGTAACATTTTGGGAGGTTTTGCACTCTTTATTTTAACCTTTAATCCTTTTTGATATCTTCAGGCAAATCCATTCCGGATAAAACACACACATTAAAAATAATTACTAGATTTTTATTTTATTAGTCATATAGAGCGATTAACTTGCACAGTAAAACGTTATGACTGGTCCATAATGGCAGCTCCATGTACAACAGATGAAAAGCCATGGTAGATCATATGCAAGACCGACCCGTATAAGAAGTAATAGGACGGTACAGGTGGTGGATTGTGAGCAGAGCCCCACACTCATTTCACGTATGTATAATAAAATCTCATCTGTTTTTAGCCTCCACTAGGGGTGTGAGGGTGAACTCTTAATAAGGGTTCACAAGTTGCCTACTGCCTGACCTAATTGGTGTGGATCAAGTGCATGCTTAAGGGAAATCACCACCGGACAAAAGGGTCAGATGTGAACTCTCTTCTTGATCAGAGCAAAATGGGACCAAGAGACCTTTTATTAGACATGCGGCATCTTATATAGGCTAAGGGCGCAGGCATGTTCGGTTAATCAATGGGTGGATCTGTGATGTTGATGGGCGGGTCGATGACGTCATCTGGTTGGATCTGCGGTGATGCTGATGGGAGGGTCTATGACGCCATCGGGTGGATCTGCGATGATGCTGATGGTAGGGTCTATGAAGTCCTCTGGGTGGATCTGCGGTGATGCTGATGGGAGGGTCTATGATGTCATCGGGTGGATCTGCGATGATGCTGATGGGCAGGTCTATGATGTCCTCTGGGTGGATCTGTGATGTTGATGGGCGGGTCTATGATGTCCTGGACATGCCCATTAGTCAGTGGGATAGTTCATGGGTTAATCAATGGGTGGATCTGTGATGTTGATGGGCGGGTCGATGACATCATCTGGGTGGATTTACGATGATGCTGATGGGCAGGTCTATGATGTCCTCTGGGTGGATCTATGATGTTGATAGGCGGGTCTATCATGTCATCTGGGTGGATCTGCGATGATGCTAATGGGCAGGTCTATGATGTCCTCTAGGTGGATCTGTGATGTTGGTGGGCGGGTCTATGAGGTCATCAGGTGGATCTGCGATTACGCTGATGGGCAGGTCTATGATGTCCTCTGGGTGGATCTGTGATGTTGATGGGAGGGTCTATGACGTCATCGGGTGGATCTACGATGATGCTGATGGGCAGGTCTATGATGTCCTCTGGGCAGATCTGTGGTGATTCTGATGGGAGGGTCTATGACATCATCGGGGGGATCTACGATGATGCTGATGGGCAGGTCTATGATGTCCTCTGGGCGAATCTGCAGTGATTCTGATGGGAGGGTCTATGACGTCATCCGGGGCCATCTTGGCTTCTCTGATGACTGACTTATGTAAGGCAAATTGACACACTTCCCACAATCTCCTATGTCAAAAGGTTAATAAGTATTTGATGGAAAGGCCCTCCTCAACAGGGGGAGCCTATGAGCTTATTGTGTACTGGTTCTCGTCTCTCAGCTTCTGGTCCAGGCAAGCGGCCGTCTCCTCCTCCTCTGTTCCTGTTCTCAGCCACCATTTGGCTGTGTCCCTCCCTTCATCCCGTCTGTCGGTGTGTTGTTGCCAATATGTACAATGTTGTCCCTTATTTTTGAAGACTTCTGCCCTTCGTCATGGCGGCTGGATATCAACTTCTTGGCCAGATCCTGACTGATGGTCATTCTTGCCTAATCAGTGCTCGGAGTTTACCACAATTTCTGTGGTTTTGTTCGTTCTCCCGCTTTTTGAGGATTGACCACAGGTTCATGATGGGATTGAGATCTGGGGAGTTTCCTGGCCGTAGATTCACAATTCCATTGTTTTGCTCGACAAGTCACTAAGTTATCACTCTTTTCTTGTGTCATGGTCTCCAAAGCCTTGTTCCTTACTAAATTTCTCCTGGATCGTTGGGAGAAGTTGCTCTTGGAGGTTTAGATCTCATTCTCTATTTATGGCAGAGATCTAAAGCAAAACTATGAATGAGCCACCTCCATCGATCAAAAGCCCCCACACATGAAGAGTCTCAGGATGCGTGATGGGACACAAGACTCATGGTAGCGCTCACCTTTATAATCTCTGGACAATCGTTCTTGCAGACGTCCACGACATTCTGAAGATGGCTTTGTAAAAAGTACATGGGTTGGGCTGCACAGGATCGGGTAATTAAAGGGATCCTGTCAGGTCCCATATGTGTTCTGACCTACAAGGAGGGTGATTTGTGGCCTAGTAACCCTTTCCTACCCATCCCTGTGTTGTAATATTGTGTAATATGCATGTATAAAAAAAACAAACAAAAAAAACCATTTTATAACTTACGTGTTCCCCATGTAAATAAGCAGAGGGTCTAGTCCCCTGGGCATCGCATCGCCCCGTGGGTGTTTGCATGCTTTCCGTGGTATCATGCCTCTGTGGGCATAATACCATGGATTTACATGAGCGACATCACCGTCAGCTCCTCGAGATCCCGCGCATGCGCGCTTGTCATTCCCGCAGCTTTGTTATCTGGGCGCTTGCTTGTCGGCTTCAGATGCGCACTGCGCATGCTCAGAAGACTCCTGCGGTTTCGACTATGCGCAGAGTGTGTCTGAAGCCGACAAGCAAGCACCTGGATAAAAAGGCTGCAGGAATGACAAGCGCGCACGCACTGGATCTCAAGGAGCTGACGGTGACGTCACTCATGTAAATCCATGCGACACCCATGGATTTACATGAGTGACGCCCATCTAAAAACACTGGAGCAGCAAACTGGGAAAAGCAAAATTTTGTCCTTGGCTTGTGAACAATTCTTCTTATAAGTGTTTTCACTTACCAGTTTGAATTCTTGCGAGGAGCACCTAGTCGTGGTTGCCGGTTTATGGTGAAATTATGTTCTTTCCACTTTCGGATTATGGACCCGATAGTGCTCACTGGAACCTTCATTAGTTTTGAAATTTTTCTGTAACTAATGTCTTCAGTATGTTTTACAACAGTAAGGTTGCGAAGATCTGGAGACAGCTCACTGGTATTACCCATCGTGAGATGTTTGTGTGGCACCTTGGTAATTAAGACACCTTTTTATCCGTCATCAGTTGACCCAGCTGATATTATGTTTCACTAAATGGCAGGATTGCTTTCTAATTACTGATATCAGCTGGTGTCATGACTTTCCATGGCTTTTTGCACCTCTTTCTTCATGTGTTCAATAATTTTTCCCTGTGTCATTTCTCATTATTATACATAACTTATTTTATGGACATCTATGGTTTGAGTTCTTTTTCTGTGTGGATTGGATGGGTTGTTACTGACATCTGGTGTGAAATTCATGTCAATAGCACCTTCAGAAAATTGGTGACGTGTTCAATACTTATTTCTTTGTTGCTCCATTGGGAGACCCAGACAATTGGGTGTATAGCTACTGCCTCCGGAGGCCACACAAAGTATTACACTCAAAAGTGTAAGGCCCCTCCCCTTCTGGCTATACACCCCCAGTGGGATCACTGGCTCACCAGTTTTGTGCTTTGTGCGAAGGAGGTCAGACATCCACGCATAGCTCCACTGTTTAGTCAGCAGTAGCTGCTGACTATATCGGATGGAAGAAAAGAGGGCCCATACTAAAGGGCCCCCAGCATGCTCCCTTCTCACCCCACTCTTGTCGGGTGTTTGTTAAGGTTGAGGTATCCATTGCGGGTACGGAGGCTGGAGCCCACATGCTGCTTTCCTTCCCCATCCCCCTGAGGGCTCTGGTGAAGTGGGATCCTATCGGTCTCCAGGCACTGAGGCCGTGCTCCATCCACAGCTCCTGGGAATCTGCTGGACATGGAGCGGAGTATCCTCAGGGACATGGCCCTGCTACGTTAAGGTACTCTGTGTCCCTGCGGGGACCGCGCACGGACACACGGCAGCATTGCTGGGTGTGTTAGTGCGCCAGGGACGGCGGCGCTGCCCGCACTAGTGCCATCGCACACTACAGCTTGCTGGGTGTGTTAGTGTATTAGGGGACTACCGCGCTAACCGCCGTTGCCATTTTTATTTCGGGCGCGGCTGGGACTTGTGGTGCGCCGGGGACTTCCGCGCCGACCAAGGCTTATATGCCGGCCGCGCTTATCACTCGAGTCCCCGGCTTGCGCGGCCTAGTCTCACTTCGTTTCCGCCCACAGACCTGCCAGTCAGGGTAGGGGCGTAACGCTGCACAGCACGGCAGCGCTGAGAGCTGGAGTATGCTTTGCATACTCCACCCCTCTCACTGGATGCACGGTGAATCCGGCAGCGCTGAGAGCTGGAGTATGCTTTGCATACTCCACCCCTCTCACTGTGTACACTGTGAAGCCGGATTCCCGCACTTTCTCAGGCACGCCCACGGCTTCTTCCTCTGCACAGGACGCCGGCAGCCATTCTTGTCAGTGTTTTCTGTAGCGACAGAAGAGACAAGTTTAGGAATCCCTGGCAGGGATTCGGATAGTCACACAACCGCTGTGACCAGGCGTTAAGCAGCACCTGTGGGGCTGACTCCACTAGTGCCGAAGTGCACATATACATATATGTTTATTCACTATGCATTGCACTGTTTAGCTGCATTTTTGTATATACCCTCCTTGATTGTGCGGAGGACATAACAGCATATTGTCTGTGTAAAACAGAGGTGCAGAAGCACATGTTTTCTATGCAGCCGGTACAGCATGTATGGCTATATGGCCGGCAGTGTACATAGACCCCCATTGTATACTACGGAGTCTCTGCTAACCGTCCAGGACATGGGGACGGTGCCTGCAGTATTTACTGACAGATTTTCTGAGACTATGGCTATGAGACTAGAAGCCTTGCAGTCCAGACAAGTCTCTCAAATCCATGGCCACTGTTCACATTATCCATGGTCCCCCTCAGTGGGAACAACTTTGAGCTCCGAGGGGTCATGTGCTTCCCAGAGTGACGGCTCTGACACGGACGACAGTCCCAGATAGTCTGAGAGGCTCACTATGAGCGGCCATCGACTTCATCACACTAGTCAGGGTCCCAGCAAGCGGACTCTCTGTGTGATGTGGCGGAGATAGCTGCTCAAGATCTAATCCTGAGACCGCTCTCAATCTGGATACACCTGATGGTGACGCCATAGTCAATACTCTCATAGCGTCCATCAATAGAATGTTAGTTATTTCTCCCCCAGCTCCTCCAGTGGAAGAGTCAGCTTCATAGCAGGAGAAATTCCATTCACGTATCCCAAGCGTAAATTAAATACTTTCCTTGACCACCCTGACTTTACACAGGCAGTCCAGGAACACCGCACTTATCCAGTTAAGCGCTTCCCCAAACGGCTGAGGATACACGTTATCCCTACCCCCTGACGTGGGCAATGGCTGGACCCAGTGTCCCAAGGGGCATCCTCCAATCTCCAGCTTGCAGCTAGATCCATAGTTGCAGTGGAAGATGGGGCTGCACTTAAAGATGCCACTGACTGACAGAGGGATCTCTGGTCGAAATCCATCTATGAGGCTATCGGCGCGCTGTTAGCTCCAGCAGCCGTAGAGGCACCCCAAGCTACTTCAGCTTGTCTTACACAGATGGACACGGTCACACGTACATCTGTTCCGCAAGTGTCATCCTTAACCGCTCAAATGTCTGCATTTGCGTCTTAGGCGATTAATGCTGTCCTGGACTCTACGCCCCGTACGACAGTGGCGTCCGCTAACTCCGTGGTTTTACGCAGGGCCTGGGTGTTAACTGAATGGAAGGCAGATTCTGCTTCCAAAAAAGGGCTTAACCAGTTTGCCTTGTTCTGCTGACCGACTGTTTAGTGTGCGTGAGATGTAATCATTAAACAGTTCAAGAGTAAGGATTCTTCCTTACCTCAGCCCAGACAAAACAAACCCCAACATACCAAGGGACAGTCGGGGTTTTCGGTTTTTTCAAGGCTCGGGCAGGTCCCATTTCTCCTCGTCCAAAGAGGACTCAAAAGGATCAGAGGAGCTCAGTTTCTTGGCGGGCTCAGTCACGCCCAAAAAAGACAGCCTGAAAACCCACTCCCAAGAGGCTTCCTCATGACTTGCGGCCTCCTCTCTCCGCATCCTCGGTCGGTAGCAGGCTCTCCCGCCTTGGCGATATTTAGCTGTCACAGGTCAAAGACCGTTGGGTGAGAGACATTCTGTCTCATGGGTACAGGATAGAGTTCAGTTCTCGTCCTCCAACTCAATTCTTCAGAACTTCTCCACCTCCCGACTGAGCCGACGCTCTTCTGCAGGCGGTGGGCACTCTAAAGGCACAACGAGTGGTGACCCCCGTTCCTCTTCAGGAACAAGGTCACGGTTTTTACTCCGAATTATTTGCGATGCCAAGAAAGGACGAGTATTTCCGTCCCGTTCTGGATCTAACACGGCTCAACCAGCTCGTGAACACCAGGCGGTTCCGGATGTAATCCCCCGCTCCGTCATCGCCTCAATGTTTCAAGGAAATTTCCTAACATCGATAGACGTCAAGGATGCTTATCCCCACGTGCCGATTGATCCAGAGCTCCAGCGTTTCTACGCTTTGTTATAAGACGCGAACACCTTCAGTTCGTAACCTTGCCTTCTGGCTGGCGATAGCCCCACGGGTCTTCGCTAAGGTCATGCCAGCAGTAGTACCAGTCCTGCAATCTCAAGGTCACTCTGTGATCCCGTGTTTGGGAGATCTACTTGTCAAGGCACCCTCTTAAGGAACATGCCAACACAGCCGAACGTTGCGCTGGAGACTCTCCAGAGTTTCGGGTGGATCATCAACTTTTCAAAGTCAGATCCGACCCCGGGCCAATCACTAACATATCTAGGCATGGAGTTTCATACTCTCTCAGCGATAGTGAAGCTTCCGCTAGACAAACAGCGTTCACTACAGACAAGGCTGCAATCTCTCCTTAGGATCAGTCGCACACATTGAGACGCCTCATGCACTTCTCACGTAAGATGGTAGCAATGGCGGCAGTCCCTTTCGCGCAGTTTCATCTGCGTCCACTACAATGGGACATTCCCCGCCAATGAGACGGGAAGTCGACACCCATCGACAGAGACGTCTCCCCTTCTCAGGCGGCCAAAGAATCCCTACGGTGGTGGCTTCTTCCCACCTCATGGTCAGAAAAAAGGTCCTTCCTACCCCCATCCTGGGCGGTAGTTACGACAGGCACGAGTCTATCAGAATGGGGAGCAGTTTTTTCTCCGCCACAGGGCTCAAGGTACGTGGATTCAGCAAGAGTCCACCCTTCAGCTCAATGTTCTGGAAATCAGAGCAGTGTATCTTGTCCTACAAGCCTTCCAGCAGTGGCTGAAAAGCAAGCACATCCGAATTCAGTCGGATATCTCCACAGCGGTGGCATACATCAACCACCACGGAAGAACACGCAGCCGGCAAGCCTTCCAGGAAGTCCGGCGGATTCTAACGTGGGTAGAAGACACGGCATCCACCATATCCGCAGTTCACATCCCAGGCGTGGTAAACTAGGAAGCAGACTTCCTCAGTCGCCAGGGTATGGACGCAGGGGACTGGTTTCTTCACCCGGACGGGTTTCAGGAGATCTGTCGCCGCTGCGGGATGCCGGACGTCGACATAATGGCGTCACGGCACAACAACTTTGTTCCGGCTTCATAGCACAATCTCACGATCATCGAGCTCTGGCGGCGGACGCCTTAGTTCAACATTGGTCGCAGATTGGCCGAGGAGGTCGGGGTTCCCGGATCTGTGGTACCTCACGGTAGGCCAACCGTGGCCACTACCAGACCGACCAGACTTGCTGTTTCAAGGGCCCTTTTTTCCATCTGAACTCTGCGGCCCTGAACATGACGGTGTAGCCATTGAGTCCTGGATCCTAGCGTCTTCAGGATTATCTCAGGAGTGGTTGTCACCATGACGCAGGCCAAGAAGCCAACGTCCGCCAAGATCTACCACAGATCGTGGAAGATATTCTTATCTTGGTGCTCTGCTCAAGGAGTTTCTCCCTGGCCATTTGCATCGCCTATTTTTCCTTCCTTCCGACAATCTTGGTTGGAAAATAGTTGGTCGCTCAGCTCCCTTAAGGGACAAGTCTCAGCGCTATCTGTATTTTTTCAGAATCGCCTAGCCGACTTCCGCAGGTATGCACGTTCCTGCAGGGAGTTTGTCTTCTCATCACTCCGTACAAGCGGCCATTAGAGCTCTGGAGTCCGAACAAGGTTCTAATGACTCTCTTGAAGCCGCCTTTTGAGCTTTTGAAAGTTGTTTCCCTTTCCGTATTTCACAGAAAGTGGCCTTTCTAGTAGCGGTCACGTCTCTTCAGAGAGTGTCCGAGCTAGCAGCGCTGTCATGCAAATCTCCATTCCTGGTCTTCACCAGGACAAGGGGGTTCGGCGTCCGATTCCGGACTTTCTCCCTAAGGTGGTATCCCACTTTCATCTCAATCAAGATATCACCTTACCTTCTGTGTGTCCTCATCCAGTCCATCAATTTGAAAAGGATTTGCATCTGTTGGATCTGGTGAGAGCACTCAGGATCTACATTCCCGCACGGCGCTCCTGTGCCGCCCGGATGCACTCTTTGTCCTTGTCGCTGGTCAGCGTAAGGGGTCGCAAGCTTCCAGATCCACCCTGACTCGGTGGCTCAAGGAACCAATTCTTGAAACCTACCGTTCTGCTAGGCTCCTGGTTCCCTCAGGGCTTAATGCCCATTCTACCAGAGCCGTGGGTGAGTCCTGGGCATTACGGCACCAGGCTACGGCTCAGCAGGTGTGCCAGGCACCTACCTGGTCGAGTCTGCACACTTTTACCAAGCATTATCAGGTGCATACCTACGCTTCGGCAGACGCCAGCCTAGGTAGACAAGTCCTTCAGGCGGCGGTTGCCCACCTGTACGAAAGGGCTGTTTGACAGCCCTACCACGAGGTATTCTTTTACCCACCCAGGGACTGCTTTTGGACATCCCAATTGTCTGGGTCTCCCAATGGAGCGACAAAGAAGAAGGGAATTTTGTATACTTACCGTAAATTCCTTTTCTTCTAGCTCCAATTGGGAGACCCAGCGCCCGCCCTGTTTTCTTAGGGGTTTTTTTCGGTACACATGTTGTTCATGTGAATGGTTGCAGTTCTCCGATGTTTCTTCGGATTGAATTGGTCTTTAAACCAGTTATTGGCTTTCCTCCTTCTTGCTTTTGCACTAAACTGGTGAGCCAGTGATCCCACTGGGGGTGTATAGCCAGAAGGGGAGGGGCCTTACACTTTTGAGTGTAATACTTTGTGTGGCCTCCGGAGGCAGTAGCTATACACCCAATTGTCTGGGTCTCCCAATTGGAGCTAGAAGAAAAGGAATTTACGGTAAGTATACAAAATTCCCTTCTTTACCCTCTGTAGGTATACCAACAGGGGTTATCTTCACTGAAAAACTCCCTTTTAAATCCCTAGAAAAATTATAGATTGGAGGTGGTAATCTGGCATTGTTCTTATGGCTTTGTTTCTTTTCACAGAATTTTCACCAAGAAGTTGAACAGCTCGCACGTGCCGACAGCTTGTCTAGTTTGGACAGCCTCGAAGAAAATTCAGAGACGGTAAAAGAAGAAAACAGCTCAGTGTTTTCATCTGATCCGTTGCACCAAGCACTTGCAGAAATTTCTTGTTCCTCCCTGAATAGAGCAGATCATAGTACTGAAGATGATGGCCGTGGCCTAAACAATCACACAAGCCTTCCCGAGCCTCCCCAACCCAAAGAAATGATCGTAGAAAAGCGCCCTGTGATGGGAAATGAAGATGGTTTCCCCCAAAATGGATTTCAGCAAATAATGATGGACACATTAGCAAGAAATGGCAAATTCCACTCCGTAAGCACATACAACGTCTCTGTACCAAATCAGGATGTAAATCAGGGGTCTCGAGTCTCAACAGCTTGCAATATTAGACCAAGCAAAGCGTGGACCACTCCTGACCCATCTCCAAAAGACCCAATTCAGACTACCATGCCTCATGGTAAAGAAGCTGCCCAACACCCAGGACAATCATCAAGACCTCCAATTACACAGCTCTTGGCAACCCCAGTTGTCGTTCCATTTTCCAACAGTTCTTCTAGTATAAGCACAGACTTAAAACCAAGCAAAACCCGTTCAATGAGCTCAATTCCTGATCATGAGGTCCTTACAAATTTATACAATGCACAATTTCACACCGTGAAAATCGGCCACCATAAACCTGTAGAAGCCAATAATCCATTGCATCAAAAACAGTCTTCACCAACCCAAAGCTTCCAAACTGAATCGGCACCAATCCAGCATTCAAAGGGTCAACAAAATGGGTCACCGCTTTCTGTAGATGATCCCGAGCTGGCCTTGTCTACCATCTATAGACAGGCGAAAATGAATAGTGCCGGAAAAGAAGAGAAGAAGTTATTGAAGAGCATATTGAAGAAGGGCTCCACTTCTGAGAACGGGTTCACCAGAGCGATGGGGGTCAGCAAAATGGTACTTATCGGGGACAGGGGCTCCATGGGCATTCGAGATAGTGTGGAACTCATAAAAGAAAAAGAGCATAAGAGAACGAAAAATAAAAAACTGAGGTGGCTAGATGAAATCGAGAAAATTATGGATGGTCAAGATGTCCCTGGTATGAATGGGATTACACAGGCTATCAAAACGTCTCCAGACGAATCCTTAGCAGCAGCATATTGCAAAGAGAATGACCTAGCCTATACGACTACACAAATTGGCCCTGTCTTATCTACAGGTTACCATTTCACTAAGCAGGCATGGATGGTGTCTAAAGATGAGGAACCCAACTCTATAGGGCATATGCACACGGTCAGAAGCCCTCCAAAAACAAAGACTAAGGTGGTAAGGCGTCCAAAATCTGCTAGGACCCCATCATCAGTGGTGCACCGGAATAGAAAGGGCATTATCATCCGACCACAGTCGGCAACCGAGGCCAGCAAGATTGCAAAGGCTCAGGGAAAGGTGGTGACTCCACATCCTCCTCCGAGGCCCGGACCAGAAAATAACAGAGAGATCATGACCCAGGCCATGACTCAGCCGGTCAGCACGGGCATCTCTCCGGGCAATATCGCCACCAAGAAGGACAATATGGCGTACCAAACCTTGCCTCACTCTTCCGGTGTTGCCCAGAACACTCAGGGTTATGCTCCGAATTTGGACAGTGCCTCAAAGGCTGCGCTCACTCTGAATAGTGAGCGGGTATTGGCACTGCACGAAACCTTGCCTCTTCCCATCAAGCGACACCCAGTGTTCGGGGAAAATGGATTACGTTTAGACCAAACACCAACCGATGAGGAAATCGCGCTCCTGTGGCAAGGCGTCCGAAGTGCCTTAGCGCACAAAAATGCCTCTACAGGTGGGTGCAATATTGTATCAGTAACACCATCTCAGCTCTCCGGAATTGCTTGGTGAAATGGACCTAAAGGGAGTGTGAGGACTTAAGATATGGTGGGATATTCTGAAGTGCAATCCAGAGATTGTCTTCATTGGTGGATATCACAAACTAAATTACAAATGTATGTATAAGGGTGCGAGGAAATGTGGTACCCCGACCCTGAAACACAGGGAGGACATACAAACCATATGCAGACGCCCATCATTATTACTACGTTAGTGGTCGCTCCCTCAGGCCCAACATGAAGTATTCTAGATGGAAAAGATATATCAAAGTGTAGTAAAAAAAAAAAAAAGCTGAATAATTATCCTATCCTGGTCACTTGGACTTTATGTAAATGAGCTAACTCCTATACGACCCATGTAGGTTAACCGATGATCAGGATAAAGTATAGGAACGCTCGTCCTTGACTAATTGGTCTATAAACACCCGACAGACAAGCAGAACACCTCCTGCCGGGTTTGGTAGGAAACCGCTCACCAGTTATAGTTTAATCCATGAAAAAAATACATAGGGAGCAAAAAAAACGATGGCAAAAACATCAGCGAAGTAACCCGTTCATAACGGCCTGAAGTGGCTTCTACTAGGAAAACCTCACATACTTTAAAGGGCACCTGTCACCAGATTTGGCGACTATAAACTGCGGCCACCACCAGTGGGCTCTTATATACAATATTCTAGAATACTGTATATAAGAGCCCAGGCCGCTGTGTAGAACGTAAAAAACACTTTATAATACTCACCTAAGGGGGCGGTGTGGGATTGGATGGGTGTCTCCGTTCTCCAGTACCGGCGCCTCCTCTTTCGGCCATCTTTGTCCTCCTTCTTCTGAAGCCTGGGCAGATGACGCATCCTACGTTATCCACACTAGGCGGCATTGAGGTCTTGCGCAGGCGCATTTTGATCTGCCCTGAGCAAGGCAGATCAAAGTATTGTAGTGCGCCTGCGCAGGACCTAAATGCCAGCTAGTGTGGATGACGTAGGACGCATCATGCACCCAGGCTTCAGAAGAAGGAGGACAAAGATGGCCGAAAGAGGAGGCGCCGGTACTGGAGAACGGAGACACCCATCTGACCAGTCTGCACTGCCCCTTAATTGAGTATTATAAAGTGATTTTTATGTCTACACAGCGGCCTGGGCTCTTATATACAGCATGTTAGACTGCTGTATATAAGAGCCCACTGGTGGTGGCTGCAGCTTATAGGCCACAAATCTGGTGACCGGTTCCCTTTAAGGGTATGTTCACAAACATTTTTATGTTGATTTTTCTGGCTGAAAAAGCCACATCCAAAAAGCATCATCAAAACCCCAAGTTGTTGGTATTTTTTTGTTTTTTGTTTTGTTTTTTTTTTACACTTTTTTTTGTGCATAGGGTGTCTTTTTTGCATATTTTGATTTAATAGTCAAATTGGAGATTGTTTTTGCTTGAAAAAAAAAAAATTGTTGAGGGTATAGTCACAAAGTTCTTTTTACAAGTATTTTTTTGGCTGAAAAATCCACTCAAAGTGGTAAAAAAACGTGTATTTGAAGAAGTTTTTCATGTGGATTTTGGAGCAAGAAGATCCATGTGAGCATAAGATATTGATGTGTTGCTTGTTTTTCCACGTGAAGAAAAGGCATGGGATAAAAAAGCATCACCACAAGCAGAATTAACTGCTCAGATCAATAGGAAATCTCAGGACGTGTTCACACTGAGTTATTTGTTGTGGATTTTGGAGCAAATTCTGCTCCGAAATCCGCAGTTTTGAATACTCTTTCAATCGGAAAAACATGTATACAGTGCGCTAGGTGCTATTATTTCAACGGGGAAAATTAATTTAACATGAAAATTCTTGAGACGCCTCATCATGAAAAAAAACTCTCCAAAATTGACTTCTGAAGAATAAAGGTCCCCGTACATAAAGAAAAAAAAACATACCAGGATATGCTCCAAAAACTTTAAGTGTTTGTTTATTGCAATAAATTCCCCAAGTCTGTGCTCACAATGAGTTTTTGGTGAGTTTTTGACGCTGTGTATTGTCGCTGCAGCGTCTTACAGAATGGATGGGATTTATAGAAATTTCCTGCACATTCTGCTTCTTTATTCCCCAGTGTAATCTGACTTGCGGTGCGGGTTACAAATCCGCAACATGTCAATTTCTCCTGCGGATATGCCGGATTTTTCTGTGCAGATTTTCACCATAGACTTGCATTAAATGCAGAAAAAACACAGGTTAAACCCGCACACACGTGATCAGCGTGTTTACACAGCGGAAACGCATCAAAAACACCTGTAATCCGCACATAAGTATATCAGTAACGTTTTGGCGAAGTCAAGTACCAGGCAGTATCAAAAACAAAGCAGCTTTAATGGAAATATGCCACACCAAAAAGAGACACAAACGCAGCATCAAAAACGAGATAAAACGCAAATAACCTAATTTACATAATATGTGCAGAAATGCTGCAATATCAAAAGCTCAGCAGAAGCTCCTTGCAAGAATGCGGCCTCGGGGGGAGCATGGCCTAAGGGGGAGCGTGGCTTCAAGGGGAGCGCGGCCTCAGGGGGAGCGTGGCTTCAAGGGGAGCGCGGCCTCAGGGGGAGCGCAGCCTCAGGGGGAGCGCGGCTTCAAGGGGAGTGCGGCCTCAGGGGGAGCGCGGCTTCAAGGGGAGTGCGGCCTCAGGGGGAGCACGGCTTCAAGGGGAGCGCGGCCTCAGGGGGAGCGCGGCCTCAGGGGGAGCGCGGCCTCAGGGGGAGCGCGGCTTCAAGAGGAGTGCGGCCTCAGGGGGAGCATGGCTTCAAGGGGAGCGCAGCCTCAGGGGGAGCGCGGCTTCAAGGGGAGCGCGGCTTCAAGGGGAGCGCGACCTCAGGGGGAGCGCGGCCTCAGGGGGAGCGCGGCCTCAGGGGGAGCGCGGCCTCAGGGGGAGCGCGGCCTCGGGGGAGCGCGGCCTCGGGGGGAGCGCGGCCTCGGGGGGAGCGCGGCCTCGGGGGGAGCGCGGCCTCGGGGGGAGCGCGGCCTCAGGGGGAGCGCGGCCTCAGGGGGAGCGCGGCTTCAAGGGGAGCGTGGCCTCGGGAGGAGCGCGGCTTCAAGGGGAGCACAGCCTCGGGGGGGAGCAAGGCCTCAAGGGGAGTGCACATGGAGGTTTTTGGAGCTGCTCCGCTCCTAAGGCCTCATTCAGATGTCGGTTTTTCACCTACTGGTTCTGTATGTGAATTTCGTGGATACATCACATACTCATAGTCTATGGGGCTATTCGCATGTCAAAGGTTTTTTTTTGTGAAACATTACGGATGAATAGTACTAGTACAAGTCTATGTATCTCTGACAATCGGACACGGCACATGGATAGCCTCAGGTACAGCCCGTGCTCTGTCTGTGATTAACATGGCAGGGGATTGGAGAAGCTTTGTCATTTACTATACGTATGGCAAGGTGATCTCTGTATATCGGGAACCTAACTTAAAACTGCCCTATAACCAGGCTGTGATCACTCCCCTTTATAGCAGGAGTCTAGCTGCCCAGACATGGAGGTTTTTTACCCAGACAGTGGCATGTCAGGAACTCCCGATATACAGAGATTACCTTGTCGTTTGTTACTGGGCTCACATGCATTGGCCAATACATAAGCTAAACATCTCTTTTTTCATATATTCCTATAGCAGTAATGCAATGTCAGAGTTCACTTTTTCATTGTTAGCATTTTAGGGTGCAGCTGTATATGTTTCGTAGCATGAAAAAAATGTCATTAAATAGAGCATCTCATGCAGAATCCATAAGAAAATACTTTTTAGATTTAGTGATATGCAGAGAATACAGTGCAGTACATACAGAACGTACCTGCGCCATGACGCAGTCCTAGAAATGTGGATGAGCTCTTCAGCTCTGCTACATCTGCTCAGATTTCACATGATATACTGAATCCGTGCCCATCCCCCGTACAGTTTTGTGTTTTCGTCATTGAAGCTGATTAGACTAATCGTCAGCTCTTGTTACCTGATCCTAACAGAGCCGCTTGTATTTTAGGTGATCTCCGCGCCGGCGATATGCCCGCTCATTTACAGCATGCCCGACCAAACCTGTCCCACATCGTGATTGATGGCGCAGCCCTGAATAACTGGAAGTCGCTGTCGAGAATGAATGGCTTTTTCTCTCCGCTTAATAATGGTAAGATTTCCACTCCGCGGTACCAGAGATCCCATCGAGCCCACCTTCTCATGATGGGGCAGTCATTTTGTCAGGATGTGTCCACACCTTGCAAAAGTGGTGGAAAACCAAATGCCTTTTGCCTCAGTTTTTGCCCAAATCATCAAAAACTATCAGATTTGAATGCCTTTGTGCAATATGTGATGTCGGTCGTCCCCTCTCTTTTCTGCAGCAGCAGACGTGTGAGCAAATGTTAGGGTCAGATATTTCCTTTCGCTGAAAATCTGCAGCAAAATCCGCTCCAAATGCGGTGAATTCCGCTGCGGAAATGAAGCGGATTTTACCCATGAAGCTTCCGCTACTGTTGGATCAATGTGCACAATGGATTTTGGAAATCCCGCTCATATCCACCCTGTGTCAACACGGCCTGACCCCTCTCCAAAAACAGCATCTTGTCATCACTGTTCTTGTCGACTTTTGCACGGTGCTGCTGCTCTCTAATGAATATTCAATTTCCCATTATAAAGCGCCAACATTTTCTATGGCATTGTATAGGGTCCTGCCTTCGGACCCCGCGACACGTGAGCCACATGTGGCCACGGATCTCTGTTGTGTGGCTCATGGGTTGTCTGTTACACTCTCAACGGTATATACACCGGGGCACCCGGAGATATTCATAATTCTTCAGGGGATACTCAAAGGACATTGTTACATTTTAGGGGGGCCCTAGGGCATTATTAATTGTTAAAGGGAACCTGTCACCACTTTTTGGGCTTATAAGCTGCGGCCACCACCACCGGGCTCTTATATACAGTATTCTAGCATGCTATATATTAGAGCTCAGGCCGCTGTGTAGAACGTAAAAAACACTTTATTATACTTACCTAACGGTTGCTCGGTTGGCCAGATGGGCGTCTCCGTTCTCCGGTCCCGGCGCCTCCTCTTTTGGCCATCTTTGTCTTCCTTCTGACTCCTGTGTGCGTGACGTGTCCTACGTCATACACACTCGCCGGTCCTGCGCAGGCGCACTACAATACTTTGATCTGCCCTGCTCAAGACCTGAATGCCGGCGAGTGTGGATGACGTCGGACCCGTCCTGCACCACGGCTAGAGAAGGAGGACGAAGATGGCCGAAAGAGGCGGTGCCGGCACCGGAGAACGGAGACGCCCATCTGGCCAACCGAGCGATCATTAGATAAGTATTATAAAGTGTTTTTTATGTTCTCACAGCGGCCTGGGCTCTTATATCCAGCATGTTAGAATCCTGTATATAAGAGCCCGGTGGTGCTGGCCGCAGCTTATACGACAAAAAAAGTGGTGACAGGTTCCCTTTAAGGAGCAACTCAGGAGGCAGAATTACTGTATAAGGGGAACTCAAGATAACATTACATGTTAAGGGGGCACTAAACCAGCATTATTACTTTATAAGGGGTATTTAGGCCATTACTACTTTGGGGGCATGCATTGAATTCCTGCCGTATGACGGGTGGCATTATTAAAAGAGGCATTTTAGTTTCCTGAATGTAGTAAAAAAAAGGCTGACTGCACTCCCAAAATGCAGTGTGAACAGGTGCAAAACTGAACATGACATATAATAACAAAAGGACCGTTGCACTGTGAAATGCTAAAGCATGCAAATAATAATAATTTATAATAATTTTGTTCATTTATATAGCGCTATTAATTCCACAGCGCTATACATACATTGGCAATGACTGTAAGAATATAGATATGCATTATTGCTTAATGAAATCTAGGAAAAATTGAGATATTTAGTAACCCAGAGAGAGGCCCCAGTTCAGTGTATGTTACCAGCAACGAGGTATGCCTTGGCGTGGCTACTGGGCAGATATAGAAATGGCCATTTTTGTATGCTAAATATCTCAATTTTCCTAGATTTCCTTAAACAGTAATGTATATATGTATTCTTACATTCATTGTTTGCATGCTTTAGCATTACAGAGTGCAATTGTCTCTTTTTTTTTTTTTGTTTTGTTTGTTAGTTTCCCTAGTGGAGACTAATTTCCCGAGTGGTCTTTTACATGTCCACACAGGGGGCTTCTATCATTCCTCCGCATAGAATTTGTCTCTAGGCTATGTCTCAGAGATTAATCAGGCTCTCAAGGTACGTGAGGTTGAAGACCCCTGAACGGAGGCTAAGTGCAAGACCCCTCTGTATGGGACATGGAGTCCCTGCAGATCCATACAACGGATCAGGACGCTCTCCATGCAGCGCCATACAGTTAGGTCCAGAAATATTTGGACAGTGACACAATTTTCGCGAGTTGGGCTCTGCATGCCACCACATTGGATTTGAAATGAAACCTCTACAACAGAATTCAAGTGCAGATTGTAACGTTTAATTTGAAGGTTTGAACAAAAATATCTGATAGAAATTGTAGGAATTGTACACATTTCTTTACAAACACTCCACATTTTAGGAGGTCAAAAGTAATTGGACAAATAAACCAAACCCAAAAAAAAATTTTTATTTTCAATATTTTGTTGCGAATCCTTTGGAGGCAATCACTGACTTAAGTCTGGAACCCATGGACATCACCAAACGCTGGGTTTCCTCCTTCTTAATGCTTTGCCAGGCCTTTACAGCCGCAGCCTTCAGGTCTTGCTTGTTTGTGGGTCTTTCCGTCTTAAGTCTGGATTTGAGCAAGTGAAATGCATGCTCAATTGGGTTAAGATCTGGTGATTGACTTGGCCATTGCAGAATGTTCCACTTTTTTGCACTCATGAACTCCTGGGTAGCTTTGGCTGTATGCTTGGGGTCATTGTCCATCTGTACTATGAACCGCCGTCCGATCAACTTTGCGGCATTTGGCTGAATCTGGGCTGAAAGTATATCCCGGTACACTTCAGAATTCATCCGGCTACTCTTGTCTGCTGTTATGTCATCAATAAACACAAGTGACCCAGTGCCATTGAAAGCCATGCATGCCCATGCCATCACGTTGCCTCCACCATGTTTTACAGAGGATGTGGTGTGCCTTGGATCATGTGCCGTTCCCTTTCTTCTCCAAACTTTTTTCTTCCCATCATTCTGGTACAGGTTGATCTTTGTCTCATCTGTCCATAGAATACTTTTCCAGAACTGAGCTGGCTTCATGAGGTGTTTTTCAGCAAATTTAACTCTGGCCTGTCTATTTTTGGAATTGATGAATGGTTTGCATCTAGATGTGAACCCTTTGTATTTACTTTCATGGAGTCTTCTCTTTACTGTTGACTTAGAGACAGATACACCTACTTCACTGAGAGTGTTCTGGACTTCAGTTGATGTTGTGAACGGGTTCTTCTTCACCAAAGAAAGTATGCGGCGATCATCCACCACTGTTGTCATCTGTGGACGCCCAGACCTTTTTGAGTTCCCAAGCTCACCAGTCAATTCCTTTTTTCTCAAAATGTACCCAACTGTTGATTTTGCTACTCCAAGCATGTCTGCTATCTCTCTGATGGATTTTTTCTTTTTTTTCAGCCTCAGGATGTTCTGCTTCACCTCAATTGAGAGTTCCTTAGACCGCATGTTGTCTGGTCACAGCAACAGCTTCCAAATGCAAAACCACACACCTGTAATCAACCCCAGACCTTTTAACTACTTCATTGATTACAGGTTAACGAGGGAGACGCCTTCAGAGTTAATTGCAGCCCTTAGAGTCCCTTGTCCAATTACTTTTGGTCCCTTGAAAAAGAGGAGGCTATGCATTACAGAGCTATGATTCCTAAACCCTTTCTCTGATTTGGATGTGAAAACTCTCACACTGCAGCTGGGAGTGTGCACTTTCAGCCCATATTATATATATAATTGTATTTCTGAACATGTTTTTGTAAACAGCTAAAATAACAAAACTTGTGTCACTGTCCAAATATTTCTGGCCCTGACTGTATACTCCCTTACATGATCTTTGTGATGTTGCATGAGATCACAGAAGGGTACAGTATGGGCACAGGGGCCATATTATGGATGTGTGCCATACCAATGCATAAAGTGGTAGAGTCCAATAATATCCAGTAATCCAGATCATCTGATTATCCGGCATCTGTCAGGTGTCACCGATTACAGAGATAATCCGGTTCCTATATTCATGTATGTCTAGGTTATACAGTGTGTCCACCCATATCCTGTCCACCGCCATTAATTTGAGAACGGCAGAAGCTATAGGCATAGAAGTGGCGTCTAGGTATTGTAAAGTAGCTATGCGCTACGCAATGAAACCACCTATAGCGCCACCTGGTGGAAAACAACGGAGTTAGCATTTTTATCTCAACAACAGAACGAGATACAGAAAAAAAGTGAATTAGAAAGTTGTAGGGCATCATCAATTCAATACGAATCGACACCTTGCATACAGAAATGCTATGATTAGAATGTGTAAAACTCACAAGGCTGCGGACGTTAAGCAATACCTCATGGAGACCTTCCTACAAGTCATTGGGTATGGTGGCTGTGTGGAGTGGCCTCCACGCTCACCTGACCTGACCCCATTGGACTTCTTTCTGTGAGGTCACATCAAACAGCAGGTGTATGCGACCCCTCCACCAGGAAGGTCTCCATGAGGTATTGCTTAACGTCCGCAGCCTTGTAAGTTTTACACGTCCTAATCATAGCATTTCTGTATGCAAGGTGTCGATTCGTATTGAATTGATGATGCCCTACAACTTTGTAATTCACTTTTTTTCTCTATCTCGTTCCGTTTTTGAGATAAAAATGCTAACTCCGTTGTTTTCCACCAGGTGGCGCTATAGGTGGTTTCATTGCATAGCGCATGGCTACTTTACTATACCTAGACACCACTTCTATGCCTATAGCTGACACCGTTCTCAAATTAATGGCGGTGGACATACTGTATACACTTTAGCGCAGTCTGCATTTCCATTCTGTGGTTTTGGTCTTTTGGAAGGTTACGTCACGCTGACGAGGCGGAAGCAGATTCTGGACAGCAGCGAGAACAAGCGCAGAGCGTTACTGGAGCAGAGGAAAGGCAGACCCGTGTCAGCCGGCTGGAGGCCATCACATGCCCAGGTATGACCTGTGCACCTCATATGTCCTCCCTGCCGTGGTCGGTCGTGTGCGAGGGTCTCTACCGGCAGCGTCACTACCTGAATGTGCAGAGATTGTATTTCGGGTAAAATATGTAGATCCATGGCGGTCTAATCACTGAGATCTTTACTAATCCTCCCTCTTGAGTGGAGCATTGGTTGTACATGTGTATTGCTCTGTCGGACGGGCTGAGATCGCAGCTCTCTCTTCGATACCATAGACTTTATATGGTGTCGTCGCACGCATGCTCCACTCAAACGGGGGGGGAGATCTGGTGCGTTAAGCACTGTGGATGATGACCAAATCATAACCAGAATACCCTTTCACCTAGGGGGTGGGGCACCCATGATCCTCAGGGGCGGGTCTTTAGGCTGCTCTGCATTATTATCCAATGAGCCACGTCCCTTTGGTGAAGACCATAAACATTAGCACCAAATAAAAAGGGCTTTATCTCTGGACCTCTACGGCGGATCTAGAAAAAAAGAAAAACTGAATACTCAGGGGAGCAGCAGTAATAAAATCAGCGCAAAAACTGCGCACTATGCCCTCAAGTGTTCAGAGGCACCCAGTGTGTGAGCAGCCCTACATGCCGCTCTGTAATACAGTGTTTGATGTGACATGTCAATGTAGACCATTATGGTCGCTGTTAAAGATGGGACATTTGAATCTCACTATGTATGTATTTGGGGCTAAAAATCATTTTTGCAATTCAATTACACTTAAAATTTGGCTTTTCCAGGCTCTTTTCCAGCACACTAATAATTCAGTTTGAGAGGAGCGCAGAAAAAAAAACAGCTAAGAGTTAAAAAGTCTCCCATTAGACCATCAAAAGAAGCTCACTGATAGATTCTCAGTTGACTCATTCTGCAGACAACAATAGACAACACAACACAGAGGTGGTAGAAGGCAACTGGTGCAACATTTTTAATGAAATCCAGTTGTAAAGGTTATTTTTAGACAAAAATACATAAATACCAGTAAGAAAAAATGGTTACAATGGCCGTGCCTTCCTCGGGGATGCGTTAGATCCAGTAGGTGAGCTTGTATCTTAAGGCTATGTGCGCACTAGAGCAAAATACCCGCGGATTTACCCGCGGATTTGCCGCGGAAATTTCTTGAGAAATGTCTGCAATCTTTGTGCAGACATTTCCCATGAAATTCTATGAGATAAAAAAAAAGCTGTGCGCACTGTGCGGATTTTTCTCAAGAAAGTTTCTTGAGAAAAGTTTCTCGAGAAAGTTTCTTGAGAAAATGAACATGTCCATTAAATACGCAGGTATCCCGCGGATTTCTGCAGTACAGACTGCAAAAATCCGCAGGGAAAATCGCGGCAAATCCGCGGTAAATCCGCGGCTAATCCGCGGCAAATCCGCATGCGGTTTTGCCGCGGATTTTTTCCGGAGGTCAGCAAATCTTTCACTCCCAGAAGTTTCTCGAGAAGATTTTCTCGAGAAACTTCACATCTCTAGTGCGCACATAGCCTAATTCTTTCACTGTGTTTAGGCCGATGACACGAGGTACTACAACGCATGCTGCGTGCACAGCACATGAGGACGGTGGAAATCCAGCTGTTTTGCACCATTAATCAGTAGTGTTTATTTGGAGCTGAAATCTGCAGCTCATCATCACGGTTGTGTAAACTCGGCGGCAGCGGACGGCAGATTCCAGGCGACATTACTTCACTCATGTGCACATGTCTGTAGGAAAGCGCTTACACAACGTCTGCTTATTTAACCTTTTCCCTCCAAGCATTTCACATGTCACCGCTGTATTATGTAAATGTATTCAGGGGTCACGTGCGGTGGTCCTATGTGCGGGGCAAGTGTCGGGATTAGTTATGGATCATTCCATATACGTCAGTGTAAACTCTGTAACCCTCTAAGTTAAAGGCAATGTTCACCTTCACACAGATTTTTTTCATTATTATTATATATTGTTTAATTATTAATTATTATTTTCATTTTTTATTATTATTATTATATTTTCAAATTATGATTTTTTTATTATGATTGTTATATTTTATTATTTTCATTTATTATTATTATTATATTTTCAAATTATGATTTTTTTATTATGATTGTTATTTTATTATTTTCATTTATTATTATTATTATTATTATTATTTTCAAATTATGATTTTTTTATTATGATTGTTATATTTTATTATTATTATTTTCATTTTTTATTTTTATTATTATTATTATTATTCTATTATATTCAAATTATTATTTTTTTATTATTATGATTGTTATATTTTATTCTTATTATTCTTATAGATTTTTATTATTATTATTATATATATTTTATAATTTTTAATTATTATATTGTATTATATTTATTATTATATTTATTATTATTTTATTTTATTATTTTTTTATTATATTTTTTTGTTATTTTATTATAATTTCTATTATAATTATTATATTTGTTTTTTATTATTTTTAAAATTATTATTATGTTTCTATATTTATTTTTTATTATCATATTTATTATCATATTTATTTTAGATTTAATTTCTATCATTATTACTATTATTCTTATTATATCTATTATTATATTAAAATTATTAATATATTTTATTACATTTATTTTTATTATTAATATTATTATTATATATATATATTTTTTTATTATTATTATATTTTATATTTATATAATAATAATAAATAAATATAACATAAATATAACAATAATAAAAAAAAAATATAAATTATTATTACTACTACTACTACTATTATTTCATCCCTCAATGCAACATTAAGCAACTTTCTACATAGCCTTAAAATAAATGTCTACCACACTGCAGAGTGTTTACTAGACCTTTTGTCGTTTTTAAAAAAAATCAATATAAATCTATCAAAACATCTTTCTCTACCCTCCCCCTCTCTCTCTCGTTCTTTTTTTTTTTTTTTATTTACCCTTAGAGATATCAAGAAGGAGGGAGAGGGGTTTGGACAGGGGAGAAAGCATCTAAAGTCTCAGGGATGGTAGCGAAAATAGGCTGCAGGAGAATCAATAAAGAAAAAAATAAGTGCAGGATAGAAGCTGTGCTGATATGTAATGAAGACAGCTGCATAAGGATAACACATAGATTACGTCCAGCCTATATTACTGGAAGAGAAACTCCTACACATTTCAGGCTTGAACTTAGTGTAATTTTAAATAATGGTGGCCATTAAAATATATAAACATTATTATTTTCCCATGTCAAAGATGTCTATAGATTTTTAACATATTAACCTACCTTAAAAAAAAAGGAGCTTCTGGTTCGGTAGGGACGAAACATAATTTTCTTCACCGCTGGGGTCAGTAATTGTAGAAGAAGCTCACATTTTCACACTTCACTCTTTGTCACTAGTCCATCTTGTTTCCATTCACTGGCTCAGGAGTCATTTGTGGTTTGTGGCCCCAGCGTGGAGGCACAGCTTGATGTGGTGCAGAGGTATTAGTAGTATGCCTTATGGTCATAAAACCACCGAGGAGCTCAGAAAAGGACAGATAATACAGTACAAACTCCCATCAAGCTCACTGATGTATTTTCAGTGAACTCATTCTGAAGCAATGTGCACAAAAAGCCTGTAAAAGCCAAACAGTGCAAAATCTATATCGAAGCCCCATTGCAGAAATGATTTTTAGAAAGAAAAAAAAATGTATTCAAGTAAAAATTATATATACCTGACAGAGTCCCTGTTCTTTATTACTAGGGGCCATTGTGTGCCTCCTGCACATAACTCTGTCATGAGGTTAAACACAATCTTTCTCAGGGTTTTTGCCATCTGAGCAGCATAATGTAAAGACAGAGACCCTGATTCCAGTGGTGTGTCACTTACTGGGCTGAGTGCTGCAGTTTTGATAAAATCAATGATAATCAATGGAAAACTAGTAAACCTGCTGCATTGTAGTCCTCCATATTTGAGTTCTGTATAGCCCGCCCCCCCACTGATTGACAGCTTTCTGCCTATAAACAGTGTTACATAAATAGTGGCCAATCAGGAGTATGGGCGGGGTTATACAGAGCTCAGCATTCAGAGAACTGATAGATCTGCAGCGGTTGAAACTGTGATTTTATCGAAATGACAGAAAGCGGTTCAGTAAGTGACACATCGCTGGAATCAGGGTCTCTCAGATGAGGGAGCAAAAACCTGGTGACAGATTCCTTTTATTGTGGAGAGACGTACATGCCACTCTGCGGTACGATCGCCATGGCAACCATCTGATGTCCATAGAATTGAGCCCGCGGGGCTAATCCTTGCTGGCGTCGGATGGTGGCCGCTTTACGCAGGGCCATTATGACATAATACAGTGCGGTGCTCATGAATTCGGTTGTGGATAGTGTCAGGCTTGTGAGATCCTCGGGGACATCGTTCAAGTATTTTTTTATTTGGTAACTAGAATAATTTACGCAATATTTTCCCATGAACAGAACGTGAACACCATCAAGATAAATCCATTGCCAAGCGCACAGGAGCCCGGGCAAACGCACAGCGCCGCACACTCTGGAGAAGGTGCGTACACTGTCAGGATGGCACTGTTATGTAGACGTGCAGCCATCTTTCTTTATTATAAAGTTTACCATTTTCATGTAATTAATGCTTAAAGGGAACCAGTGCTGTCCCCAAACACTATTTACCCTGAGGGTTAATTTAAAGGTTAAAAATGTTGCCATGTTGGGAGAAAATTAACTTTATACCTCCCAGGAGCCGCCGGCTTTCAGTCAGAGAGGCGCAGCTGGAGAGGCTACAGTCTTTACACTGTGCAGAGTGAGCTGTGAAAATGTCGGGGTGGCAGTTACAGCCGCCACTTACTGACTAATGACTGTAGCCGCTCCAGCCCGAGCATCTATGACTGAAAGCTGGTCGCTCCCAGGAAGAAACAAGTTAATTTCCTCCCAGTAGCCGCCCCTGATCACCATCCTTTTTCTTTTTCTTTTTACAATCCCATACACTTTAATGGGCACTTTGAGTCCGTAATACAGATCCAAAGTACAACATCTCTCCGTTTTGTTATTTTATTTATTTTTTTTTAGGCGGGAGTGGAAGATTGACTGTAATGGGTCTATACTATAAGTAAATGAATAGCAGACATTCGACAAAAGCTGAGCAGAAAACAAAATCTAATTTCACATGCTGTCTAGCAGCAGTTGCCGAACATGCGCAGCGCTTACAAGCTCCTTACAATAGCACGGAATCACTAGGCACACGGTTTCCTTACAAACCGGGCCGTCTTCAGCACTTGCAGCATCGGAGAGCGGCCAGCACTGACCACTGGTGCTATATTGCGGCTGGTCCGAACTGTCAATCAAACAGGAGCTCACCGCCCCCATCAGGCTGAGGAGAGTTCACATCTCCAAAGACATAGTGGAACAAACCAGGTTTAATGTGACGAGGGCAGGGCTGCTGCTGCAGCAAGTCGCCTGACAGCCAGACCGAGCTGACATCGCCACTTCCCTTAGTGTTTTTTAGCCTTTGCTTTTTTTTGATATGGGACAGAACAGACTAGATAAGGACGTCACTGTCAGAGATGTAGCCATAATCTGTAATGTAATGGGAATGATGAAGGCCGCAGCATCTGTCCATCCTCAGGCTGAGGAGTTACATGGTCTTTGGCGATATACGATGTTTTGTGCTGGAAGGACGTTCTTCGTGGCTAATTACAATGTTTTGATTGACGCAGTCTCAGAAAGCACGGCTCAGTTTATGCTGGCGGAGAATCTGGCGGAAACATCTGCAACAGATGGGGAAATTCTGGCTGCCATGCAAGAGATGCAAGCAAACAAGCACATGGCGGTGATACACAGGGCTCCGCACACGGCCCTCTCTATAGAGGAACAGCGGCTGCTGCAGTCACTGGACCGCCTCAATCAGAGACTACAGAGTAAGTATGGAGGACATCCGCCGATCATACACAACAGGCCTGACCCACGGGCGGTAATTCCACAAACTGCGTTCCCTTTATTATTCATGTGCTGAGTCCTGTTGTCATTAGAGATGAGTGGACCCATTGAAGTTTTGTTCAGCGGGATCAGCCGGACTTTATATAAGGCCAGGGTCACACGGGGCACTAGTGCGATCCTCGCACTGAGGAGGGGCAGGCCGGCGCCGAGGAGGGGCAGGCCGGCGCCGAGGAGGGGCAGGCCGGCGCCGAGAATGGGAGGGGCAGGCCGGCGCCGAGGATGGGAGGGGCAGGCCGGCGCCGAGGATGGGAAGGGCAGGCCTGGACTAAGGAGGGGCAGGCCGGCGCTGAGGTGGGGAGGGCCGGCTCTGAGGAGGGGAGGGCCGGCTCTGAGGAGGGGAGGCCAGCGCTGAGGAGGGGAGGGCCGGCTCTGAGGAGGGGAGGCCAGCGCTGAGGAGGGGAGGGCCGGCTCTGAGGAGGGGAGGGCTGGCTCTGAGGACGGGAGGGCCGGCATTGAGGAGAGGAGGGAGGGAGTTATCTCCCTCTCTCCTCCGTTGCCGGCTATTGTCATTCTCTCCCTGCACTCGTGGTACACCGGTGTAATGCGAGTGCAGGGCGATTTTTCTCTCGCACCCATTCAAGGAACGCATTACATCCGCAGCATGCTGCGATTGTTTTCTCGGTCCGATTATGGCTGAGAAAATAATCGCTCATGGGCGCTGACACATGCTAATATTGGTGTGAGTGGAATGCGATGTTTTATCACATCCCACTCGCACCGATTTTCATGCCGTGTGTCTTGGGCCTAAAGTTCAGGACCCGGACTTGACCTGAACCCCAATGAAAGTCACTAATTGACAGTTCCGGTCTCCACCCACATACAGCCAGCCATAAGCAGAACACTTCTTGGCAGTGTGGGAGGGGTTTTTTCCTTTTTCGGGGGTGGGGAGGGAGGAAACACTACATCCGATCACGCTATTGGATTCAGTGCGAGCCGTTCAAACACTGCACTTGGCTGAGCACCGAGTGTACCCGAGCACAGCCATGCTCACACGAGTGATTTCCATATGTAAAGCATCAGAACAGTCAATGCTTGGCCCAAACATCGGACTTGCTGATTTCTAACCCTGACCAAAGATTCTCCGTAAGATACGTCTGGTTTAATAAATACTAATGATCTTTTCATAGGACTTCACATTCTTCTTCTTTTACTCCTCCTGAAAATCTATGTAAAATATTGCCATTACCATTCTTTTTGTCAGTGTGTCCTAACACTGACACTTTAACCCTGATCAGGTCCATGTCTGTAGGATACACCCCCCCCCCAAATTGACAAGGGAAATATTAACACCCAGAAATTGATTCATTTACGCACAGAGGAGCAGCTCTGCAGGTCGCCTTTAACCAATTCATTGCATTGGTTTTCTTATTTTAGATGTTCAAGACACCGCGATCAAACCCTCAACGACGACAAATGGATTTCAGCCAAAATCGCCACTGGTGAGGATCCATTTACATGTCTGTCTTTTTATGAATATGATGTATGGAAATAGTTTTACATATCAGATTCGGTGTCGGGTTCCTAACAAATATTAAATCCCAGGGGCCTCGTACGTTATTAAATGTTAAAGAACAAGGGCCCAATCAGATCACTTGTTTCATTTGAGTCACTGATCGTGTATTCTTGGTTGCTTCATTGGGGACACTGGAACTAGGGATTAATATGCTGCCACGAGGAGACGGCATAATAACCCGAGGTTCCTGTGTCCCCCAATTAAGGCTACGACAAAGGGATTTTATGGAGAGTACAAAAATCTTTATTTTTTTATTCTTCTTGTCATAATGTTTATTTGGCCTCACTCACACTTGTGTATGAAATGAATGAGTCCAATGAGATTGTTGAAATCCGTTTTTTTTTTTAGCCGGACCCCAAAAAATTGTCTTTGCGTAACTTTTTTTTTTTTTGTCCTCCTAAGTTAACTGATTGCTGCTGGATCCATTTGAAACAGATGATTACTGGACATGTCACAGAAATGTGGCGTAGAACGTGATCTACACCAGACAGTTTTGCAACGGTGGGCCCTAGTGCTAGTGTGGGGATAGATGGGATACTTCCTTAACTCACCTGCAGATGTATCCTCCACTCCTAGCCAGTCCCTATACAGGTTCCTCACCTGTCGCCGAACAGGATACCTGACACCGTGGTTGACCTTGTAATAACCCTGGCTAGTGAGTTGGCAGGTGAGGGACGCTAGCCCCACCGCTGCACTAATAAAACACCAAGGGAAGAAAAAACAGACTGGGGAAACACAACAACAGACGGCTACAGCCTGCACAGCAACTTGCAGAGAGGGCTCCACCAGCTCCTTCCACCTCCAGGCCAAGCATCCAAATGAGTAAAAGATTAACTGACACCCACTAGTGGGAGCAGAGGGTATATACAGGGATTGGGAGTGGTCCAAAGTAAAAACACCTGGGAAGGTGATGAGAATGTTTGCTGGCAAGTAAAACTCACATTAACCCTCTCCTCTCCAAAGGAAAAGGGAATACATTTAAACTGCAGAGTCTCAAAGCAAAGAGACTCTGGCCCAGAAGCTGTCACTAGTCTCTACATCAGAGAGGCGACCGTGACAACATGTGACCTCAACCTTAGCGATTAAATGAATATATTAAAACTAGAAGGTGGCCCGATTCTACGCATCGGGTATTCTAGAATTTACGTATTGTTTAGTTAATGTATGATTTTTGTTATATATATATATATATATATATATATATATATATATATATATATATATATATATATAGATGTTGTTGTCTGTAGTTACCAAGTGTTTGTGTAGGGCGCTGTACATGTTTTGGGTGTTGTCTGGGTGTAGCGGGGGGTGAGAGCGGTGTTGTTTGTGTGTTGCGTTGTGTGTCGTTATTTGTGGAGCGCTGTGTGTCTGTATCGTTGTGTGTGTGTGTGTTGCGCGGTTTGTGTGTGTGTGTGTGTGTGTTTTGGGGGAGGTATGTTTTGTGCAATGTGTGTGTTGTGCGGTATGTGCGTATATTTGTGTGCGCCGCGGTGTTTGTGTGTTGGGTGTTGTGTGTCTGCGGCGTTGTCTGTGTGTGTGGGTGTCTGTGGAGGGCGGTGCTTGTGGTTCCCAGTGTGTGTGTGTGGTGTGTTGTGCAGTGCGTGTGTGGCAGTGTGTGTGTGTGTGTGTTTTGGGGGAGGTGTGCACCCCCCATCGTGGTCCACCCCCCATCGTGCTCCATCCCCCATGCTGCGCACCCCCCATCGTGCTCCATCCCCCATGCTGCGCACCCCCCATCGTGCTCCATCCCCACTCCCCATTGTCCTCCATCCTCCATGCTGCGCATTCCCCATCGTGCTCCATCCCCCATGCTGCGCACTCCCCATCGTGCTCCATCCCCCATGCTGCGCACTCCCCATCGTGCTCCATCCCCCATGCTGCGCACTCCCCATCGTGCTCCATCCCCCATGCTGCGCACTCCCCATCGTGCTCCATCCCCCATGCTGCGCACTCCCCATCGTGCTCCATCCCCCATGCTGCGCACTCCCCATCGTGCTCCATCCCCCATGCTGCGCACTCCCAAACGTGCTCCATCACCCATGCTGCGCACTCCCCATCGTGCTCCATCCCCCATGCTGCGCACCCCCCATCATTCTCCATCCCCTATGCTGCACACTCCCCATCGTGCTCCATCCCCCATGCTGCGCACTCCCCATCGTGCTCCATCCCCCATGCTGTGCACCCCCCATCGTGCTCCACAGTCACACATCAGACAGTAAACACGCACACATCTGATCGCATACACTCACACACACACCCCACTTCTCCCTGTGCCCACCGGTGGGCGGTCCCAGCAGCTGTGCTGCACGCCGTGCTCCTCTGCCGACACTCACAGATCCGATCGCATACACACACACACACACTCAGACACATCCGATCACATACACTCACACACACACTCACACACATCCAATCGCATACACACACACACTGACGATATCGCACATACGCGCTGACACACTCACAACATCCGGAGATACCACATGCTTCCGGCCATGTGATCCTCCGGCAGGTCCTGGAAGATCACTGCACAGTATCGCCGCCGAGAAGCAAGCGATATCACGGGATGTTGTGAGTGTGTGGATGCGATCTGATGTGTGTGTGAGGTGTGTGTGAGAGTGAGTGTGATCTGATGTGTGTGTGTGTGTGTGTCTGTTCTTATGTGTGTGTGAGGTGTGTGTGTGTTCCGCCGCTACAGGACGTGGATGCGATCTGATGTGTGTGAGGTGTGTGTGTTCCGCCGCTGCAGGACGTGGATGCGATCTGATGTGAGTGTGAAAGTGTGAGTGTGAAAGTGTGAGTGTGCGTGTGAGTCTGAGTGTGAGTCTGAGTGTGAGTCTGAGTGTGAGTCTGAGTGTGAGTCTGAGTGTGAGTCTGAGTGTGAGTCTGAGTGTGAGTCTGAGTGTGAGTCTGAGTAAGTGTGTGTCTGAGTGTGTGTGAAAGTGTGTGAGTCTGAGTGTGTGTGAGTCTGAGTGTGTGTGAGTCTGAGTGTGTGTGAGTCTGAGTGTGAGTGAAAGTGTGTGAGTCTGAGTGTGAGTGTGTGAGTCTGTGTGTCTGTTCTTATGTGTGTGCGTGTGTGTGTGTTCCGCCGCTGCAGGACCTTGATGCGCTCACCTCGGGGCGAGAAGCCATTCCGTGTGGGGGGCGGAGCCTGGACGAGCGGCCAATCCGTGCGGGGGGGCGGACCCGAGGCGAGGCGAGCGGCCAATCCGTGCGGGGGGGAGGAGCCAAGGCGAGGCGAGCGGCCAATTCCGTGCGGGGGGCGGGGCCATGGCGATCCCAGCGGCCAATCAGCTTTGTGTCACCGTAAGGACACAATTTTGGAGCAAGACAGACAGACAGACAGAATAAGGCAATTATATATATAGACTAGAAGGTGGCCCGATTCTACGCATCGGGTATTCTAGAATTTACGTATTGTGTAGTTCATGTATGATTTTTGTTATATACATATATATATATATATATATATATATATATATATATATATATATATATATATATATATATATATATAGATGTTGTTGTGTGTAGTTACCAAGTGTTTGTGTAGGGGCTGTACATGTTCTGGGTGTTGTCTGGGTGTGACGGGGGGTGAGAGCGGTGTTGTATGTGTGTTGCGTTGTTTGTGGAGCGCTGTGTGTCTGTAGTGTTGTGTGTGTGTTGCGCGGTTTGTGTGTGTGTGGTGTGTTTTGGGGGGAGGTATGTTTTGTGCAATGTGTGTGTTGTGCGGTATGTGCGTATATTTGTGTGTGCCGCGGTGTTTGTGTGTTGGGTGTTGTGTGTGTGCAGCGTTGTCTGTGTGTGTGGGTGTCTGTGTAGGGCAGTTGTTTGTGGTTCCCAGTTTGTGTGTGTGTGGTGTGTGGTGTGTTGTGCAGTGCGCGCGCGTGTGTGTGTGTGTGTTGGGGGGAGGTGCGCACTCCCAAACGTGCTCCATCCCCCATGCAGCGCACTCCCCATCGTGCTCCATCCCCCATGCAGCGCACTCCCCATCGTGCTCCATCCCCCATGCTGCGCACTCCCCATCGTGCTCCATCCCCCATGCTGCGCACACCCCATCGTGCTCCATCCCCCATGCTGCGCACTCCCCATCGTGCTCCATCCCCCATGCTGCGCACTCCCCATCGTGCTCCATCCCCCATGCTGCGCACTCCCCATCGTGCTCCATCCCCCATGCTGCGCACTCCCAAACGTGCTCCATCACCCATGCTGCGCACTCCCCATCGTGCTCCATCCCCCATGGTGCGCACCCCCCATCATTCTCCATCCCCTATGCTGCACACTCCCCATCGTGCTCCATCCCCCATGCTGCGCACTCCCCATCGTGCTCCATCCCCCATGCTGTGCACCCCCCATCGTGCTCCACAGTCACACATCAGACAGTAAACACGCACACATCTGATCGCATACACTCACACACACACCCCACTTCTCCCTGTGCCCACCGGTGGGCGGTCCCAGCAGCTGTGCTGCACGCCGTGCTCCTCTGCCGACACTCACAGATCCGATCGCATACACACACACACACACTCAGACACATCCGATCACATACACTCACACACACACTCACACACATCCAATCGCATACACACACACACTGACGATATCGCACATACGCGCTGACACACTCACAACATCCGGAGATACCACATGCTTCCGGCCATGTGATCCTCCGGCAGGTCCTGGAAGATCACTGCACAGTATCGCCGCCGAGAAGCAAGCGATATCACGGGATGTTGTGAGTGTGTGGATGCGATCTGATGTGTGTGTGAGGTGTGTGTGAGAGTGAGTGTGATCTGATGTGTGTGTGTGTGTGTGTCTGTTCTTATGTGTGTGTGAGGTGTGTGTGTGTTCCGCCGCTACAGGACGTGGATGCGATCTGATGTGTGTGAGGTGTGTGTGTTCCGCCGCTGCAGGACGTGGATGCGATCTGATGTGAGTGTGAAAGTGTGAGTGTGAAAGTGTGAGTGTGAAAGTGTGAGTGTGCGTGTGAGTCTGAGTGTGAGTCTGAGTGTGAGTCTGAGTGTGAGTCTGAGTGTGAGTCTGAGTGTGAGTCTGAGTGTGAGTCTGAGTAAGTGTGTGTCTGAGTGTGTGTGAAAGTGTGTGAGTCTGAGTGTGTGTGAGTCTGAGTGTGAGTGAAAGTGTGTGAGTCTGAGTGTGAGTGAAAGTGTGTGAGTCTGTGTGTCTGTTCTTATGTGTGTGCGTGTGTGTGTGTTCCGCCGCTGCAGGACCTTGATGCGCTCACCTCGGGGCGAGAAGCCATTCCGTGTGGGGGGCGGAGCCTGGGCGAGCGGCCAATCCGTGCGGGGGGGCGGACCCGAGGCGAGGCGAGCGGCCAATCCGTGCGGGGGGAGGAGCCAAGGCGAGGCGAGCGGCCAATTCCGTGCGGGGGGCGGGGCCATGGCGATCCCAGCGGCCAATCAGCTTTGTGTCACCGTAAGGACACAATTTTGGAGCAAGACAGACAGACAGACAGAATAAGGCAATTATATATATAGACTAGAAGGTGGCCCGATTCTACGCATCGGGTATTCTAGAATTTACGTATTGTGTAGTTCATGTATGATTTTTGTTATATATATATATATATATATATAATATATATATATATATATATATAGATAGATGTTGTTGTGTGTAGTTACCAAGTGTTTGTGTAGGGGCTGTACATGTTCTGGGTGTTGTCTGGGTGTGACGGGGGGTGAGAGCGGTGTTGTATGTGTGTTGCGTGTGTTGCGTTGTTTGTGGAGCGCTGTGTGTCTGTAGCGTTGTGTGTGTGTTGCGCGGTTTGTGTGTGTGTGGTGTGTTTTGGGGGGAGGTATGTTTTGTGCAATGTGTGTGTTGTGCGGTATGTGCGTATATTTGTGTGTGCCGCGGTGTTTGTGTGTTGGGTGTTGTGTGTGTGCAGCGTTGTCTGTGTGTGTGGGTGTCTGTGTAGGGCAGTTGTTTGTGGTTCCCAGTGTGTGTGTGTGTGGTGTGTGGTGTGTTGTGCAGTGCGCGCGCGTGTGTGTGTGTGTGTGTTGGGGGGAGGTGCGCACTCCCAAACGTGCTCCATCCCCCATGCAGCGCACTCCCCATCGTGCTCCATCCCCCATGCAGCGCACTCCCCATCGTGCTCCATCCCCTATGCTGCGCACCCCCCATCGTGCTCCATCTCCCATGCTGCGCACTCCCAAACGTGCTCCATCCGCCATGCTGCGCACTCCCAAACGTGCTCCATCCGCCATGCTGCGCACTCCCAAACGTGCTCCATCCGCCATACTCCGCACTCCCCATCGTGCTCCATCCCCGATGCTGCGCACCCCCCTATCATGCTCCATCCCCGATGCTGCGCACCCCCCCATCGTGCTCCATCCCCCATGCTGCACCAGCATCAGCCTCTCTGCCCCCAGCATCAGCTTCTCTGCCCCCAGCATCAGCCTCTCTCCTCCCAGCATCAGCCTCTCTCCTCCCAGCATCAGCCTCTCTCATCCTAGCATCAGCCTCTCTCCTCCCAGCATCAGCCTCTCCTCTCTGTCCCCAGCATCAGCCTCTCTCCTCCCAGCCTTCCCCAGCATCAGCCTCTCTCCTCCCAGCCTCCCTCCTCCCACTCTCCCCCAGCATCAGCCTCCCTCTCCCAGCCTCCCCCAGCATCAGCCTCCCCCAGCATCAGCCTCTCTTCTCTCAGCCTACCTCTCCCAGCCTCCCTCCTCCCAGCCTCCCTCAGCATCAGCCTCCCTCTCCCAGCCTCCCCAAGCATCAGCCTCCACCAGCATCAGCCTCTCTCCTTCCAGCCTCCCCCAGCATCAGCCTCCGCCAGCATCAGCCTCTCTCCTTCCAGCCTCCTCCAGCATCAGCCTCCCTCTCCCAGCCTTCCCCAGGATCAGCCTCTCTCCTCCCAGCCTCCGTCCTCCCAGCCTTCCCCAGCATCAGCTTTCCCCTCCCAGCCTCCCTCAGCATCAGCCTTCCCCAGCATCAGCCTCTCTCCTCCCAGCCTCAGCCTCTCTCCTTCCAGCCTCCCCCAGCATCAGCCTCTCTCCTTCCAGCCTCCCTCAGCATCAGCCTCCCCTTCCCAGCCTTCCCCAGGATCAGCCTCTCTCCTCCAAGCCTCCTTCCTCCCAGCCTCCCAGCCTCCCTCAGCATCAGCCTTCCGCTCCCAGCCTCCCCAAGCATCAGCCTCCACCAGCATCAGCCTCTCTCCTTCCAGCCTCCCCCAGCATCAGCCTCTCTCCTTCCAGCCTCCCTCAGCATCAGCCTCCCGTTCCCAGCCTTCCCCAGGATCAGCCTCTCTCCTCCCAGCCTCCTTCCTCCCAGCCTCCCCCTCCCAGCCTCCCTCAGCATCAGCCTTCCCCTCCCAGTCTCCCCCAGCATCAGCCTCCCCAAGCATCAGCCTCCACCAGCATCAGCCTCTCTCCTTCCAGCCTCCCCCAGCATCAGCCTCCCCAAGCATCAGCCTCCACCAGCATCAGCCTCCCTCGTCTCAGCCTCCACCAGCATCAGCCTCCCCCTCCCAGCCTCCCCCAGCATCAGCCTCTCTCCTCCCAGCATCAGCCTCTCTCATCCCAGCATCAGCCTCTCTCCTCCCAGCATCAACCTCTCCTCTCTGTCCCCAGCATCAGCCTCTCTCCTCCCAGCCTTCCCCAGCATCAGCCTCTCTCCTCCCAGCCTCCCCCAGCATCAGCCTCCCCCAGCATCAGCCTCTCTTCTTCCAGCCTCCCCCAGCATCAGCCTCTCTCCTTCCAGCCTCCCCCAGCATCAGCCTCCCTCTCCCAGCCTTCCCCAGGATCAGCCTCTCTCCTCCCAGCCTCCGTCCTCCCAGCCTTCCCCAGCATCAGCTTTCCCCTCCCAGCCTCCCTCAGCATCAGCCTTCCCCAGCATCAGCCTCTCTCCTCCCAGCCTCAGCCTCTCTCCTTTCAGCCTCCCCCAGCATCAGCCTCTCTCCTTCCAGCCTCCCTCAGCATCAGCCTCCCCTTCCCAGCCTTCCCCAGGATCAGCCTCTCTCCTCACAGCCTCCTTCCTCCCAGCCTCCCCCTCCCAGCCTCCTTCAGCATCAGCCTTCCCCTCCTAGTCTCCCCCAGCATCAGCCTCCCCCTCCCAGCCTTCCCCATGATCAGCCTCTCTGCTCCCAGCCTCCTCCAGCACGCCGTGCTCCTCTGCCGACACTCACACACCCGATCGCATCCACTCACACACACCCGATCGCATCCACTCACACACACCCGATCGCATCCACTCACACACACCCGATCGCATCCACTCACACACACCCGATCGCATACACTCACACACACAGACACTGACGATATCGCACATACGCGCTCACACTCACAACATCCGGAGATACCACATGCCTCTGGCCATGTGATCCTCCGTCAGGTCCTGGAAGGTCACAACAGCACAGTATCGAGGCCGAGAAGCAAGCGATATCGCCGGATGCTGTGAGTGTGTGGATGTGATGTGAGGTGTATGTGAGGTGTGTGTGAGGTGTGTGTGAGAGTGAGTGTGATCTGATGTGTGTGTATGTTTGTGTGTGTGCTGTTATGTGTGTGCGTGTGGATCTTCCGCCGCAGCAGGACCTTGATGCACTTGTAACCATGCGAGCATGGTTACCAACGTATCCACACCACTCCCGTGCGAGCGGGGGCCGGGGGGGGGGGGTGGGTGGGTGTGGGGGGAGTACAGTACTCACCTCCGTGACAGCCGTGTCAGTTCGGGGAATGCGCGGGGGGGGGGGGGGGGAGTACAGTACTCACCTCCGTGACAGCCGTGTCAGTTCGGGGAATGCGCGGGGGGAGGGAGGGGGCGGGGCCAGAGCTAGCGTGCATTGCGTGAGGGGGGCGGGGCGTGGCGTGGCCAAATTGCCAATGCCTGCAGGGTGCCGGGGCGAGAGGCCAATCTGTGGGGGGGGGGGCGGAGCCTGGGTGAGCGGCTGGCCAATCCGTGTTGGGGCGCAGCCTGGGCGAGCGGCCAATCCGTGTGGGGGGGCGGGGCCATGGCGAGCCCAGCGGCCAATCAACTTTGTGTCACCGTAAGGACACAATTTTGGAGCATGACAGACAGACAGACAGACAGACAGAATAAGGCAATTATATATATAGATAGTGAACGCCGTTTATGAATTTTGCAACCAAATGGCCAATATCTTCCCTCCTTTAAAAATGTCTGAACACACTAAAAGAGAATATTAAAGGGACAGTCCACATGGAGCCAAATGTTATAAAGAACCCTCTGTATTACCACTGCAGTCATTTACGGAGGTTTTCCAGAACTCTAAAAGTTGATTTCCCATCCTTTAGAAAAAGCAAGGATCATATCAGAATGGGTCGGACTCACAGATGACTCTTATCCCTGCCGTTTAAAGAGACACCCCACATTTTTTATTTCCTAAACCTGTGTATGTGTAATGTAGTGTAGGTGCTTTGATATATTCATCGATCGCCGTCTTCCCTGGTGTCCTGTGCCCCGTCGGTCTCCTTCCCACTCATTTGACTAAAATTCCAACTCACCAGATCCCACTGGGCTCTATGTGTGAGGCGGAAGTCGCTTTCACCATGTTAAGGCCGCTTTACACGCTACGACATCGCTCAAGTGATCTAGTTGGGGTCACGGATTTTGTGACGCACATCCGGCCGGTTAAGCGATGTTGTTGCGTGTGACTCCTATGAGCGATTTTACATCATTGCAAAAATGTGCAAAATCACTAATCGGTGACATCCCCCCTATTTTCGATTTATCGCTGCTTGTACGATGTTGTTTGTCGTTCCTGCGGCAGCACACATCGCTAAGTGTGACACCGCAGGAACGAGGAACCTTACCTACGGCCGCTGGCAATAAGGAAGGAAGGAGGTGGGCGGGATGTTACGTCCCGCTCATCTCCGCCCCTCCGCTTCTATTGGGCGGCTGCTTTGTGACGCCGAACGAACCGCCTTCTTAGAAAGGAGGCGGTTCACCGGTCACAGAGACGTCGCTAGGCAGGTAAGTAGTGTGACGGGTCCGAGCGATTTTGTGCGCCACGGGCAGCGATTTGCCCATGTCGCACAAACGATGGAGGCGGGTATGCACGCTAGCGATATCACTAACAATATCGCAGCGTGTAAAGCGGCCTTAAGTCTATAAAACCTCATTCTGACGCTTCATAGACTTAAAGAAATGAGTGTGATTGCTTCTTTAACAATCAGTTGTTACTGCAGCATCTAAACCGTTTATCTGAAGGAAGGATTTTTGCCCTTACCCCAACGGTGCCCTCACAATGACACTTCATGGGAACTTAAAGGGAATTTGTCATGTTCCCAAATGCCATTAATCTGCAGCTAAAAAAATAAAGTTTTGTAAAGCTTTTTACTACAATGTAATCCATGAGTTATGTGTACCCCAAAATGTTGTAATGTACCATAAAAATCAATAATCCACTTGTTTGTATTTCTTCTAATGTGTCTTCCAGAAGGTGCAGCAATTCCCAGCGCAGCCGGCCGAACACATGACACAGGCGCAAAAATACCGCAGTCTGTCCGCCGACCCCCGCACCCGGCTGCAAAGAAGATACTGACCGTGCTGCAGGCGGCCGACAGTTCAGCACCTTCCATGGTATCGGAGCAGCACTGGTCACTCGTCTCATGTCCTGATTCATGTACCGTATTTTTAGCTCTATAAGATGCAAATTTTAACAAAAAAAAACAAACTCCTGCTAAAAAGTGTGTGTGTGTGTGTTTTATATCCCGGAGGAAGCTTCCTGTGATGGCGGAGAAGGCTGACCCCGCGTCCTCCCCGATCACAGAGAGCCGCCCTCTCTCCGCCTGCTCTGCAATGATCTGTCTGATTGGTGTAGAGCAGGAGAGGAGGCTGCCGGGGGCTGAACAGAGGCTGCAGGAGCTGAGCAGCTGAAGGACCTTTCACACGAGTAGTTCCAGGACCTTTCAGGTCATGTGACTGATCAGATCACCTGAAAGGGTCTGCAGTTATGTGGAAGGTCCTTCAGCTGCTCAGCTCCTGCAGCCTCCGTTCAGCTCCAGATCAGGAACTGAAAGGTGTAGTGTGTGTGTGTCTGTGTGTGTGTGTGTGTGTGTGTGTGTGTGTGTGTGTGTGTGTGTGTGTGTGTATGTATGTATTCATGCAGCAGAGCTGTGTATGAGAGTGGAACTGTGCATGTAGCAGAGCTGTGTATGTATGTTCAACTGTGCATGTAGCAGAGCTGTGTATGGATGTGTAACTGCATGTAGCAGAGCTGTGTATGGATGTGTAACTGTGCATGTAGCAGAGCTGTGTATGGATGTGTAACTGTGCATGTAGCAGAGCTGTGTATGGATGTGTAACTGTGTGTAGCAGAGCTGTGTATGGATGTGTAACTGTGCATGTAGCAGAGCTGTGTATGGAAGTGTAACTGTGCATGTAGGAGAGCTGTGTATGGAAGTGTAACTGTGTGTAGCAGAGCTGTGTATGGATGTGCAACTGTGCATGTAGCAGAGCTGTGTATGGAAGTGTAACTGTGTGTAGCAGAGCTGTGTATGGATGTGCAACTGTGCATGTAGCAGAGCTGTGTATGGAAGTGTAACTGTGCATGTAGCAGAGCTGTGTATGGATGTGTAACTGTGTGTAGCAGAGCTGTGTATGGATGTGTAACTGTGCATGTAGCAGAGCTGTGTATGGATGTGTAACTGTGCATGTAGCAGAGCTGTGTATGGATGTGTAACTGTGCATGTAGCAGAGCTGTGTATGGATGTGTAACTGTGTGTAGCAGAGCTGTGTATGGATGTGTAACTGTGCATGTAGCAGAGCTGTGTATGGATGTGCAACTGTGCATGTAGCAGAGCTGTGTATGGAAGTGTAACTGTGTGTAGCAGAGCTGTGTATGGAAGTGTAACTGTGTGTAGCAGAGCTGTGTATGGAAGTGTAACTGTGTGTAGCAGAGCTGTGTATGGAAGTGTAACTGTGTGTAGCAGAGCTGTGTATGGAAGTGTAACTGTGTGTAGCAGAGCTGTGTATGGATGTGCAACTGTGCATGTAGCAGAGCTGTGTATGGATGTGTAACTGCATGTAGCAGAGCTGTGTATGGAAGTGTAACTGTGCATGTAGCAGAGCTGTGTATGGATGTGTAACTGTGCATGTAGCAGAGCTGTGTATGTAAGTGTCCATATGTGTGTGTAGCAGAGCTGTGTATGTATAACCCATACACTACAGAGAAAAACTAAGAATACATTTATTACTTTCTCATTTTAACCCACCACATTATAATTAGTGCCCCTCCACTTTACACCACCAGGGAAGTTTAAAAAAAAAATAGGAAAAATATTTTTCCTATTTTCTGCAGTCTAAATCTAGGGTGCATCTTATGATAAGGAGCCTCTTATAGTCTAAAAATGCAGGGCATATGTACAGATGTAATATATGGTTTCCATTTTTATTGCGATGTAATATAGTGTAATTTGGGGGGAATATGGAGGGCTATACATTTTTGGCTATACATTTTTATTTTTCTATGTTTCTTCGACAAGTTTGCACTGGCAATATGCTTTAGTTGTACGTATGTAGTTTCTTCACTGGAAGCTTTAAGGGGGTTAAGGGGGTTTTGCACTTTTGGGAGAAGTTTTTGGGTTTTTTTTTGTTTGTTTTATCTTTGTATTTTGGGCCAAAAATCATTTTTTTGCAATTGGGATTCATTACAAATTCTGCCCTGTTTTGCTATTGCTGGCTTTTTATTTCTCTGCACATTCAACTTTGATGTGGTCTGTGGTTCTATATCAGTAAATAAATAAGAGTCACGAACTCTCCTGTCAGAATGAGCTCACTGTTGGATGCTAAGTTAGCTCATTCCGCAGCCAGCAATAGACAGTGCAACAAAGAGGCTGCAGAAGGCAAACGGGGCGACATTTTTAATGAAACCCAATTGCAAACATTATTCAATACATGTATTTAAATAAGAAATAAAAAAAATTCCAAAAAAATTGTCCCTAAAGGTGAACAACCCCTTTAAGCGAAGTGATCACCAATGTCAGGTTCCCCAGCTGTAAGCTGTCTGGGCAGTTGGGGATCATGCTGTAAGCTGTCTGGGCAGTTGGGGATCGTGCTGTAAGCTGTCTGGGCAGTTGGTGATCGTGCTGTAAGCTGTCTGGGCAGTTGGGGATCGTGCTGTAAGCTGTCTGGGCAGTTGGGGATCGTGCTGTAAGCTGTCTGGGCAGTTGGTGATCGTGCTGTAAGCTGTCTGGGCAGTTGGGGATCGTGATGTAAGCTGTCTGGGCAGTTGGGGATCGTGCTGTAAGCTGTCTGGGCAGTTGGGGATCGTGCTGTCAGCTGTCTGGGCAGTTGGGGATCGTAGTTTTGCAGCAATTGGAGACTCACACAATAAAGATCTTCTAATGTGAATATAATTAGAAAAAATAAAAACCAGATGAGTGGCTGCTTTCATCAGATATGGCCGTTACGATGGGGCTGATTCAAAGGGGTTTTCCCCCCCAAAAAAGACATCCACTGGGCCCCGCAGCCATCTCTAGAATGGGGGTCTCCAGTTCCTCCCCAGTGCAATGTGCATGGGTACTGCTCCATTCATTGTCTATGGGATGGACAGAGATGGCTATACGCTGTACTTATCCATCAGTCCAATAGACAATGAATACGCCAATGTGCGATCCTGACGATCTATTACATCCTGACCACAGTGAAGAAGAACAGGTTATTGGTGAACCCTTCTTAGGGATAAATAGGGGTCCTAGCAGCGTCCCCCCCCCCGCCTTCCATCCTGTGGGCTTTTAGAGGTAAATTGAAAGCTCGAAGGTAAACTTATTGAGTTAAAATTTTAATTTAATTTTCTAAACTTTGCCATTAGCTAGAATTGTTCCGATTGTGACGGCCATCAAACCATGAACAATTTGTCTTTAAATAGTTGGTCCCATCTTACACGATCACTTCTGTCTGAGAGGACCCACTAGCTCAGCGGCAATCACCGGAGGAAGCGGAAGCAGCCGCACATTTCCCCTACAGTGGCCCCTTCAGGAGAGAAGCGATATTGCAGGCTGCATATTCAGATGGACTTAGTGATACATGGTCATGTTCAGTCCTCCAGAGAAGAGCAGGAGCGTCACTTTTCAGTAGATCTCAGCTCAGGGTAATAGATGGCGGCCCCACAATAAAAAAATAATAAACATTAGAAAGGATTATTTTAATTTTATTAAATTATGGACATGTACACTCTGTATATATATATATTTTTTTTTTTTGCAGTTTTAAAGATTTTAAACTTTTTTTTTTTTTTTTGTAATCACATTCTAATACTATAGATCATTTTCTAATGGCCGAGGGACAGATTGATTCCAAATTTTGCAATTCACACTGAAATATATCTGGAAAACTGGTGATGTAATATAATTTGTAACACCAGAGGGCAGTATAACACTTGTATAAAGGGCTCCGTTTTCTATCATCTACTATTTGTATGTTATAAAGGTGTGAGCAGCAGTAGATTATAATAGATCCCGTACTATGTACTACTACCATAATGCACTTTATTAGATTATTATATTTTTTATATCTGAATATACCTCATTTTTTTGAGTGACTGCTAATTTAAGATTTCTGTTTGATAGAAAAAAAATATAGAATTATTTTGTTATCAAAAATAAAACAGTAAAAATCTTGTTTCATTTCAGTGTATTCATTTTATACAAGGATCGCTTCAGATTTATTTATTTTTTTTGATTGAGTAAATCTATTCTTTTGGTGGCTGGATGGACAGATAGATATGTGATAGATAGAGGGATAGATAGATGTGTGATAGAGGGATAGATAGATAGATAGAGGGATAGATAGAGGGATAGATAGAGGGATAGATAGAGGGATAGATAGATAGATAGAGGGATAGATAGAGGGATAGATAGAGGGATAGATAGATAGATAGAGGGATAGATAAATAGATAGATAGATAGAGGGATAGATAGAGGGATAGATAGAGGGATAGATAGAGGGATAGATAGAGGGATAGATAGAGGGATAGATAGAGGGATAGATAGAGGGATAGATAGATAGAGGGATAGATAGATGGATGGATGGATAGATGGATAGATGGATAGAGGGATAGAGGGATAGAGGGATAGATAGAGGGATAGATAGAGAGATAGATAGATAGAGGGATAGATAGATAGATAGATAGATGGAGGGATAGATAGATAGATAGAGGGATAGATAGATGTGTGATAGAGGGATAGATGGATGGATGGATGGATAGATAGAGGGATAGATGGATGGATGGATAGAGGGATAGACAAATAGATGTGTGATAGAGGGATAGATAGATGGAGGGATAGATAGATGTGTGATAGAGGGATGGGTAGATGATAGTAGGTAGATACGGTATATAGATGGATGATGGTAGATAGGGAGGGCTAGTTGATAGAGAGATAGATAAGGTACATGGATGGATGGATACGGTAGATGATTGAATGGATATGGTAGATAGGTAAGGTACGTAGATGGATGGATACGGTAGATGGATAGATAGATGGATACTGTACATGGATGGATGGATATGGTAGATGAGTGAATGGATAGGGTAGATCAATAGATAGGTAAGGTACATAGATGGATGGATGATAGTAGATCAAGAGATAGATGATAGTGAGATAGATATGGTAGATGGATGAATGGATTCAGTAGATGGATAGATAGGGACAGCGCATAGATTAGATACATGGATATGGTAGATGGATGGTTACGGTAGATAGATGGATGGTTACAATAGATCAGTGATGATGAACCTTTCAGAGGCTGAGTGCCACAACTATAACCCAAAACCCCATTTTTTATTTCAAAGTGCCAACCTGGCAATTTATCCAATTCTATTATGTAAACAATTAATTGATTGTAACCTTACCTTTGCCGTCTTCTCTTCTCTTCAGCAGAGGGGGCTTCAAACTCAAGCGTGCTTACCACACATTAAAGATGAGCCACTCCCGCTGCCCTCTCCAGTCACAGAAGTTAGATAGATTTTTGTGGGCAAAAAATGCAGAATATTAGAGATAGATAGACAGATAGATATAGATAGATAGATTTTAGCATGGAATGCAAGCAGATTCCTCCCTGAAATCTACATCTACATTTCAATGTGTGAACGTCTCTATGAAGACATACAAGTTGCCGCCCCCCCTTCATTATGTAGTAATGTCCCCCATCCTGTACTAAAGTCCCCCATTCTGGGCCACTTCCTGGTAAATATGTCCCACATTCTGGTATATCTCCCCATCATAGCCCCATCCTGGTATATGTCCCCTTCTTGGTATATGTCCCCCAACCTGGTAAAATGTCCCCCATCCTGTTAAAATGTCCCCCATCCTGTTAAAATGTCCCCCATCCTGTTAAAATGTCCCCCATCCTGTTAAAATGTCCCCCATCCTGTTAAAATGTCCCCCATCCTGTTAAAATGTCCCCCATCCTGATGATAAAATGTCACCTATCCTGGTAAAATATTCCCCATCCTGGTAAAATGTCTTCCATCCTGGTAAAATGTCCCACATCTTTGTAAAGTGAAAAAATATAGATTTTAGATTATAATATTTCTTTTGCTACATCATTGTAAAGTGCACCCCATCCTGGCCACATCCTGGTAAAATATTCCCCATCCTGGTAAAATGTTCCCATCTTAGTAAAATGTCCTCCATCCTGGTAAAATATCCCCATCTTTGTAAAGCGCTCCCCATCCTGGTAAAATGTCCCCCATCTTTGTAAAGTGCCCCCATCCTGGCCACATCCTGGTAAAATGTCCTCCATCCTGGAAAAATATTCCCCATTTTGGTAAAATGTGTAAAGTGCCCCCCATCCTGGCCACATCCTGGTACATATGAGCCACCATCGCTGCGCCGGACACAGTAAAAAAAAAAATATATCATAGTCCCCTTCCTTCTCCCGCTCCATCGCTGCTCTCACCTCGTTCGGTGCGGCCACAAGATGTCATGACGCCGGCACCACCGCATGACGTTTTGCAACGGTGCCAGGCTTAATGATTCTCCTAGGTCGAGAGTAAGTGTCGGAGCGAGGAGTGTTGTCTCCTCCGCTCTGACGACTGTGACCAGGGAATGTCAGGGTCGGCAGTTTGGGCTATTTCTAGCTTTGCCCCAATCAGAATGTGATCTATATAGTAACTTGAAATGACCTATCTGCTCCTTTTAAGAAGTCTTCCTGTAGAAGGGTTAATGCCGATATACCCAGGCTCCGGAGCCCATAGGAAGATACCAATACTACAAATATGTCACATTTAGGGTCCGTGCCACTTATGGAGCCTCATGTAACCCCTCTGACACATTTTGTACAACCGATTACCTTGGCCATGAAGGAACATGTCATAAAAAAAATAACCTATTGTTTCAATTAAGCTTTTATGTCAAACGCATATTGTTAAGAATTGTTGATTTAAAAAAAAATAATAATCTTAAAATCTCACAGTTTTCACACTGAGTCTCATACGTAATAGGTTGACACTTGCCATTGTGTACAGATCACTTCTCAGCAGTCATCTTATTATCACTGACGGGATTACAATGACACATATACCTCTATATACAGCCGATAACAGGATCTACAATAGGTCACGTCACAACAGGTAACAGCTCTACAGTGGATAACACCGGATCCACCATTCACAAAAAGCAATGTCACAGCTCACCTCCTCCCCCTCCTGTATAAGGATTAATACCTCTATATACAGAAGACAATGCAAGATCCACAATTCACAAAAGGTGATTTGACAACTCACCTTCTCCCTGGTCCTGTATGATGGATAATACCTTTATATACAGTTAACAACAAGATCCACAGTTCACAATAGGTGGTGTCACAGCTCACCTCCTCCCCCTCCTGCATAATGATTGTTAATACCTCTATATACAGAAGACAACGCAGGATCCACAATTCACAATAAGTGATTTCACAACTCACCTTCTCCCTAGTCCTGTATGATTGATAATACCTTATATACAGTTAATAACAAGATCCACAATAGGTGGTGTCACAGCTCACCTCCTCTTTCTATATAGATTACGCCTCAATATACAGTAGATAACACAGGATATATACCATTCCCAAATGGTGATGTCACAGCTCACTTTCTCCTCCTATTCAGTGACTGATTACACCTGTATATACAGAAGATAACACAGGATCCAGCATTGATAATAGGGGATGTCACAACTCACCACCTTCTCCTGTACAATGACTGATAACACCTCTATATACAGTAGATAACATAGCACCCACCATTCACAATAGGTGATATCACAGCTCACCTCCTCCTCCTGTGTAATGACTGATAACATTCACTATACCGTGGCATGTAAAAGTTTGGGTCAAAATTGATGTTTTTGTAAACAGTTAAGCAAGTTGAAGATGAACTGATCTCTAAAAGGCCTCAGTTAAAGATAACACATTCCCTTTATAATTTAGGCAAGGTTATTCATGTTTTACATTTTAAAATTTACAAAAAAGGAAAATGGCCTGATGCAGAAGTTTGGGCGCCCTGCATGGTTAGTACCTAGTAGCAGCCCCTTTGGTAATTATCACAGCTTGTAAATGCTTTTTGTAGTTAGAATCTTTCAATTCTTTATTGAGGGATTTTCAGCCATTTTTCCTTGGAGACGTCTTCCAGTTCTGGGAGATTCCTGGTTCGTCTTGCATGCACTGCTCTTTTGAGGTCTAGCCACAGAGTTTCAATGATGTTCAGATCAAGGGACTGTGAGGCCATTGTAAAACCTTCAGCTTGCGCCTTTTGAGGTCGTCTGTTGTGGATTTTGACGTGTGTTTAGGATCATTATCCATTTACAGATGGTGTTATGTTTGCAGCAAGAATTTGTTGAGATTTCTTTGAATCCATTCTTCCCTCTACCCGTGAAATGTTCCCTATTCCATTGGCTGCAACATAACCCCAAAGCATGATTGATCCATCCCCATGCTTAATGGTTGGAGAGATATTATTTTCCTGAAATTTTGTGCCCTTTTCTCTCCACACTTTCCTTTGATAATTGTGGCCAAAGAGGTCTATTTTAATCTCATTGGTCCACAGGACTTGTTTCCGAAATGTATCAGGCTTGTTTACATATCCTTTTGCATACTTTTATGGTGAGGATGCAGGACAGGGTTTCTTCTGATGACTCTTTCATAAAGGCCATATTTGTGCAGGTGTCTCTGAACAGTAGAACAATGTACCGCAACCCCAGAGTCTGCTAAATCTTCCTGAAGGTCTTTTACAGTCAAGCAGGGTTTCTGATTTGCCGTAGCAATCCTACGAGCAGCTCTTGCAGAAATTTTGCTTGGTCTTCCAGACCTTATCTTGACCTCCACTTTTCCTGGTAACTGCCATTTCTTAATTACATTTCAAACTGAGGAAAGGGCAACTTGAAAACACTTTACTATTTCCCTATAGCCTTCTCCTGCTTTCTGGGCCTCCACCATTTTCAGAGTGCTAGGCAGCTGCTTAGAGAAACCCATGGCTGCTGTTTTTGGCACAAGGTTAGAGGAGGCTGGATTTTTATAACGGTTTGTTATTTGCATCACATGGCCTTTCCTAACGATGGCAGTGGACAAGCCATAATTCTAACAGGTCTGAAACCTTGGTCAAAGTTATCTGAGCACACAAATCTCCAAGGGTGCCGAAACCTTTGCATCGGTCCATTTTCATTTTTGTAATTTTTCAAATTTAAAAAGATGAAAATAGGTTTTTTTTGTCTAAAATTCAAAGGAAATGTGTCATCTTTAAAGGGAACCTGTCACCACTTTTTTGCCCTATAAGCTGCGGCCACCACCAGTGGGCTCTTATATACAGCATTCTAACATGCTGTATATAAGAGCCCAGGCAGGCGGTATAACATAAAAAACACTTCATAATACTCACCTAACGGTCACGCTGCGGTGGATTCTAGTCAGATAGGCGTCTCCGTTCTCTGGTGCCTCCTCTTTCGGCCAACTTCGTCCTCCTTCTTCTGTAGCCGCGGTGCATGATTCGTCTTACATTATCCTCACTCGCCGGCATTGAGGTCCTGTGCAGGCACACTTTGATCTGCCCTGAGGAGGGCAGATCAAAGCATGTAGTGCTCATGCGCAGGACCGCTGAGTGTGTATGACGTAGGACGCGTCATGCACCCAGGCTTCAGAAGGAGGACGAAGATGACCGAAAGAGGCGGCGCCGGAGAACGGAGACACCCCTCTGACTAGACTCCATCGCAGGTAAGTATTATAAAATGTTTTTTTTTGTTTTACACAGCAGCCTGGGCTCTTATATACAGTATTCTAGAATGCTGTACATAAGAGCCCACTGGTGGTGGACGCAGCTTATAGGGCAAAAAAGTAATGACAGGTTCCCTTTAACTTGATGCTTTTTAGGCTAATTTCATCTTCAACTTGCTTAACTGTTCACAATAACAGTAATTATGACCGGAGGTGTCCAAACGTTTATATGCAAGTGATACTGTAAGTGATATCACAGCTCACCTCCTCCTCCTTCCATCACAATGACACCTGGAGGTCACAGAGCATGCCCATAACATTATCCAATAAAAGAACAATGTGTAACCTCCAGTCCATCATTTTCTATGGTTATTGCGACTGTTGTACATCCTTATAACAGAAGCTTTAACAAAATGACCCCCCCCACCCCCCAATCATGTACAGAAGAAAACTAGCTTAGCAGTAAATACATCCCCTAGAACTGCCGCAATAAATCCTACAATCTGTACCCCAGGCCGCGGTTCCTTATCACGTGGCTTGCTGGCTGCCGCCTCACCGCTCTAGGTGACTATAGGACAGATGTGGACGGCCTGTTGATGAGGACTCCCAGTGTTACAGAGAGCGCCTGCCGCCAGCTGTCCTCGTGGACCACGGCCAGAGAAGGTTTGTAAACATCTCGCCTCGTCTGCATAAGTCAATGACATTTATAACTAATTCCAGATCTGCCGGAGAACGGTCGAGGGCCATGATTACGACATCCGATGTGGTAACTGTATCTCTCCTCCATGAATCTCCTTTTTGTTTACAATGTCTCAAAGCCGATGAGGGCCATTTGATCCTACTTAAAAGCTAACAGATGATGTGGAATAACAATGAGCGTACTAATTGTGTTGTCTGTAAAATCTAAAACAACTCCCGTAAAATGCTACAACATCAAAATTGGCATCTTTGGTGTCTTTACCTCAGACCTTGGTTGGCAGCCGACATGTCTAGCATGGGCCATGATCATGTTAAATCGGAGGCTTGACACCAACCTTGTGGCAGTGATACTGTAATTTACAGTTTTGCTACTAGTAGTAATCCCTCGGCTTAATTTATGGTAGGGCATGGCAGTGCATATGCCATGTACACAGCTTCTATACCAAGGAACGTCAAACCAGTTCTCTCTGCGGTGGTACAACCTTCCTTCCCGGACCACAGCATCCACTCTACAAGCGGTCTCTACCTAATTCCCCGTTCCCATCAGCATTGTGTTACTTTGTGGAAGCTACAACCTTCTCCAACTAGAACATTCAGAACTCATCTCAGGAGTTTCCAGCGAAGAACGAGATGGCTTCTTAGACTCCGCTCTCTGGTTTAGTCAATGCCAAACAAGTTACAGCATGGAGCTGTCACCATTATGTAGGAGCTAAATTTTTGTGGCTCATTACATTGGGTAATCCTTGGCTGTAGCATTCATATTTTTGGTATTACTTTCGACCCTTATATCGCATACTATTCTCTTAGCTCACCCTCTGATGATATGTTTGTGTACCGCCCCCGTGCCAGCGGCTGAGCTGCTCGGATCCGGAGCCACAGTGGCTCAAGGGGTCTCCGGACCCGGGGGGGGTTCGCACGGACACTCGAATTTGAAAGAGGGGGTATATACAGGGGAGTTAGACATTCGTGACGCCACGCACGGTGCGTGGTAATGTGAAATACCGCTGCTGTTGGGGGAGCCTGGTGGCGATGGCGTAGCAGCAGGATGTTTTAACCCCTCCGTGGGTAGGGGTTTTGTGCCCCGGGGCCCGTTGGGGTATGGCGACAGGAGTGCCGTTGGGGAGAGGAAAAGGATTTTTCAGCGTACTCATTCAGTCCAAGAATAATAACACCGACAGCTTGTAAACCAGAATTCTGTGCACCGCTGCAGCTGGGAGGGAGCACGCGTGGATCCGTGCCCTTGGTGTTGCTGTTAGCCTGTGGCCTTTTCCGTGGCAACTTCTCACTCTTGAACCCTCAAGTTTGGAACTATTCGGGTCCCGCTCACCCGTATGGCTAACGGAGTGAGCTTGCTCTCAGGGTTCACGCGTAGGATTTCTTTGAACTGTAGTTTGGGAAAGTCCTATCCCATGAGTGCGCTAGTACCCCGATTTTGGAGCAGGTTGGGGATGAATCTTGAAGTCTTCACCCCGTCTGGTAAATTACCAGGACGCGTGAAGCTACTTCCCGGCCTAGGGTCCACGTACCCCATCGTGTTCTGGCTCCTGCCCTGTCATGGCTCAAGGCCACCGGCTGCCCTCCTCGGCAGTCCGTGCCCCTTGACGCGATCCCCTGCGACCGGGGTTCCAGCTTCTACCAGGCCCAGACCAACGTCTTCCACCTAGTAAACTTCAGCAGCCTTGCTCCAGACCGGTGACCTCTCCTTCTCAGAGAGTCACCTTCCACCTCCTTCTCCTTCCACTCCTTTTCACTACTCTTGTCACTTTCCACTACCAACCCCCCATGTGGGCGGCCCTATTCCCTTCAGGCCCCCCAATGGTGTGTCTGGTGAGTACAGTGCAAAGTGTTCCTAGGATTTTGACTGGCTAAGCTGTTAACAACATCAAAGGACCAGGATCCGTAACCAAGGAGGAGTGGATACTGTGCAGAAGGGCAGATTGCACAATACCCTGTGACGACCTGATAGGCCAGGGCGTCACATTTGCCTGGTTATCATTGGTCTACTGCTCCAGATTGTTGCCAATCTCCATTTTACTGACTTTAAATTTGACCCTCTTTGTCCATTCTGACTTGACCTCCATCGATGTGAACAACTAGATTTTATGACTTATTTCTTTATCGTTCCTTATGGGAGACCCAAACCATGGGTGTATAGCTTCTGCCTCCGGAGGACACACAAAGTACTACACTCAAACGTGTAGCTCCTCCCTCCGGGCTATATACACCCCCTGGATGACAATCTACCCAGTTCAATGCTTTGTGTTTCAGGAGGTCACACACACATGCATTCTCTGATATCTTTTTTTCATTTTTATTTTAATTTTAAAGATTTGGAAGAAAAGCGGGTCCAGTCTGGACTCCCGGCATGTCCCTTCACACCCCACTCTGTCGGGGTGCTGTTAAGGTTGACTTTATAAGGCTGGAGCCTTCACATGCCGCGCTCCTTCACATCCTCTGTCGAGGCGCTGGTTTGAAGTGGGAGCCTCCACGGTCCTCTCTGCTTGCAGAAGACCGGTCTCCATCCGCAGCCCTGTCTGGTCCCTGCTGGAAGGAGCGTTTAACCCCCACTCAGGGACATGGCCCTGCGTCTCAAAAGCTAAGTATTGAGACGTTTTCAGGGGTCCCGGGTACTTTTATTGGGGGGACAGTATGTGTTTTAGCGTTACTGTAAATTCCGGCCGGTTCTGGGGGTTTCCCCTGAGAACCGCGCCGAAGGTGCCTGCTCGTCGGCCGCATTTTAAAATCTAGGCCCCGGCTTCAGTTTGGGCCTAGTTTCGGTTTCGGCTTCTCTGCATGTTTTGCATACAGCGCCGCCCACCGCCCGACCAGCAGAGGGGAGGGCACTCCTCTCTGGGGAGATGTTCCCTCCCCTGTATCTCTCCCTGTATCTCTATGCCCTCCGTTTTTCCCGCTCTTGGGCTTATACACACCCCCCCTCCTTCTCCCAGCGCCATTTTCTCAGCGTTCTTACACTGGAAGGCGCTGGATGCTGCATACTGTTAGGAAGGCTGACGCTTCACAGGGTTTTTGAGCGGTGGAATCCGGAGGGCACACAGAGAGCGGGCTGGTAAGCCACAACCTTCGGTTGTGGACTTTTATTACACTCTCAGGGCATTCTACAGGAGTGTATTCTTGCTGCAGAGCTTCCACCTCAGCAGCATGTCTGTCACCCGAAGCAAGGCTGCAAACATGTACGCTATATGCACTGCATGTAAGCTCATTCTGCCAGAGCCAAGCACATACCCACATTGTGATGCCTGTGCTAACATGTTTGTGTCTCAGCCTGGAGCCTCCTCAGGGGTCCCTCCGGCTGCTCCGGCCCCGGTGGCTGAACCCCCGGCTTGGGTAGCTTCCTTTTCACAAGCTATTTCCCAGTCTTTTGCCGACTCCATGGGGCAGCTGTCCCGGACACTGCTGTCCATGCATCAGCCCCCTTCTCAGGGTGCCTCTGCGGCTCCGAGCTCTGCAGAGCCCTCAGAGCATGTCCTAGGACCCCGTCCCCCTAAACGGAGACGCAGGGAACCTTCTCCTTCCTCGTCCCACGGCTCTGATTCACAAGCCGAGGTGCAGGGCGAGGAGGATTCGTTTACTGTGGGCTCAGACGCTACCTCTATGTACCCCATTGACTTGTCTGAGGGGGATGCGGATGTTAGTGACTTGATTGCGTCCATTAACTCCGTACTGAACCTCAACCCACAAGAGTCAGAGGAGCAACCCTCTCTGGTAGAGGTACACCAGTTTACCTCTCCTAAGAAACCTAGGAGTATGTTTTTTAACCACTCCAGCTTTCACACCACTGTTAACAAGCCCAGGGCCTGTCCTGACAAACGTTTTCCGAAGCGTAGTTCAGATGACCGTTTTCCTTTTCCACCAGAGGTGGTTAAGGACTGGGCCCAGTCCCCAAAGGTAGACCCTCCGGTGTCCAGAATCTCAGCCCGCACAGTCGTAGCTGTGGCTGATGGCACTTCTCTTAAGGATCCCACTGACCGCCAGGTTGACCTTCTGGCCAAGTCTGTATATGAGGCGGCAGGAGCCTCGTTCTCCCCGTCTTTTGCGGCAGTGTGGGCTCTTAAGGCAGTCTCTGCCTCTCTGGCGGAGATTCATTCCCTCTCCAGGGACTCTATTCCTGAGACGGATGCCTTAACTTCTCAAGCTTCGGCTTTTGCATCCTACGCCATGTCTGCCATCCTGGAGGCTTCTCACCGCACGGCGGTGGCCTCCGCTAACTCCCTCGCGATCCGCAGGATCTTGTGGCTTCGAGAGTGGAAAGCAGACGCTTCCTCTAAGAAGTACCTTGCGAGTCTCCCTTTTGCTGGGTCCCGGCTGTTTGGGGAACAGCTGGATGACATAATTAAGGAAGCTAATGGCGGGAAGAGTACTTCCTTGCCACAAACTAAAGCCAAGAAACCTGTCCAGGGCAGGAACCAATCGAGGTTTCGTTCCTTTCGTTCCTCTAACTGGTCATCCTCTAAGCCCTCGGCCTCGTCCACTACCGCAGCCAAGGATCGTAAAAAAACCAACTGGCGCGCAAAGCCGCGTCCTCAAAAGACCGGAGGAGCCGCTGTCACTAAGGCAGCCTCCTCGTGACTATCTGGCCGCGCCAGCAACGTCCTTGGTCGGTGGCAGGCTCTCCCACTTTGGCGACGTGTGTTTGCAACACGTCTCCGATCAGTGGGTGCGGGATATCATCTCCCACGGCTACAGGATAGAATTTTCTTCCAGCCCGCCAAACAGATTTTTTCTGTCCACCCCCCCCCTGCTCCAAAGCCGCCGCCTTCTCTCAGGCCGTGGCATCCCTGCAGGCCAACGGTGTAATTGTTCCGGTTCCCGCCCGGGAACGGTTCAGCGGTTTCTACTCAAACCTCTTTCTAGTCCCCAAAAAGGACGGTTCCTTCCGACCCATCCTGGATCTCAAGCTTCTCAACAAGCATGTTCAGGTGCGGCACTTTCGCATGGAATCTCTGAGATCGGTCATTGCCTCAATGACCCAAGGAGATTTTCTGGCATCCATCGACATCAGAGATGCCTATCTGCATGTGCCTATTGCGGTTTCACACCAGCGTTGGCTACGCTTTGCGATCGGAGAGGAACATTTCCAATTCGTGGCTCTCCCCTTCGGCTTAGCCACGGCCCCTCGAGTATTCACCAAGGTCATGGCAGCAGTGGTTGCGGTCCTGCACCTCCAGGGGTTGGCAGTGATTCCTTACCTGGACGACCTTCTAGTCAAGGCCTCATCCAGTGCAGACTGCCAGCGGAGTGTCTCTCTCACTCTCGCCACGCTAGTTCAGTTCGGGTGGCTTGTCAACCTGCCCAAGTCCACTCTGACCCCGACCCAGGTGCTTTTGTACCTAGGGATGCAATTCGAGACTCTGCCGGCACTTGTCAAGTTGCCCTTAGTCAAACAGCAGTCCCTTCGTCTGGCGGTGCGCTCTCTGCTGAGGCACCGCCGTCATTCCTTCCATCTGCGTCCCCTGCAGCTGGACATTCTCCGCTGTTGGGACAAGCGGATCTCTTCCTTGCACAGGCAGATGGCTCTGTCGTCACAGACCAGGAGCTCCCTTCAGTGGTGGCTTCGGCCCCTCTCTCTGTCTCAGGGACGCTCCTTCCTGACTCCGTCCTGGGTGATCCTCACCACGGATGCCAGCCTCTCCGGTTGGGGAGCAGTATTTCTCCATCACCGAGCACAGGGCACTTGGACTCCGTCCGAATCAGCCCTCTCGATCAATGTGCTGGAGATCAGAGCTGTGTTTCTAGCTCTCCTAGCCTTTCACCACCTGTTGGCGGGCAGGCACATTCGAGTTCAGTCGGACAACGCGACAGCGGTTGCCTACATCAATCACCAGGGCGGGACTCACAGCCGTCTGGCGATGTTGGAGGTTCAACGAATCCTCCAGTGGACGGAGGACTCCAAGTCCACAATATCTGCAGTCCACATCCCAGGCGTGGAAAACTGGGAGGCCGATTACCTCAGCCGTCAAACCGTGGACAGCGGCGAGTGGGCCCTGCATCCGTCAGTGTTCAGATCAATCTGCCGCAAGTGGGGCACTCCGGAAGTGGATCTAATGGCATCCCGGCACAACAACAAGGTTCCGGTTTACGTGGCTCGCTCCCACGATCCTCAAGCCTTCGCAGCAGACGCACTGGTTCAAGATTGGTCTCAGTTCCGTCTGGCCTATGTGTTTCCCCCTCTAGCGCTCTTGCCCAGGGTTCTGCGCAAGATCAGAATGGAGGGCCGTCGAGTCATACTCATTGCTCCGGACTGGCCCAGGCGAGCTTGGTACCCAGACCTGCTCCATCTGTCCGTAGAGGTGCCGTGGCATCTCCCGGACCGCCCAGACCTTCTCTCTCAAGGTCCGTTCTTCCGCCAGAATTCTGCGGCTCTCAGATTGACGGCGTGGCTCTTGAGTCCTGGATCCTGACGGCTTCAGGCATTCCCTCTGAGGTCATCTCCACCATGACTCAGGCTCGGAAGTCTTCCTCGGCCAAGATTTACCACAGGACTTGGAGGATTTTCCTGTCCTGGTGTCGCTCTTCCGACCATGCTCCTTGGCCGTTCTCCTTGCCGACCATCCTGTCTTTTCTACAGTCCGGTCTACAGCTAGGACTGTCCCTCAATTCCCTCAAGGGACAGGTGTCGGCTCTGTCGGTATTGTTCCAGCGGCGTATCGCCCGACTGGCTCAGGTGCGCACCTTCATGCAGGGCGCATCTCACATCATTCCTCCTTACCGGCGGCCCTTGGATCCCTGGGACCTTAATCTGGTCCTCACGGCCTTACAGAAACCCCCCTTTGAGCCTCTCAGGGAAGTTCCCTTGTTTAGACTTTCACAGAAAGTTGTTTTTCTAGTAGCCATAACTTCTCTCAGGAGAGTTTCTGATTTGGCTGCGCTCTCTTCGGAATCCCCCTTTTTGGTGTTTCACCAAGACAAGGTGGTTCTTCGTCCGTCTCCGGACTTTCTCCCTAAGGTGGTGTCTCCTTTCCACCTTAACCAGGACATTTCATTGCCTTCTCTTTGTCCGGCCCCTGTGCATCGCTTTGAAAAGGCGTTGCATAGCTTGGATTTGGTGCGGGCGCTCCGAATCTATGTGTCACGCACCGCCGTTTTTAGGCGGTGCACCTCACTTTTTGTGCTAACCACTGGTCAGCGCAAGGGTCTCGCTGCTTCTAAACCGACTCTAGCTCGTTGGATCAGGTCGGCTATCACCGATGCCTACCAGTGTTCTCAGGTGCCTCCCCCGCCAGGGATTAAGGCGCACTCGACCAGAGCTGTCGGTGCCTCCTGGGCTTTCAGGCACCAGGCTACGGCTCAGCAGGTTTGTCAGGCTGCCACGTGGTCCAGTCTGCACACTTTTTCGAAGCACTACCAAGTGCATGCTCATGCTTCGGCAGATGCGAGCTTGGGCAGACGCATTCTTCAGGCGGCTGTCGCCCATTTGTGAAGTTAGGTTTTGCCTACTTCTCAGTTTGGTTTATTCCCACCCATGGACTGCTTTGGAACGTCCCATGGTTTGGGTCTCCCATAAGGAACGATAAAGAAAAAGAGAATTTTGTTTACTTACCGTAAATTCTTTTTCTTATAGTTCCGACATGAGAGACCCAGCACCCTCCCTGTTGCCTGTTGGCAGTTTTTTTGTTCCGTGTGTTTCACCGGCTGTTGTTAGTAGTCAGAGTTCCGGTTATTCCGAGTTTTACTCTATCTCTACTTATGGGTGGATGTCCTCCTTCAGCTTTTGCACTGAACTGGGTAGATTGTTATCCAGGGGGTGTATATAGCCCGGAGGGAGGAGCTACACGTTTGAGTGTAGTACTTTGTGTGTCCTCCGGAGGCAGAAGCTATACACCCATGGTTTGGGTCTCCCATGTCGGAACTATAAGAAAAAGAATTTACGGTAAGTAAACAAAATTCTCTTTTTTACTTCTTGCATTTTCCTTTGCAAAATATTGCTTTGAATTGGTTAGTTTTAATTCAACCTGAGAGCGTATGGCTCAATACACCACAGTCCTTGGCCCAGCAAACGACCCACCATACACAGGAATCCCAAAAGTATCAAAAGACCCACCATCAACCAAAGTCTTGGGACTGATATAAGATCCATCATACGCCAAGGACTGGTATAAGACCTACCATACCCCAAATTCCTGGGATTGGAATAAAATCCATGCCATGCCAAAATCCTGTGACTGTCATACGTCTCACCACAAACCAAAGTCATGGGACTGGCATAAGACCCATCACACATCAAGGTTCTAAGACTGGCATTAGACTAACCAAAGCATCACAATCATGGGACTAGAATAAGCCTTACCACACCTCAAACTCCTGGTAGTAGATAAAGCCTAACACCAAGCCAAAATCTTGGGACTGGCATAAGAACAACCACACATGAAAGTTCTAAAACCAACAATAGACCAGCAATGCACTGTAAGCTTGGGACTGGCATAAGCCCAAAAACACACCAAACCTTTGGCTCAACAAAGTACCAAGAATCTCACCAAATTTGCCTGGAAAGGGAAAGTTTGTCACCCTGGTGAGTTCTATGTCTGGCACGAAAAGTATTAAAAATACTGTTTTGAGGGTAAGTATAGCCATTAGAGCAGAGTACCACCCTTGGATTACCAAAAGTAAGTGTCACACAGAGTTTTACACAAACGTTGCCGACTGTCATGGTGGCATTGGGTTCTGTTCCGATTGCAGATTCTGACACTCCGCCCAATAGTTTCTCTGGTGTCTGGGATCAACATAGGCAGACTCTGGCATCAACCTGCTGTGTGCTGATTTATAGGCAGGCTAGCAAGAGTTCATCTCTGCTAGTCTGCTTGCTCCTTTAATCACATGTTGGGGAGAGACCTATCACATCTGCTCCCCTACTATTTATGCTGGTGGAATTTTTCTACCAATGCCAGTTATAGTTTATTCTATGTTGGTCTGTGAGGTGTGGTGTGGTGTCAAGACTTACTGGTGAAAGTTGTGCTCTTTGCTTGGTGTGGTTGTGGAGTCTACCCCGTTTTGGAGCTTTTTTCCTCCTGAACCTCTTATTGTGTGTGTGTGTGTGTGTGTGTGTGTGTGTGTCAAGTGTAACAAAATTATGGTTGTCCCCATTTGTTTTTATGTATGGGTTTCATGGCACTCCTGTCCCATCCTTCCCAGGAGGGAGAGGTAGGTTTCTCTGCAGCAAAGACTTCCCCAATCACAACCATTCTCCAAAATAAATTGTAAGATTTTTGGACAGGGACAGACGTTCTAATTCACACAAAAAAAGAAGCTGTATTCAGAGTTTAAAAAAGGATAATACTTAGAACGGGTAAAGTATGGTGGGTGCTCGAGCGCCATGCTTGAGTCCCCGCCTTACATGTTTTGCAGCTGTATTTCAGCCATTAAACATGTGGGGATTGCCTGCCAGTAACAGTAATGCCAGCTATATTGGCTATTGGAATTACTGTGATCGTCAGGCCGCATAGCGTCATTGGGTCTATATAAAACCTAGTGAAACGACGCTGGGCACACTCTACCCCAGAAACAGTGTAGGGACAGCTGCTCGGGAAGGAATAGTGCATTAGTTTAGCATTAAAGGCATATAGGCAGGGATTCAATCTGTATAGTCCTTGCTGCTGCACCCTAAAACCAAAAGTCCTTTTCAGGGCTACAAATATTCTAGTCCCTAACAATACCGCTCTGAGCTGCAGTTAGTGTAGGGAGAGTTGTTGGAGAAGGGACAGTGTATTAGTTTAACATTAAAGTCATCTACGCAGGGATTATTGCCTTACAGTCCTTGCTGCTACAACGTAAAACCAAAAGTCCTTTTCACGCCTACAGCTATTCTATTCTAGTCACTATTAATACCGCTCTTAGCTACATTTAGTGTAGGGAGAGTTGCTGGAGAAGAGATAGTGTATTAGTTTAGCAATAAAGCCATATATTGTAGGCAGGGATTATTGACTTATGCGGGCGTCACACGGTACGATATATCGGGCGATATGTCGTCGGGGTCACGTCATTCGTGACGCACATCCGGCATCGTCAGAGATATTGTACCGTGTGACACCTCCGAACGACTGTGAACAAGCAAAAATACTCACCTTACCGTTGCTCGTTGATACGTAGTTCATTTTCATAATCTCGTTCCTCCTTCTGTGTGCCGGTTGTTCGTCACTCCCGTGGCAGCACACATTGCTCCGTGTGACACCCCGGGAGCGACGAACACAGCTTACCTGCGTCCCGCCGGCAATGCAGAAGGAAGGAGGTGGGTGGGATGTTTACGTCCCGCTCATCTCCGACCCTCCGCTTCTATTGGCCGGCTGCCGTGTGACGTTGCTGTGACGCCGAACGTCCCTCCCCCTTCAGGAAGAGGATGTTCACCGCCCACAGTGACGTCGCTTGGGAGGTAAGTACGTGTGACAGGGGGTTAACAACTTTGTGCGCCACGGGCAACTAATTGACCTAGACCTAGCTTCCTGTCCCACTTTACAGGGGCGTGGGACAACACTTTTTAAGCCAGATGGGATAGGAATCCACAGCACCGCAACAGGCAGGAAGAGGCACTTGGGGTGGCACCTGTTCCCCATAGCATCCACACCCAGGAAGTTTCAAGACCAAGTGTTAGGTATTCTCCAGCCTGGTGCTTTTACAAGAAAGTACAGACGATAAAAAACGGTGATTTGCAAATTATACCGTACTAAGATTAGCAGGGGCCAGACCACTACCAGCCTACCTACCACCAGCATAGTCCGGCACATGTCATCAAAGCATGCGACTAGGTGAACACCTGGGTCCACAATTAGTGTCTGCTGGTGACACCACTGACTTTCCTTGTGCTATGTCCTTGCCAAATTCCTGTTCAGGACGCAAGCGCAAATGAATCCTGCCCTATATCTGTCGTTGCACATTGGCAAACACCATCAGCAACCATGTCCACTTCCTTGTTCCAGTGCAGCGTTCAGTTGTCCCTATCCCAGGCCTTGGAACACAAGCGGAAATATGCAGCCCCCCCCCCCCCCCCCCCCGACAGGCCCAAACACTAAACAACCACGTTTCCAGACTGCTTTACTTGGAAATGTTGCTGTTTAGGTTTGTGGACACTGAGACTTTCCACGACCTGATGGACCATCCCATGGGCCCCACTACTTTTCCCGGTGTGCCTTCCCCGCCTTACACAAGCACATATCTCATAACATCACCCATGCCCTGACCAGCGCAGTTACTGGGAAAGGTCACTTAACTACTGACACGTGGACAAGTGCTTGTGGCCAGTTACGCTACATTTCCCTGATGGCATACTAGGTGATCCTTGTGGAGGGGCTCATGTTCTACCGACACATAGGATTGTGGGTCCTTGTTCCAACAGAGTTTCCCCCACCTACTACACTAGTCTCTGCACCCCGTTCTCCTCATCATCCTCTATCTCTGAATTGTGGCCCATATCAGTGGCAAGCTGGAAGGATTGCAGCACTAACTCGGTGAAGCAGAAACCAGCTCTGGTGAAACTAATTTCGTTATGTGACAAACAGCACACCACCACAGAGTTGTTAAAAGGTCTAAGGGCGGCTTTGCACGTTGCAATATCACACGTGCAATGTCGGTGGGTTCAAATCGAAAGTGATGCACATCCGGCGTCACTTTCGACATCATTGTGTGTAAATTCTAGATGATACGATTAACGAGCGCAAAAGCGTCGTTATCGTATCATCGGTGCAGGCTCCGACTTTTCCATAATTATGCTGCCGCGACAGGTACGATGTAGTTCCTCGTTCCTGTGGCAGCACACATCGCTGTGTATGAAGCCGCAGGAGCGAGGAACTTCACCTTACCTGCCGCCGGCGGCTCTACGGAAGGAAGGAGGTGAGCGGGATGTTTACATCCCGCTCATCTCCGCCCCTCCGCCGCTATTGGCCGCCTGCCGTGTGACGTCGCTATGACGCCGCACGACCCGCCCCCTTAGGAAGGAGTTGGGTCGCCGGCCAGAGCGACGGTCGCAGGGCAGGTGAGTGCATGTGAAGCTGGCATAGCGATAATTTTCGCTACGCCAGCTATCACAAGATATCGTACCTTTGACGGGGGCGGGGGACTATCGCTATCAGCTTGCGATGTCGCAACGTGCAAAGCCCGCCTAAGAGACCAGACAGATCTGTGGCTCTCGCCGCTGAACATACAACCAGGCTTGTTCATGTGTGATAATCGCCGTACCTGGTGGCGTCTCTGAAGCTTGGCAAGCTCGCACATGTACCATGTTTGGCCCACATGCTCAACTTAGTGGTTCAACGGTTTCTAAAAACCATCCAGATTTGCCTGAGCTACTTTGTGAAGGTATGCGACATGTGCGCCCATTTTTGCAACTCAGTTAGAAATGCCACCGGTCTGGTAGTGCTGCAGAAGCGCTTGCAAATGGCAGCTGACTGACTGGTGTGCGACGTGATCACGCGATGTAACTCCACATTACACATGTTGGCAAGGCTTTGTGAGCAGCAGAGGGCAGTAGTTGAATACCAGCTACAACATGTCTGTAAGTATTCCGGTCACCCTCCGCACATGAGATCCAATGAATAGGCATGGATGTCTGACACGTGTGAGGTTCTACAAACCTGTGACGAATCAACCAAGATGGTGATTGGCAGTGATCATCAGCGTAACCATCCTGCTTATCTGTCTATTCAAAAGCACACTGCTCACAAAGGAAGCTATGAATGTGTACCAGGTGGAGATTGAGAAAGAAAGTTCACATGGTGATACTACTCAACCCAGCCTCATCTCATCTTTTCAGTGTGAATTGGGTGATAATGAGAAGGGTACAGAGGATACTACCCACACCAGCTTCATCACATCTGATCAGCGTGGATGGCCTGAAAAGGAGGAGGAGGAGTGGAATGGAGAATCATCCTACTGGTGGGGACAGGGAGTTCTTGCCTCTTGGTAGTCTGGTACACATGACTGACTTTATGTACCACTGACTTTCCCTTGACCCTCGCCTTATATGCATTTTAGACAACACTGATTACTGATTGTTCACCCTTCTCAACCCATGCTAAAAGGAGAACTTTCCATCTCCGAACAGTGAAAAAATTCCCATCTGACAATGCTGGTGGCAGAGGTTAGGTTCTTTGGAGAACCATGGAGAAGAAATGAGGTAGACACACACCAAGTCCAACAGAGGCAGGGTAACACTATCAAAGGTCTGGGACAGTTTCATTAGACTTTCCCAGCGCCTGGGCCCTGATGCATGGGGTAGTCTGACAAAGAGGGAAAAGTTTTGAAAGATGGTGAAGGAGTACCTAGCAGATTGTTCCAGCATCCTCTGTAATTCTTCTGTGACGTTCAACTATTGAGTAGCCAAATTGGATATGTGGCATGAACTGTCCCTCTATGTTTTGGAGTTGCTGGCCTGCCAGGCCACTAGTGTTTTCTCTGAGTGGGATTTTAGTGCCGCCATGGACATAATAATTAATAGCTGTATCCGCCTGTGAAATGAGAATGCTGACAGGCTGACTATCTAAATGAACAAGGCCTGAATTGGCCCACACTTCGCAATTTCGAACGTAAAGTCAATTAAAATTTTCCTTTCTTTCCGGTGTATACCCATGCACCCCTTCCAACCCAAAAAGGATATGGTTTCTTCTATTTCGTGTCCTCCCCTCCTCCAGCATATCAATGAGTCATCATGCGACCCTTGCTCTGACTTTTTCCAGGGTGTGTATGAAGCCCTTCTACATAATTATTACAAGATGTCTATAATGCCTACCTCAAACATTTTCTTACATGCATAGATGTACACCCCCCAAAGGGTAAATGTTTTTCAGCCCTAGCACTTAGTGCATAGGCTTTCAAAGTGTAGGAATCCCGCTCTTTCTAAAATTGTAATAAAATGTATTCTGCAGTCGTCCTCTACTTGTCTTCCAGGGTATATTGCAATCCCTCCTTTAAATAAATATGGTGATTCATGGCCCGGTCATTAAGACTATGTTCCCTCGTTGCATTTTTGCTGCATTTGTTGCAGCATTTTTCATGAGCTTTATGCAAATTAAAAGCTGATTTTTACAGTACCAGCAAAAGCTAGATTTGATAAATCTAATGCACACAATTGGTTTTTTTTTCCTGACTGAAATGGAAAACTGCTGCGTATTTTGAAAAAAGCAGCATGTCAATTCTTTCAATGTTTTAGCAGCGTTTTTTCAACATTGAAAGCAAATGAGAAAGTGCTGCAAAAATGCAGCAAAAGCTGAGGGTCTGTTTACACTGTACGACCTTTGGCCATTAAATGCCAGTGATCGGCTATATGTAAGCTGATTAGCGGTCATATATGGGTCTGTTCACACAGGTCGATCGCACGTCTCATGCACACAGAACAATCGGTAATAGATCACTCTGTGCTCATAGACTGTCCTTCGAGGCATGCTGCCGAGACTGATGATAAAGCGGGCTTTACACGCTATGATATATCATACGATATGTCGTCGGGGTCACACACATCCGGCGCTGTTTGACATATCGTAGCGTGTGACAGCTACGAGCGTCTGTTAATGAGCAAAAATACTCACCTTATCGTTGCTCGTTGACAGGTCGCTCATTTTCTAAATATCGCACATCCTTCTGCGCGCCGGTTGTTCATCGTTCCCGGGGCAGCACACGTCGCTCCATGTGACACCCCGGGAACGCTGAACTGCAGCTTACCTGCAGCCGCCGGCAATGCGGAAGGAAGGAGGTGGGCGGGATGTTTACGTCCCGCTCATCTCCGCCCCTCCGCTACTATTGGCCGGCCGCTGTGTGATGTCGCGGTGACGCCGAACGTTCCTCCCCCTTCAGGAAGAGGATGTTCGCCGCCCACAGCGAGGTCGTTTGGAAGGTAAGTACGTGTGACAGGGGGTTAACGACTTTGTGCGACAACAAATTACCCGTAATACACAAATGATGGGGGCGGGTGCGATCGCAAATGCGATTGCACGAGAAATTGAAACATGTAAAGCAGCCTTATAGATAATGTAAACCAATGTTTTGCTCATTTTTGGGCGATTGGTGGTGGCTTGTTTATACTAGATTATTAAAAAAAAACGGCGTTCTTATGAAGGCTCGATCAATGCAAAATTGCAGTGTAAATGCACCATTAGTAACTAATCATATCTCATTGTATAATATGAGTCCAATCCCATAGAAAGTGCAGAAATAGCCAATATGTAAATTGAATCGCACTATTGGCACATTAAAATATTAATGAAAGATGAGTCACTAATGGAAAAGGCAGCGCACACCTTGGGAGCAGATACAACACGGATGTCAGAAATTATGAACGAGCACTGCAGGGATCAAAAACTATTAATTAGATACATAATTTACGCCATGTGGTAGAGTAAAAAAAGATTTTTTTATTACTGTCGTTTTTCTGTTTGTAGCTATAGATTATATTGATCATGTCTATTATATTAAAACAGGTCTTATTTTTTATCTTCCTAATGTCACGGTTATCTCTCTTCTATTACAGTTTAGTGACAGGTTCTGGTTCTAAGGCGGGCTTTGCACGTTGCGACATCGCAAGCCGATGCTGCGATGTCGCACGCGATAGTCCCCGCCCCCGTTGCAAGTACGATATCGTGTGATAGCTGGCGTAGCAAAAATTATCGCTACGCCAGCTTCACACGCACTCACCCGCCCCGCGACCGTCGCTCTGGCCGGCGACCCATCTCCTTCCTAAGGGGGCGGGTTGTGCGGCGTCATAGCGATGTCACACGGCAGGCGGCCAAAAGCGGCGGAGGGGCGGAGATGAGCAGGATGTAAACATCCCGCCCACCTCCTTACTTCCGCATATCCTACGGAAGCCGCGGTGACGCCGGTAGGAGATGTTCCTCGCTCCTGCGGCTTCACACACAGCGATGTGTGCTGCCACAGGAACGAGGAACAACATCGGACCGTCGCGTCAGCGTAATTATGGATTACGCCGACGCTGCAACAATGATACGATTACGACGATTTTGCGCTCGTTAATCGTATCATCTAGGCTTTACACACTACGATGTCGCATGCGATGCCGGATGTGCGTCACTTTCAATTTGACCCCACCGACATCGCACCTGCGATGTCGTAGTGTGCAAAGCCGCCCTAAGGCTATGTGCGCACGTTGCGTAATTTCATGCAGTTACGCTGCGATCTGCCCCGCAGCGTAACTGCATGCGCCCTGCGTCCCCAGCACAATCTATGGAGATTGTGCAGGAGCCGTGCGCACGTGGCGTCTTAGAGCGCAGCGCTTCGGCTGCTGCCAGAAGCGCGCGTTCTAAAGTCCCCGTCACACACAGAGATAAATCTTTGGCAGATCTGTGGTTGCAGTCAAATCATGGACATATTGTTCCATTTGTACACAGCCACAAACCTGACACTGATTGTCCACAATTTCACTGCAACCACAGATCTGCCGCAGATTTATCTCTGTGTGTGACAGGGCCTTTAGAAGTGACATGTCACTTCTTTCGTGCGCTCTGCATGCATCCCCCGCTCTGTCTATGGCAGGGGCTGGGAGGGGCTACATGCAGAGCGCATGGAATCGGCTTTTGTTTCTGCTGCGATCTGAAGCGCACGTGTGCTCTTTAAATCGCTGCAGAAATTTCTGCAGGGCCAGTACGCAACATGCGCACATAGCCTTAAGGGTACTTTACATGCTGCGACATCGCTAGCGATCTTGTTAGCGATGTGAAATTCTAGATCGCAAGTGCGATCTTTCGAGATCGCACATGCGTAAAAATGACCTCGCACTTGCGATCTAGAATTTCACATCGCTAACGAGATCACTAGCGATGTCGCAGCATATAAAGTACCCTTTAGTCTCACTTTTCCATGTGAGACTCTCCTATTTAAATGTGTTTCCTTTCCTTTGAGGAAGAAAGGGTTAAGGGGGCTTTACACGCTACGATATTTCTAGCAATTGCTAGCGTTATCGTACGCAAAAGCACCCGCCCCCGTCGTGCATGCGATATCGTGTGATCGCTGCCGTAGCGAACATTATCGCTACGGCAGCGTCACACGCACTTATCTGGTCGACGGCATCGCTGTGAATGCCGAACAATCCCTCCCTCAAGGGGGAGGTGCATTGGCGTCACGGCGACGTCACCGCGACGTCACTAAGCGGCCGGCCAATCAAAGCAGAGGGGCGGAGATAAGCGGGACGAACATCCCGCCCGCCTCCTTCCTTCCGCATTGCAGGCGGGACGCAGGTAAGGTGAGGTTCCTCGCTCCTGCGGTGTCACACACAACGATGTATGCTGCCGCAGGAACGAGGAACAACATCTATAGACAACCATTAACAATTTTTGGTTTTAGGACAACCTCTCCATGGTGAACGATTTTCACCACTTTGGAGGATGTTTAAGGTCGCTGGTAAGTGTTACACGCTGCAATACCGTTAATGACGCCGGATGTGCGTCACTAACGTCGTGACCCCGACGATAAAACATTAACGATATCGTAGCGTGTAAATCCCCCTTTAATGTCAGAATTCCCTGCCAGCAAGCAGTCTCATTACGATCTCAGGTGTTTCCGGTTTGGACCACTCCCAGTCCTTTTATATACGCTCTGCTACCAGTAGAGGGTGCCGGTTATTCTCATTCATTTGGATGCTTGGCCTGGAGGTGAAAGGCCCTGGTGGAGCCCTCTCTTGAAGTTGGTTTGGTGGCTGAAGTCTTGGATCTGACTGCAGCAGTTTGTTGTTGTTTTCCCCGTTTGTCTTCCTACGCTCGTGTGTTGTTTCAGTGCAGCGGTGGGACAAGTTATCCTTACCTACCTACTCCTTATCCAGGACTATTATAGGGTCACTCAGGGTCTCAGGTTCCTGCTCAGCAACAGGTGAGGACCCTGTTTAGGGACTGGCTAGGGGAGTGCAGGGTACAGTTGCTGGTAAGTGTAGGAGGTGTCCATCTTCTCTCTCACTAGTGTTAGGGCCCATCGTTGTTAAAGTGTCCCCACTCTACCCCTTGTTTGTCATGGTGTTACCCCTGTTAAGTTGTGTGTTTCGACTCACGCCTGACCTTCCTCAGTCCGCGCTGTAACAACTAATCAGGGAGTTTGATTTTTCTCTACATCATGTGAATGTGTGCCGACCCTGCAGCAGTCAGACTGCTCGGATCCGGGGTTTGCTGTGGCTCGAAGGTCCCAAGACCCGGGACTCAGTGGCCGCTCAAATTAAAAACGGGGGTTGTATTTACAAGGGATAGTTCGTGACTCCACCTGTGATTCACGGTAAGGGGAGTACCGCCGCAGCCGATGGGAATACCCAGGGAGATGGAGTGGGGCAGCCAGATGGTGATCCCACCACTGGTAGGGGAGGCCCCGGGACTCTGGAGGAAGGTGGCAGATGGTGTTGTGCAGGTTATGTGGGCAGACAGGACGCAGGGAGGGCAGTGTACTCACTCAGGCTGTGAAGATGTTAGTGCAATCATTAAGCAGACTCTGACACAGGAGTAAACCAAGTCTCTGGGTACCGCTGCTGCTTTGGGGAGCCTGTCCAAGTGTCCGTCCCTAATGGTATTGCTTAGTGGTCTCGAGCCTGCCTCCTTACACAAGTGTAGAATTCCTTAGTGACCCGTCGGCCTGAAGCTGTCAGGGTCCCACTCCCTATAGTGATATAGTGGAGCTGTGCTCTCGATGGCTGACACTTGGAATTTCAGTGGGTTGCAAAAGCTGGAAAACCCTATTCCCCTCATTGTGTTGATGCCTTCGATCTCTGAGCTCTTGGGGAAAGTTCATAAAGAGACTATCCTCCACAGGTTAATTATCAGGTTGCGTGAAGCTACTCCCTGATCTAGTGTCCTGTACCCCGCCGTGCTCGGTACCGGTCCAGTTACTGGACTTTCTGGTGCCGACCGTTCTCTAAAACTAAGTCGGTACACCCTTTCCAATACCCTGCGACCGGGTCTCAGACTCCTCTGGTCCCAGACCACCGTCTGCGACCCAACCAAGGTCACACAGGGAGCTACAACTCCCTCAGCTCCTCACTCTTTGAGGGCTCTCACTGTTCTGACTAAATCGCTCCCACCAGTCTGCCTGACTCCTAGGCTGGTGGCCCTATTCCAGCTAGACCACCCACTGGTGTGTCTGACAGGGTGTGGTGTGAGGTGTGGTTAGGATGTGAGCGCTGATGGAAGCAATACCAGTGTGTAGGAACCCAGAAACATGGAGGGTGGGTTCCGCACTAAGAAACGAGAGTGCAGTTCCCTGTGACACCCTGATAGAGTCAGGGGCGTCACAAATGCACTTGCTTGTTGTGGTTGGTTGCCGTCCCCTTCCAGTCACTTAGATTGCGTTGCGATATAGCAACGATATCTATAGAATTTCGGTCTCCCAATGTGTGACAGCCAAAGTCACCATGTAGCCATAGCCTAAAATAGACTTAGAGTTCTCATTATGATCCATCTAGTATAGTCGGCATACACAGCTAACTATGACTGTCATAATAATCCGCCTCTTCATTATAATCAGCAGTTATAAATATTACAGCTAGTCTCACCGGGCAAACAATGATTAGGGTTTAACTTGACATCACAGTCATTTAGGTAATAAAGCAATCTGTCCCCAGTAAAGTCGCACCGCACGCTCTTTGATTCTTTAGACCTGCAGAGCAAGTTACTGCTCAGAGTTTAACGTCCTTCATAAAATCTCCACCGGTTGAGTTTTGATTGACGTCAATAAAGAAATATAGAGAACATCATCCACAGAGGTCATGACATTACTGGAAGAAAACAGGAATTGTTTCTGCTGAAGAAGGAAGGGTCCACATCAAACCATGGACATGCCGAAAAGTAAGGCTCTCCTGCAAGCCATTTACTACATACAGTTGAAAGCAGAAGTTTCCCTCCGCTCTCTATAAAGACACATCTGCAGGTTTTTCTCACTCTCTGACATGAAATCAGAATAAACCTTTCCCAATTTAGGTCATTTAGGAACCAAAATTATTTATATTTGCCAAATGCCAGAATAATGAGAATGTTTTAAGGCATTTTTATTACTTTCTGCAAAGTCAAACGTTTACATACACTAACAGTACTATGTTAGTCTTTAAAGACTAACATAGACTAAATTCTATGTCTTTAAAGAATATGGGACAGCCCATATAATGATGTCATGTCTTTGGAAGCTTCTGATAGGTTTATTGGCAACATCTGAGTTAGAGACACACCTGTTTATTGGCTCCCACTTATCCGTACTATACCCCATATGCTCTCACTTAACCAAACTGTCAGACCCTGGTTGTGCGGAGCCCCCCCTCCTCTGGGCCCTGATGCAGCTGCATCGGCTGCACTGGCTATATGTCCGCCACTGATTCATTGTCAGTGTATCATACTGTGTTTGGGTGGCATTTTTGTTGGCATCATACTTTATGGAGGCCATCAAAAGGGGGATCTTAGTGCATGGTAACACAAAGGGGCTTAAATTGGAGCAAAATTACTTTATAACCACTGCAAAGTTGTGAGATATGCTCTTCTGTGACTCCGCCAACTATTAATGTAATTGTGTTTTTGGAGGGGCACTTAGAATTTATGGGGTTCCATAACAAAAATCATATGTACGTCCCTGCTCATCATATGTCTCTGAGACTGAGGAAATTAGAGTTCCCAGCACAAGAAAGCCGAGGATTAACTAATAAAGCTGGTTTGGATTGAATATGGATTGTGGTGGGATTCATACCTGTGGTCCCAGGGTTAATCACTGATCCATGCAAGTAATCCAGTGGGGACATGGGCGGGAAGGTCATCTCTGAACGTCACAGAACCCAACTTTGTTCATTATTGGGTGGCACAGATCAATAACTTCTGAAAACCCCTTTAACGTTGAGATCCATGAGTGCGGCACAATTGGGGGCTTTCATTAAACCATATCTTTCACTGATCTCTATACAAGACAGAGAAAAAGTCAAACAAGAAACTGCTTTGCTAAGAGTTTTAGTACACCTGTCATATATCTCTTTAGAAGAACCGGTCCTAGAAATTGCTGCAGGAAGGCGGATTGTCCAAATTCAAGATATTCTTGTTCTTCTTGATGCGGTTATGAAATACATCACTCCTTTAAAGCAGCTGATTCAGGAATACATGGAAGTCTGTAAAAGTGCTGTGTAAAGCTGAGGAGGTAAGCTCCCGTGTAGTCACTCATCAATGCAAACTAACAGTATGAGGATTTTATAGAACTTAGAAAATTAGTCTCATCTAATCTCATCATCGATGTAACAACCTCTCGTAAATCAACACATTAACTTGTCAAAGACCGATCAACCCATCCTCAGGATTTAGTTAAATTTTCACTCTATTTTCTTATTTGGGCCCACAAATAACTTTTTTAAAACTAGATATTGTTATTGTACTCACAGCAGAAAAGAGGGCAACCAGTCCAGTTAGCCCAGGCCAACACATCTAATGCACCAACAGGATGCAGACAAACCTCTCAACATGATGGACACTTCACAGGTGCAAAGAAAATTGCACACTAGTGGCGCGCATAGGGCGCTGTTCACACTCGTATGCGCATGGTGTCCAGCCAGTAACCTATTACCACGCCCTTACTATTAGATTAGGCGGGTTACCCGGTCACTACTCACTGCAGCACACAAGGGACAGACACTCCACTACGCACGGCCGTATTAAGAGGCCCGGCTGCACCCCGTATAAAAAAGTGCAAAAAATATATCAAATATATATAAGGTATTAGTTAGTAAATTGGCCAATGTATATAAGCCTGCAATCCTCATCACGGATCCTCACGCTTGCAGGTCCCTACACTGAGAAATATCAAAAATAGCAACAAAAAGAGGAGATAAAAACTCCCCCAAAAATGTAATATAATATACTAATACTAATATATTACATTTTTGGGGGAGTTTTTATCTCCTCTTTTTGTTGCTATTTTTGATAGATATTGTTATTGGCAGAACGTCAGCGACCGGTCCGATCGGGATGAGGATGTAGATCCATTGAATCACTGCTCGCCACAACCCAGCATCTCATGCGCTCTCTCCTTCACTGCAGAGCACTGCAACCAGGAGTGATGCTGGGCTGTGACGCTGGGCTGTGACGCTGGGCTGTGATGAGCAGTGAAACTCTGTCCACAGCCCAGTCACTTAGGAAGACTGGGACCGCCTCAGTGATGTTGGGTCAACTGAAAGTTAATATGACACCACCGGATCTCAAAGGTCATGGAGCCCAGGGGTCACGTGATGGGGATGAGCAGACAACGATAGCACCACTCAGAGGCACAATTGACTGCACAAGATATTTGAGAAAAGCTTTCTTTATGAGCGTTACATCAATGTGTGGCCACTATGCTTTGTGGTGGACCAACTCTTTAATCAAACATGACAACAATCTCTCTTCTTGTGGTACAGAGGACTGAAAACCGGAACAAAAAATTCTAAAAACTGGCTTAAAACCCCCACAGCAGAAAAAGGCGAGCTACCGGTAGCTGTAGAGGTGTGATTTGAGAGCGAACTCAGCAAGAGGCAGAAAATCTAACCAGTCCTGATTAGATAAAACAAAACATCTTAAATACTGTTCTACCTCTTGTCTTATCCTTTTTGTCTTTCTATTATTTCTTAGGGTATCGTCACACTTTAGCGACGCAGCAGCGATCTGACCTGGTCAGGATCGCTGCTGTGTCGCTACATGGTCGCTGGCGAGCTGTCAAACAGGCAGATCTCACCAGCGACCAGTGACCAGCCCCCAGCCAGCAGCGACGTGCAAGCGTCACTGCGCTTGCACGGAGCTGGCGTCTGGAAGCTGCGGACACTGGTAACTAAGCTAAACATCGGGTATGGTTACCCGATGTTTACCTTAGTTACCAGCGCACACCGCTTAGCTTAGCGTGTGCAGGGAGCAGGAGCCAGCACTGGCAGCGTGAGAGCTGCGGAGGCTGGTAACGAAGGTAAATATCGGGTAACCACCTTGGTTACCCGATGTTTACCTTGGTTACAGCTTACCGCAGGCTGTCAGACGCCGGCTCCTGCTCCCTGCACATTCAGGATTGTTGCTCTCTCGCTGTCACACACAGCGATGTGCGCTTATCAGCGGGAGAGCAACAATAAAAAAACGAACCAGGGCTGTGTGTAACGAGCAGCGATCTCACAGCAGGGGCCAGATCGCTGCTCAGTGTCACACACAGCGAGATCGCTAATGAGGTCACTGCTGCGTCATAAAAAACGTGACTCAGCAGCGATCTCAGCAGCGATCTCAGCAGCGATCTCGCTGTGTGTGAAGTAGCCCTTAGAATGATAACCTAAGGAGAATGAAAGTTCAATACCCAATCTGGAGCAAAAACTATGCCAAAATCTAGCTAAAACTGAACCCCTCTATCAGAAATAATGTTCTTATGCACTCCATTTAATTTCACAATATGCGAGATGTATAATGTAGCTAGAGACTCTTATCTGTAGGCAATCTTTGAAGGGACACCAAATAAACCTTCTTGCTGAAATGGTCCACACAGGTGAATGGCCAACACAGAATCATGCACTTCATTAAGAAGATTTGCGAATAAATGGGATGGTACAAAGAAGTTTGTTCACCGGCAATCTCTCTGGTTTACTATCCTGAGCCTCCGAAATGTGCTGTCTGAGATCAATCCCCAGAGCACCTACCATCACCTCTTCACTAAGGGGTACTTTGCACGCTGTGACATCGCAAGCCGATGCTGCGATGTCGAGCGCGATAGTCCCCGCCCCCGTCACAGTAGCGATATCTTGTGATTGCTGGCGTAGCGAACATTATTGCTACGGCAGCTTCACATGCACTCACCTGCCCTGCGACGTCGCTCTGGCCGGCGACCCGCCTCCTTACTAAGGGGGCGGGTCGTGCGGCGTCACAGCGACGTCACGCGGCAGGCGGCCAATAGCAGCGGAGGGGTGGAGATGAGCAGGATGTAAACATCCTGCCCACCTCCTTCCTTCCGTATTGCAGCCGGGACGCAGGTAGGAGATGTTCCTTGCTCCTGCGACTTCAAACACAGTGATGTGTGTTGCCGCAGGAACGAGGAACTACATAGTACCTGTCGCTGCACCGGCATTATGGAAATGTCGGACCCTACACCGATGATACGATAACGACGCTTTTGCGCTCATTAATCGCATCAAAAAGGATTTGCACACTACGATATCGATTGCGACGCCGGATGTGCGTCACTTTCGATTTGACCCCACCGACATCGCACCTGCGATGTCGTAGTGTGCAAAGCCCCCCTAAGAATCTTAACCAGATTTTCATTACTCAACTCTGGAACAAAACTATGTGACAAAGGATCAGACTTAACATTCTTAAATCCAGGGAGATAGAAAAGAAAAATAAAACTGGACAAAAAAAAGCCTACTGGGCCTGTCTTGTGTTTAGACATTTGGTGGCGTCAACATACAGCAGGTTTTCATGGTCGGTAAAGACTGTCACCTTACGTTTAGCCCCTTCTAACGAATTCCTCAAATGCTCTCTTAACTGCCAGGAGCTCTTGGTCCCTAATATGATAGTTTAGACTCAACTTATGAGAACTTCTGAGAAAAAAAACTGAAGAATGATGGCAACCACCTTTCTTTTGTGAGAGAGCCACATCCATCCCCAGAGAGGTAGTGTCTATCTTGGCCAAAAAAAGGCAAATCACTTCAGATTGATTGAAGACCGTAGCCTTAGCAAAGTCTGTCTTGAGAGCAGCAAAGGCCTCAACAGCCTCTTTAAACCAAGGGGAAAAGTCAGTACCCTTCCTGGTCATATCGGTATGAGGCTTTAAAATAACTGAGAAATTCATAATGAACTTTTGATAGTAAATAGCAAAACCTAGGAATTTCTGCAGTGCTTTAGGTTAGTAGGTTGTACTTAATCCAGGACGGCCTGTATCTTAACGAGGTCCATCTGAAACCCTGATGAAGAAAACAAATGACCCCAAAAATTAACCTGTACAACCTCGAATTGATATTTCTCCAGTTTGGCAAATTAATGATTGTCACAAAGACTTTGAAGAACCTGTCGAACTTGCTTATGACGCTCCTCAAGGAATGTGAGTAAATCAATATGTCATCCAAATAAATCACAACAAATCTACCATTCATGGGGCAAAAAATGTCATTAATGAAGTTCTGGAAACCACTGGAGCATTAGTCAACCTGAACAATATCACCACATTTTTAAATTGACCCTCATGTGTATTGAAGACTGTTTTCCACTTCTCACCTTGCCAAATACGTTTGAGGTTATACACCCCCTCAGATTAAGTTTACAAAACCATTTGGCTCCAGCAAGTTGATTAAAGCGGTCAGGTATAAGCGGTAAAGGATAAGGATTGCGAACCATGATCTTATTAATCTCTGTAAAATCCAAGCATGAATGCAAACCTCCATCTTTTTCCTTAACAAAGAAGAACACCATGGCTTCTGGAGCTGTGGATGGCCATATATGCCCCTTGGTCAGACTATTTTGAATATATTCTTCCAAAGCATCTCTTTCTATAAACATGTTGCTGGAAAAGACAAAGGCGCAAAATGGTGTCTTACCCTGGTGGTACGAGAATAAAAAACAGGGAAAAACTCACCTGGGGTAGTTGTGAGGGTCACAACTACCATATACAGCTTTGGTAAAAATTAAGAGACCACTGCAAAATTGTCAGTTTTTCTGATTTTTCTCTTTATATTTTTGAGTGAAATGTAGATTGTTCTTTTATTCTATAATCTACTGACGATGTCTCCGAATTACCAAGCAATACATTTTCTATTTATTTTCTGAAAATTAGAAAGGGTCAAAATAACAGAACAATGCATTGCTTTCACACCTCAAATAATGCAAAGAAAACAAGTTCAGAATAATTTAGAAACAAACAATACTAATAATGTTTTACCTCAGGAAGAGTTCAGAAATCAATATTTTGTGGAATAACCATGATTTTTAATCCCAGCTTTCATGCGTCTTGGCTGCTTTCCACCAGTCTGTCACACTGCTTTTGGTGAGCTTATGCCACTCCTGGTCAAAAATGTAAGCAGTTCTTTGTTTGATGGCTTGTGACTATCTATCTTCCTCTTGATTACATTCCAGAGGTTTTCAATGGGGTTCAGGTCTGAAGATTGGGGTGGCCATGACAGGGTTTTGATGTGGTGGTCCTTCAGCCACACATTGATTGACCTAGCTGTGTGGCATGGCGCATTGTCCTGCTGGAAAAAACAGTCTTCAGAGTTGGGGAACATTGTCTGAGCAGAAAGAAGCAACTGTTTTTCCGGGATAACCTTGTATGCGGCTTGATTCATACATCCTTCGCAAAGTTTAATCTGCCAAATTTCTAGAGTAAGGTAATCTTCTCTGATGAGTCTAATTTTCAGCTTTACCCAACACCTGATCGTCTAATGGTTAAACTGAGACCTGGAGAGGCGTACAAGCCACAGTGTCTTGCACCCACTGTGAAATTTGGTGGAGGATCAGAGATGATCTGGGGATGTTTCAGCTAGGCTGGAATGGGGCAGATTAAACTTTGCGAAGGACGGGGCAATTCAAATACCCCCTCCCCCTTTATCCCAATCAGAAAAAGAAAAAAATGAACACTAAGTAAATAAATTAATATATTTGGTATTGCCACTTTGATAAAAGGCTGCTTCCATCACTACAACTCCCACAAAAGTGCAATGAGGCTATGTGCGCACGTTGCGTAAATTCATGCAGTTACGCAGCGCTTTGCAGCGTAACTGCATGCGTCCTGCGTCCCCTGCACAGTCTATGGAGATTGTGCAGGGGCCGTGCGCACGTGGCGTCTCAGAGCGCAGCGCTTCGGCTACTGCCGAAGCGCTGCGCAAAAAGAAGTGACATGTCACTTCTTTCCTGCGCTTTGCCGGCAGCTCCTGCTCTGTCTATGGCAGGAGTTGCAGGCAGAGCGCATGGAATCGGCGCTCACTACGGACATTTCTGCAGCGATCTAAAGCGCACATGTGCTCTTCAGATCGCTGCAGAAATATCTGCAGGGCTAGTACGCAACGTGCGCACATAGCCTAAGAGATTAACAAAATGTCGTATGTAGCCCTATTTGGCATCACTATAAATCAACGACCAGCACACACAAATATTAAGCCCTCACTCAGCGCGACGGAAAAATAAAATCGTTATTGGTCTCAGAAAATGGCAACACATATTATTTTTTTTTTACAAAGTTCTCGATTCACAAAGATGTCTGCTATGACCATAATCGTACAAACACTGCCAGGTCATTTTAACTGCACATGAACAAGGTAAAAATAAAAGCTAAAAAAAAATTGTGAGGACTTGTGGGGTTCTTCCCCATTTTGTCACATTTGAATTTTTTTCCAGTTATTTCAACACATTTTATGGTAAAATGAATGGTGTTGTTCAAAATGATAACCTGTAAAAGAAACCAGTTAGAGCAGTCAGACTGTGGAATGCCCTACCACAAGAGGTAGTAATGGCAGATACTATAAGGGTATGTGCGCACGTTGCTTTTTACCTGCTTTTTTGCTGCTTTTTCTTCTGCGCTGTTTAATGCCAAAATGGATGTGTTCTTCTATTCAAGCAAAGTCTATGGGAATTTGGGTTTCTTGTTCACACTATGTTGTTCAAAATGCTGCCTTTTTGAGGCAGAACTTTGGTCAAAAACTCAGCTTTTCAAAGAAGCAACATGTCAATTGTTTTTGCCATTTGGGTTTTGCACTGCAAAGCTGAGTTTTTGACCAAAGTTCTGCCACAAAAAGGCAGCATTTTGAACAACATAGTGTGAACAAGAAACCCAAATTCCCATAGACTTTGCTTGAATAGAAGAACACATCCATTTTGGCATTAAACAGCGCAGAAGAAAAAGCAGCAAAAAAGCGGGTAAAAAGCAGGTAAAAAGCAACGTGCGCACATACCCTAACAACTTTTAAAAAAGGGCTGGAAGATTTCCTCAGTACACAACATTGTTGGTTATAAGTGACTTAAGGGGGCTTTACACACTACGACATCGCTAATGCGAACTCGTTGGGGTAACGGAATTGGTGACGCACATCCGGCCGCATTAGCGATGCCATTGCGTGTGACACCGATGAGCGATTTTGCATCGTTGCAAAAACGTGCAAAATCGCTCATCGGTGACATGGGGGTTCATTCTCAAAAATCGTTACTGCAGCAGTAACGAGGTTGTTCCTCGTTCCTGCGGCAGCACACATCGCTCCGTGTGACACCGCAGGAACGAGGAAGCTCTCCTTACCTGCCTCCTGGCCACAATGCGGAAGGAAGGAGGTGGGCGGGATGTTACGTCCTGCTCAGCTCCGCCCCTCCGCTGCTATTGGGCTGCCGCTCAGTGACGTCGCTGTGACGCCGCACGGACCGCCCCCTTAGAAAGGAGGCGGTTCGCCGGTCACAGCGACGTCGCCGGGCAGGTAAGTATGTGTGACGGGTCTGGGCGATGTTGTGCGGCACAGGCAGCGATTTGCCCGTGTCGCGCAACAGATAGGGGCGGGTACCCACACTAGTGATATCGGGACTGATATCGCAGTGTGTAAAGCCCGCTTTAGAGGTACTTTACACATTGCGACATCGCTACCGAAATATCGTCGGGGTCACGTTGTTAGTGACGCACATCCGGCGCCGATAGCGACATCGCAATGTGTAAATCCTAGGAGCGACGATGAATGAGCGCAAAACAGTCAAAAATCGCTGATCTGTGTCACGTCGTTCATTTCCATAATGTCGCTCCAGCTGCAGGTACGATGTTGTTTGTCGTTCCTGCGGCAGCATACATCGCTGTGTGTGAAGCCGCAGGAACGACAAATATCTCCTTACCTGCGTCCACCAACAATGCGGAAGGAAGGAGGTGGGCGGGATGTTACGTCCCGCTCATCTTGCCCCTCCGCTTCTATTGGCCGGCTGCTTAGTGACGTTGCAGTGACGCCGAACGCACCTCCCCCTTGAAGGAGGGATTGTTCGGTGGTCACAGCGACGTCGGTGACCAGGTCTGTGCGTGAGATGCTGCTGTAGCGATAATGTTCGCTACGGCAGCGATCACATATCGCATGTGCGACGGGGGCGGGTGCTATCGCGCTGGACATCACTAGCCGATGCTAGCGATGTCGCAACATGTAAAGTATCCCTTAGGGACAAAATGTAGAATTGCTGGAGGAAGGTTGAACTAGATGGACCTAGGTCTTTTTTCAACCAATGTAACTATAAAGCCTTCATATGGCTACATTAAGGCTATGTGCCCACGCTAGAATGTCCCTGCGGATTTTTTTGCCTGAAAATCTGCGACTTTCGCGGCAAATCCGCACCCGCGGATTTGCCGCGGATTTGCCGCGGATTTACCGCGGATTTGCCGCGGACTTTGATGCGGATTTTTTTTTCCCCATTCAAAGCCAAAAATCCGCACCAAATCTGCACCAAACAATTGACATGCTGCAGATTTTTCCGGATCAAAATCCGCGGCAAATCCGCCGCGGAAAAATCCGCAGCATGGGCACAGCATTTCCAAAATGCCATTGAAATGGCTTGGAAGTGCTGCTGCTGCAGATTTTCGGCAAATCCGCGGTAAATCCGCGGCAAAATCCGCGGTAAATCCACGGTAAATCCTGTAGCGTGGGCACATAGCCTAAAGGAAAAATAAACAAAGCTATCAGTGTTGGAAGAAGGGGAGGAAAAATTGAAAGCACAAAAATAAAAATTGGGAGTAGTGGGAAGGTTCTTTTTCGTGTGAATAAAGAAAACGGCTCCAACAAATATACAGCAGAGACGCTAAGACAAGAAAATATTGAATATAGGAACTTGGGCATGCATTACTGCTATGGAAACAAATATAAAGATTGAGACGGTGCATAAAAAAAGGCCAGTTTTATGTGAGCCCAGCAGCCGGTGTCAAGGTGTATCTCGTATGCTGGGTCCCCACCACCTAAATGCCTCTTCCAGCCTACAATTTTATGGGCGGGCAAGAACCCTTTAATAGGAAATTAAAAATCATCTTAAGCTGGTGGGAAGGAGTGCTCAGTCAGAAGGCATGACCCTATAATCTAAAATGAGGAAAACGGTTGACACTTCCTAACAGACAAATGTGAACAGGTGCAAACCGAACATGAAACCAGCAAATAGAGATACGCCTTGATGCTGGCTGTTGGGCTCACATAAAATTGGCCTTTTTTATGTGCTAAGTGTCTCAATTGTAAAATGTATTTCCTTAGCAGTAATGTATTCAGTGCTTGCATACCTTAGCGTCTCAGATTGCAACTATATATTTGTTAGAGTATATTTCATGTTCCGTTTGCACCTGTTCACACTTGTCTGTTAGGAAGTGCAGTTGTCTTTATAATTTTTAAAAGAGAAAAAAGGTCACAAAAAACACTTGCAAAAAAAATTCATGGCGGTTAAAATAAATTAAACAGAAAACACAGTTTATATATTTGATTTTACTTGTTTATTTGCCACAGTACATATCTAATAACTCTAGTTTTCTGAAGGTCCTTCTAATCTACGAGGCTTATTACTGACCATGAATCCCCGCAGGCACCACAAGTCCCAGGATGATACACATCAGTCTGCTCACAATGGACGGACCGTTTATAAAGCGGGTACATTTCCGGCCGGACACCTTTTCGCGGCGCACAGGTTGCGGCTTGTTACTATGGAGACATAGAAGCGGCAGAATACAAGTTGCAGGTGAAGCAGAAAGATGGCGCAGGGGGACGGAGGAGCTCAGTTTACGTTTCATCACCTTCCAAACAGAGATTTCAACTTCCTGGAGAACAGAGACACCCGGGAGCTGCTGACCAAGTGGTAAGTCCGAGTGTGTGCCGCTGTGTGATGTTTGCCTGTCAGAGAACACCCTAATATATGTTAATAAGGAGGGGTCTCCTCTTAGCGATGCAGATGTCATAAGGGGGGCATTAGGGGCACAATGTGCTATTTTCAATATGGCAGCTCCTCATACTTTTAAGTTTGCTCTCACCCCGGAGTCAGGGAACAAGATCTGTGCAGCATCATGCAGGGTCTGCGCCCTGCAGGGGGTCAGCGTCTGCGCCCCGCAGGGGCTGGGGGTCAGCGTCTGCGTCCCGCAGGGGCTGGGGGTCAGCGTCTGCGTCCCGCAGGGGCTGGGGGTCAGCGTCTGCGTCCCGCGGGGGCTGGGGGTCAGCGTCTGCGTCCCGCGGGGGCTGGGGGTCAGCGTCTGCGTCCCGCGGGGGCTGGGGGTCAGCGTCTGCGCCCCGCGGGGGCTGGGGGTCAGCGTCTGCGCCCCGCGGGGGCTGGGGGTCAGCGTCTGCGTCCCGCGGGGGCTGGGGGTCAGCGTCTGCGTCCCGCGGGGGCTGGGGGTCAGCGTCTGCGTCCCGCGGGGGCTGGGGGTCAGCGTCTGCGTCCCGCGGGGGCTGGGGGTCAGCGTCTGCGTCCCGCGGGGGCTGGGGGTCAGCGTCTGGGTCCTGCAGGGGTCTATATTTTATGGGCCTGCACCATGATGTCAGGGCCTGTGTGCTCCTCCCTGCGGCCTCCTCGGATCGGACTGGTTTCCAGCTGAGCCCAATCAGATTACTATCTGGGGAATTAGGAGACCAATCATCACCACTGATCTTAAGGCCCTGTCACACACAGAGATAAATCTGCGGCAGATCTGTGGTTGCAGTGAAATTGTGGACAATCAGTGCCAGGTTTGTGGCTGTGTACAAATGGAACAATATGTCCATGATTTCACTGCAACCACAGATCTGCCAAAGATTTATCTCTGTGTGTGTGACGGGGCCTTTAGTGTCATATTCCTCCATCACTGGACCGTTCAGCAAATGGGGGTGTAAGGGCATTATCCTGCTCAAAGAGAACGCTGCTACTAAAGACAGGCAGTCACCCCCAAATGTCAAATCCTTTCAGTCATATACAGTGGAAACGGAAAGTATTCAGACCCCTTTAAATTTTTCACTGTTTCATTGCAGCCATTTGGTAAATTCAAAAAAGTTATTTTTTTTATCATTAAGGCTGCTTTCACACATCCGGTTTTTGCTGAGCGGCACAATACGGCGCTCTGCAGAAAAAACGCAACCTTTTTTTTGCCGCCGGTTGCGTTTTTTCCTGCATAGACTTGCATTAGCGCCGTATTGTGCCGCATGGCCTTGCGTTGCGTCCGTTTTTTGCCGGATGCGGCATACTTAGCCCATGCGGCGGCCGCATGGAACGTTGCCTGGCACGTTTTTTGGTGCCGGATCCGGCGTGATTTATAATGCAAGCCTGTGGACGCCGGATGCGTTTTTTTGCACTGCACATGTTCAGTATCAAGCTGCATCCATCAAAAAACAGACGGGCCGCATGGAAAAACTTATGCAACGGGTCCGTTTTTTTTCGCCGCATCCGTTGCATGGGTTTTTGAGCCGGATTGAGCCGCACTGCTAAAACCGGATGTGTGAAAGCAGCCTTATGTACACTATGCACCCCATCCCCCATCTTGACAGAAAGCAAACAGAAATGTAGAAATTTTTGCAAATTTATTAAAAAAGAAAACTGAAATATCACATGGTCATAAGTATTCAGCCCCTTTGGTCAGTATTGAGTAGACGCACCCTTTTGAGCTAGTACAGCCGTGATTCTTCTTGGGAATAATGCAACAAGTTTTTCACCCCTGGATTTGGGGATCCTCTGCCATTCTTCCTTGTAGATCCTCTCCAGTTCCGTCAAGTAGGATGGTGAATGTTGGTGGTCAGCCATGGACTCTCCAGAGATGCTCAATTGGGTTTAGGTCAGGGCTCTGGCTGGGCCAGTCAAGAATGGTCACAGAGTTGTTCTGAAGCCACTCCTTGTAATTTTAGGGTCATTGTCTTGTTGGAAGGTGAACCTTCGGCCAAGTCTGAGGTCAAGAGCACTCTGGAAGAGGTTTTCTTCCAGGATATCTCTGTACTTGGCCGCATTCCTCTTTCCTTCAATTGCAACCAGTCATCCTGTCCCTGCAGCTGAAAAACGCCCCAATAGCATGATGCTGCTGTGGCGCCCCTGGTCAGGCACCACTGAGTACTGCACCCATGCTGGGTCAGTACAACACAGGTAATCCCATAGGCTGACTAGGGTGTGGACACACTGAACACTAGTAACCAGGAACACACACAGCTAGAGGGGACCCTTGAGCAGACTCGGGGAGGGGGCGTGGCGCTCGCCTCCCAGCTAGTGGTGGGTGGTGTCACTGGGAACAAGGGAGTTGTGCAGAGGCAGCCAAAGGAGAAGGAGGTGGAGGGGTCGCTTCTGGAGGGCAGAGCAGTGGAGCAGGGCCTTCCAGACACTGCACCGTTCGTGGCTGCTGGCGGGGGAGAAAGGGCTACTTAGCAGTGCCACCCGAAAACCAGCTGGTGCAGAGGTGGCTGAGTACGGGGACTGCCAGTAGACCCTGCCCGCACGGGGTACAGGTCCCCAGAGCAGGGGTCCATTCAGTTGGCCTGCCAAACCTGCTGGTGAGGGCACTTTATGTGCCTCACCAAACCTACAGAGTCCGCAGCTACAGCAGCAACGAGGGGCCCATAAGTGACTGACGGCAAGCATCCAGAATCACCTGGTCCAAGCTGCCCGCAAACGGGCCAGAAAGGGGAGAACGGCGTATGCGACTTCCCTGGATGATCCCAGCAAGACTTCAAGTCGAGGTCACCTCAAAACAAGAAGGGCTATGAAGGCGAGTCAGCAGACACCCCTACATCAGCCGAAGGGATACCTGATTCCACCTGGTCCACCATAGCATTGCCCGGGTTAACTCCCTCCTGCCACCTGAAAGTGAGTAAAAACCCTGAAAGACATTGCTGTTTGTGTGTGAGTTCTTCTGCGACCTGTGGTACTACACACCTACACTTGGCCCTGGGGCCACGCTCACTCTCGGGAGGCTACAACATCTGACTGCAGCTAACATCAGCCCCAGGCATCCCCTAAACTGCAGTGGCGGTCACCCCCCTGACCGCAAATACCAAGAGTGGCGTCACAAATCCCCCATTGAAGTTAACCTACTTTTGACCAGAAGATTCCCAAGCCCATGGATACCCTGCGGCGACCTGCACCTGAAGGTAATCTGGGGCTCCACACTGCCACCACCATGTTTCACTGTTGGGATTGTATTGAGCAGGAGATGAGCAGTGACTGGTATTCTCCACACATACCGCTTAGAATTATCACCAAAAAGTTCTGTCTTCGTCTCGTCAGACCAGAGAATCTTACTTCTCATAGTTTGGGAGTCTTTCATGTGGTTTGTTTTTTTTGCAAACTCTATGCAGGCTTTCATATGTCTTGCACTGAGGAGCGGCTTCAGTTGGTCCACTCTGCCATAGAGGCCCTATTGGTGGAGGGCTGCAGTGATAGATGACTTTGTGGAACTTTCTCCCATCTCCCTACTGCATCTCTGAAGCTCAGCCACAGTGATCTTGGGGTTCTTCTTTACCTTTCTCGCCAAGGCTCTTCTCCCACGATTGCTCAGTGTGGCTGGACGGACAGGTCTAGGAAGAGTTCTGGTGGTCCCAAACTTCTTCCATTTAAGGATTATGGAGGCCACTGCGCTCTTAGGAACCTTGAGTACTGCAGAAATTCTTTTGTAACCTTGGCCAGATCTGTGCCTTGCCACAATTCTGTCTCTGAACTCCTTGGGCAGTTCCTTTGACCTCATGATTCTCGTATGGCGTGACATGCACTGTGAGCTACATAAGCAAGGATGGTTGACCTTAGGGAGATCAACATCCAACACCACGGAGACACCATCACATGTTTCTCAACGCTGTGATTCTAGAGCAATGCCCCCTGGGAAATATTCAAAACATGAAAGCCTGCGGAGACACCATCACATGTTTCTCAACGCTGGCAGGGAACTAGCCAGGTCTTTCATCAGGTTGGCATAGGTGGTCTCCTTGACTGGAGACTGCCCTTCCCGTGGTTGTTCCTTCCCGGTGAAAGACCTGGCTAGTTTCCTGCCAGCGTTGAGAAACATCTGATGGTGTCTCCGCGGCTTTCTTGTTATGCGCTGTGAGTTCTTATATAGAGAGGTGTGCACCTTTCCAAATCATGCCCTATCAGTTTAATTACACACAGCTGGACTCCAATGAAGGAGTAGAACCATCTCAAGGAGGATCACAAGGAAATGGACAGCGTGTGACTTAGGCTATGTCCGCACGTTGCGTCGGTGTACCTGCAGTTTATTCTGCACGTTTTCCTTCCCTTGGTTTTTGACCAAATGGCTTTTGACAATTTTTTTAGCGCTAAAAACGCATGCGTTTTTACCGCGTTTTTAGTGCGTTTTTAGCGCTTTTTACCTGCGTTTTCACCTGCGTTTCTGCAGATGCGTTTTTGAGATCAAGACACTGAGAAATAAAGTTGAATTAGTCAAAAAGAATGAAAGAGAAAAAAAGTATAAAATTAACTTTTAATAAAATTATATGGGAAATTATCAATTATAATGTAATAATAGTGGTTATGCACATTTTAACAGAAAAATAGCTAAAGTTTATTATTTTTTTACATTTAAATTTTCGGTTTTTGTGTGTGTGTAAAGGAACATTAGAACCCATTAATTTTTGCCCAGAAAAGCATGCGTTTTTGGAGCCAAAAACGCAGTTGAAAAGCAGGTAAAAAGCATGAAAAACGCAGGAATTGTGATTTTGGTTGCTTTTTGCCATTTCTCATTGACTCCAATGTTAAGGAAACGCTGCAGAAATGGCAAAAACAACTGACATGCTGCTTCTTTTTCAGCATGGTTTTTGACCACAAATATGCAAATTAAACGCTGCAGAAAAAAAAGCAAAGTGAAGACAGGATTTCTGCTTTTCCCATAGACTTTGCTGGAAATCAAAAACGCATGCGTTTTTGCCCAAAAATGCTGCTGCCAAAAGCGCTGCAGAAACGCGGTAAAAAACGCAACGTGCGAACATAGCCTTACATAGGAGTGTCTGACCAAAGGGTCTGAATACTTATGACCATGTGATATTTCAGTTTTCCTTGCTTAATAAATTTGCAAACAAATCTACATTTCTGTTTTTTTTTTTTTTCTGACAACATGGCGGATGGGGTGCAGGGCGTACATTAATGAGGAAAAAAAAATGAACTTTTTTGAATTTATCAAATGGCTGCAATGAAACAAAGAGTGAAAAAGTTATAGGGGTCTGAATACTTTCTGTTCACACTGTAGATGCAGGGAACGTATCCCCTAGAAATGCCACACGTTGTAGTGTAGACTTTACTCATCTCAGTTTACATAAAGAAAAAAACAAAACACATATTTTATTCTATATGGAAATACGTTTCCTCAGTGCATCATTGTCATGGTCGAGAGCTCAGTACACACCCCAAACTCCCCCTCCCCCATTACAATCCTCCTCACCTCATTGAAGGGTACATGCACGTGTTTAGGATTTGGTACAGAAACTTGGGCACCATTTCTGCATATCTTGCAGTAAAAACACAGCGGGGAAAAAAAACACTCCTTTTCAGTGCAGAATTCTCCCATTCATTAGAATGGATGAAATCTGCAGCAAAAAGGCTGTGAGAATTGACACGCTGCAGATTTGCTCCTGCACCAAATCTGCAGGGAGAAACATGTGCACGAGACCTCAGGATTCTCATTCCCTTTGACATCAGAAAATCCCTCAGGTTTTTTGACAACTTGGGATGTATTCCACCTGTCTAGATTTTGGCGGTTGGTGACTGTTCACATTCAGTCATCAGGCTTTGTCCACAGGCTATTTACTTCATGCAGCATTTGCTTGGACCTGTCCCGCCCACAGCCATGACTCAGTCATGGGTACGGGATTGAAATAGACCAGGTGAGTGCTGCTAGGAGCAGTTCTACTATTCATATGTGAGGCCGTATGGCACATTTTATAAAAATATTTTAGCGTAGGACTGCCCCAAATGAGATTTGCCGTGACGTTGCGGGGTGGCTCAAGAAATTGCAAAATTTTTGCCAAAAATCTCAATTTTTATAATAAGTACAGTTTGGAATTTTTTAGTGCTAAAGTGCACATTTAGTGCTAGCTTTGTTTTTTTTCTTTTTTGACAAATCTGAGTAGAAAAAAATGTATCAATAATGAAATGTGTGCACACAGCCCTAGGCTATATTCACATGACTGTATTTTCTATTCATGGTAAACACTAAAGCGGCCTTTACACGCTGTGACATCGCTAGCATCGGCTAGCGATTTGGAGCGTGATAGGCCCCGCCCCCGTCGTACGTGCGATATTGTGTGATCGCTGCCATAGCAAAAATTATCGCTACGGCAGCGATCACACTCAGATACCTGCTCTGCAACGTCGCTCTGGCCGGTGACCCGCCTCCTTTCTAAGGGGGCGGTTCGTGCTGCGACACAGCAACGTCACACGGCAGTCTTCCAATAGAAGCGGAGGGGCGGAGATGAGCGGGACGTAACATCCCGCCCACCTCCTTCCTTCCGCATTGACAGTGGACGCAGGTAAGGAGATGTTCCTCGCTCCTGCAGTATTACACATAGCGATGTGTGCTGCCGCAGGAACGACGAACAACATCGCTAATAAGCATTAAACGATTTTTTGTTTCAGGACGACCTCTCCGCGGCAAACTATTTTGACCGCTTTTGCGATCGTTTAAGGTCGCTCAAAAGTGTCACACGCTGTGATATCGTTAATGAAGCCGGATGTGCGTCACAAACACCGTGACCCCAACGATAATTAATTAACGATATCGCAGCGTGTAAAGCCCGCTTAACAGCACATCTCTATGGATGGAAAATTCTTATGGGTCTGAAAAAAGGCCAACGTAAAGCAATTTTTTTTTTTTTGCAGATTTCAGATTTTCTTTTTGGTTTTAATCCCTAAAGGTCACTTTACACACTGCGATATCGGTACCGATATCACTAGCGTGGGTACCCGCCCCCATCGGTTGTGCGACACAGGCAAATCGCTGCCCGTGCCGCACAACATCGCCCAGACCCGTCACACTACTTACCTGCCCGGCGACGTCGCTGTGACCGGCGAACCGCCTCCTTTCTAAGGTGGCGGTTCGTTCAGCGTCACAGCGACGTCACAGCTGCGTCACTGAACCGCCGGCCAATAGAAGCAGAGGGGCGGAGATGAGCGGGACGTCACATCCCGCCCACCTCCTTCCTTCCTCATAGCGGCCGGGAGGCAGGTAAGGGGAGCTTCCTCGTTCCTGCGGTGTCACACGGAGCGATGTGTGCTGCCGCAGGAACGAGGAACAACTTCGTTACTGCTGCAGTAACTATTTTTGAGAATGGACCCCCATGTCGCCGATGAACGATTTTGCACGTTTTTGCAACAATGCAAAATCGCTCATAGGTGTCACACGCAACGGCATCGCTAATGCGGCCAGATGTGCGTCACCAATTCCGTGACCCCAACGAGTTCGCATTAGCGATGTCGTAGTGTGTAAAGCCCCCTTTAGGCTACTTTCACACTTCAGTCGTTCCAATTCCGCCAGGTCAGTCGTTGCGACAAATACGTTGTTTTTTAGCTACCTGTGAAATAACTGATCTGTTGCGTCCGTTTTACGACGGATCAGTCATGATCCGTTTGTTTTTTGGGACAGCCTAATGGGAGTGCCAGACATTTTGGTGAGCTATTACTGTGTTTTCATAGGCCATCTGTGACAGTTTGTAGAGAAAGGGGCAGAATAAATGTTGTTATAGCTAAAATTGTGTGTGGATTATTCCTATCTGGAGCCTTGCAATGTGATTGTGTACATACTGGGCATGCTCAGTAGAACATGACAGAATCCAGCGCTGGATTCCATCGTGCGACGGATTACGACGCAATCCAGCACCATAGACAACCATTATACCTCTTGACGAATTGTGACGGAATCCTGCACAGTGAGTTTTTTTTGGGGGGTTTTTTTTGACGCTCCAAAAAAAACATTAGTGTCGGTTCCTTCCACCCGGCGGTCAGTCATTCCACGACTGATCAGTTGCTTAACGGATGCAACGCAGGGCAATCAGTCGTTAATTCAAGTCTATGGACAAAAGACTAAATCCTGCTAAATATTTTGCAGGATACCATATTTTCTCAAGGCAACGAATTGTGACTGATGGAACAAGACTGAAGTGTGAAAGTAACCTAAGGCTACTTTCACACATCAGTTTTTTTATCAGTCACAATCCAGAAAAAAAACAGATAAAACTGATTCGGCGCTGGATCAGTTTTATCCCCATTGATTTGTATTAGCGCCAGATTGTGCCTGATGGCCTTGTGTTGCATCCGGCTTTTGCCGGATCTCTCGTAATTGGCTAATGTGGCGGCCAGATGGAACGTCTCTTGTAACGTTTTTTGTCTCTGACAATCCGGATGCGGCGCGATACAGCATGATTTACAATGGAAGCCTATGGACGCCGGATCATGTGTCAAAAAACGGATGCGGCCGCCGGATCAGTTTTTGTAAACTGAGCATGCTCCAATGTATTGAAAAAAAAAAACGGATCAAGCAAAAAAAAAAAAAAACGGATGCAAAAATGTATGCGCCGGATCCGTTTTTTGACGGATCAGGTATACCGGATCAGTCTAAAAAAAGATCAGGGGCATCCGTTTTTGCATATTCTGCGCCGGATCCGTTGCATCAGGCACACGCCGGATTGTGCCCGATGCCAAAAAACTGATGCGTGAAAGTAGCCTCCTGCTGACAATCTCTGATAGTGGGATTTAACATGCCCCAGCGGGGAGCGGGTTATTCCCTGCTCCCATTGGTGATTTTGTGACATGATTGAGGGGCACTAATCGTTATGACAGCCGGGGATCATCCGATGACCCTGTGTCTGTCATGAAAAATGTTCTGTGAGCGACATTCATAGGAAATCAGTATTTCGGCTGTACAGAAGAGCGGTGCTGATACCCTGCTTTGTATAGCCCAGGCGATCAGATAAGCGCTGCTTCAAGTCCTCTAAAGCTGGGTTCACACTAAGCGACAGCGACGTCGCTGTTACGTCACCATTTTCTGTGACGTAACAGCGACCTTGTAAGTCGCTGTTATGATCGCTGCTTAGCTGTCAAACACAGCAGAAGCAGCGATCATAACTTCGCTGTGCTACATGTGCAGAGAGCAGGGAGCCGCGCTTAGCGCTGGCTCCCTGCTCTCCTAGGTACAGTACACATCGGGTTAATTACCCGATGTGTGCTGCAGCTACATGTCACAGTGCAGAGAGCAGGGAGCTGCGCACACTGCTTAGCGCTGGCTTCCTGCTCTCCTTGCTACAGTATACATCGGGTTAATTACCCGATGTGTACTGCAGCCACATGTGCACAGAGCAGGAGCCGGCACTGGCAGCAAGAGCGGAGGCTGGTAACGAAGGAAAATATCGGGTAACCAGGGAAAGGGCTTCCCTTTGTTACCCGATGTTTACGCTGGTTACAGCTTCGCAGCTGCCAGACGCCGGCTCCTGCTCTCTTCATTTCGTCGCTCTCTCGCTGTCACACACAGCGATGTGTGTGTCACAGCGGGAGAGTGACGACCAAAAAATGAAGCTGGACATTCAGCAACGACCGGCGACCTCACAGCAGGGGCCAGGTCGTTGCTGGATGTCGCACACAGCGACAGCGACTGGACGTCGCTGCAACGTCACAGAAAATGGTGACGTAGCAGCGACGTCGTTGTCGCTGTGTGTGACACCAGCTTAAGGGACCTTATTAATTTAATGAATTAATTGTATTGTATTAATACAATTTAAAGTGGAAAAAATGTTTTTAAAATTATTTAAAAAAATAGAAAAACCTCAACAGTTCAAATTGCCCCCTTTTTTTTCCCCATTGAAAATAAAATAATTAAAAAAAAAAATACACATTTGGTATCGCCGCTTTCAGAAATGCCCGATCGCACGGTCTAATATATAAGTGTGTGTGTGTGTGTGTCGCTAAAGGAATCCGCAGAGGCTCTTACAATCACAAAATTTTGCAGAGACTCCTCTTGTGACTCAGGGAACGTCATAGACTATGTTTTGACAGGAAAATGTAACCAGGGCTGTGGAGTCGGAGTCGTGGAGTCGGAGTCGGAGTCGGAGCTCATTTTGGTGGAGTCGGAGTCGGAGTCGGTATAAAATGCACCGACTCCGACTCCTAAAATATATAATAAATTGGGGACAGGAGTGCAATGCAGAATGTTCTGAATATTTTACTAAATAATAACATTTAGTATAATGCTTATATTTAAGTGAAAAATTTATTGTAGTACAATGTGAACATCAGACATTTAATTGTTTTTATGATACAATAATCAAGATATTTGGATAGAACATAAAATATTTATTGGAATACAACTTTAGAACACAAAAAACTAATAAATTGTAAATATGTAATTATTTATATATATATATATATATATATATATATATATATATATATATATATATATATATATATATATATATATATATATATATATATATATATATATATATATTAGTGTATATACACACACACAAGATATATATGTAATCTACTGTATATTACATAGTGTATTACATATTTACAATTTATTACAGTTTTTTGTGTTCTAAAGTTGTATTCCAATAAATATATTTTATGTTCTATCCAAATATCTTGATTATTGTATCATAAAAATTATTAAATGTCTGATGTTCACATACACATGTTCATGTATTACAATAAATTTTTCACCTAACTATAAACAATATATGTAGGAGCCGGAGCCGGAGCCGGAGCCGGAGTCGGAGTCGGAGCTGGAGTCGGAGTCGGTGCAAGAGAATTTGAGGAGTCGGAGTCGAAGGTTTGGCTTACCGACTCCACAGCCCTGAATGTAACCCCGCGCTTTACAGTTACTCTCCAAAAAAAACTCCATTAAAGTGAGTGGAGATGCGAGTTACAGGCTATTACTCGCAGCTGTGAGTGGTTGCTATAGGAACAAAGGACATTCATAGTATAAGAAGCTCATGTGTGAGGTAATATAATGTCAGTGGGGAGACACACACAGACTGATAGACAGGCTGACAGGCACAGACAGAGAAAGAGGCACACAGGGAAAGAGACAGACAGGAGGGAAAAAAAAGCCAGACAGACAGAGAAAGAGACAGACACACGGGGAAAGAGACAGAGGCAAGCAGACAGGGAAAGAGACAGACACACAGAGACAGACACACAGAGTGATAGAGAAAGACAAACAGAGTGACAGACAGACACTGATAGAGACAGAGACAGACCTACTGACAGAGACAGACACACAAATAGACAGGGAAAGAGGCAGAGAAAGACATACAGAGAAAGACAGACAGAGACAGACAGAAGCAGTCAAAGAAAAAGACACACAGACAAAGACTGACAGGGAAAGAGACAGACAGAGAGATAGAGAAACAGTTACTATCCCAGGCAATGCCCGGGTACCACAGCTAGTATTACAATGAAATACAATAAGAGGCGATAAATACATTGCATCTACCCAAAAATAGTATCAGTAAAAACATCAGATTAGGGCGCAAAAAAATAAGTTTTCACTGAGCCCCAGATCCCGAAAAATGAGAACATTATGAGTCTTAAAAAAAAATTGTCTCTGTTTTCTTTCACTACTTAAATTAAAAAACTAAAACTATACATGTATGATATCTACGAACTCATACTGATCTGGGGAATCATATTGCCAGCTCATTTTACCATGTAGGGAACACTGTAAATAAAATAACCCATAAAACAATTGCGGAATTGAACATTTTTTGCAATTTCACCGCACTTGGAATTTTTTTCCCCCATTTTTGAGTACAATATGGGGCAGAATGAATGGTGTCGATCAAAAGTACAACTCATACTGCAAAAAAAAAAAAACAAGCTATATTGACAGGAAGGAAAAAACAGAAAATGGCCACAGTGTGAAGGGGTTACAAATAATAATAAACACCATTATCTTTTTAGCAGCTAGCACCTGTTCACACTTGCTCTATTTGGAGATGACATTTTTTAGTATTTGTACGATATCTGTCTGGTATCGCCGTAATCGTACAGACCTGGAGAATCCTATATCCAGGTAATTATTACTGCCCGTATAAGAGTGTAAAAACAAAACCCCCGAACAAACAGCGGAATTGCATCATTATTTTTTTTTCTCACCCTTTCACAACATTTGTACTTGCGTTCCCCATTTTTCAGTACATTGTAAGATATAAAGAATGGAGTCATTCGAAACTGATTCGTCCGGCAACAAAACAAACCCTTGGTCAATGGAAAAATCAAAAGGTCGTGCCTCTTGGAAGAAAAACTGAAAATGCAAAATATTGAAATTCAAGGGTTAAAATGTAGTAATAAATCTGATCCGGAAACTGCAAGGGTTAATAGTCAGCATTAGCGGGTCACATTCAGTCTTGCTGAAAAATTGTGCAGCTCCAGCGACTGACGGCTCGTAACACAGACCTGTCTGTTCCTTCCCGGCTCCTTTTCCCCTTGGACTTCAGTCGCCCCGCTATGTGCTATGGGCTCGCTAATAACCAGTAAATACCATTAAATCGCTCGCTCATTGCTGGGAGTAAGCGCTGGAAATAGCGGGACGATTTAAGGTCTTGCAAACGCTTTTTGGTCCCCTTTCTTGTACAGTGGGGGGACTGGATTTAGAAAACGTGACCAGGCTGTGGTCAGCGCAGCTCCTTCACACGGGTCTCAGTGTTACTAAGATTAAAATGTAATGTAATGAGAGATCCTGGAAAAGTGGAGGATACGACTGCTTTAGAATTCTAACATGGCCTTTTAATTCCTAGGCTAAATCCTCTGGGAGCCTCATAACTTCTTTTTTTTTTTTTGTAACCCCTGCTAAAAATTAAAAGAAAAGTTTTATACTTCTACGGGAATTGGAGTATAATTGGTTAATGTAGACTATAAGGCTTTGTGTCCTCGTGACAACGTACCCGCGGATTTTGCCGCGGCAAACCTGCAGATTTTTCTGGATTTTCCAGATAAAGCCGCAGGTTCTCGCAAGTACAGACAATTCCCCATGTTATCCTATGGGATTTGGGGAGTGCTGTATCAATGCTGCGGTATGTGCGGCTGCGAAATATGCTGCGGATGTCCCGCAGCCGCACGTGACTGCATGTCAATTATTCATGCGGAAATATCTGCGGAATTCCCGCTCTTCCACTATGGAGATACAGGGCGGGACTTCAGCAGGTATTTCCGCACTTGTCCCACAGGTTTACCGCAACAAAAATGCTCAGAACCCGCAGCAATGGATAGCTACCGATTCCGGGGAGCAGCTGCGGACAAACCTGCGGGAAAAATCCGCGGGTACATTGTCCCGTGGGTACATAGCCTAAGGGTTTGTTCACACAGGTTGGATATGCTGCATATTTTGTAGTTGGGAAATCTGCAGCATATTACAATATCTCATCTAAGCTGATCTCAGAATGGAAATTAAAGTGATTTTATTTTAACGGGGACTGACGAAGGGTCTTCTGAGTAGTGGGCAACCCCTTCTCATTCTCTGTTTCCCTCCATTAAAATAAAAAAAAACAATCACTGATCTCAGGGAGACTAGCTAGAGAAAACACTGCCGGCAGCCAGCGAGGGCGCTCAACACAGTGAAATCCTAGGTGCATTGCTCCATGGGAAGTATGCAAATCAAAAAAAATACCCCGAAAGCTGTCTGTGGATGGATACCTGGCCTTGGTATTTCCCTTGTCATAACTTTAAACTCGTCAAAGAGTTGGATATTGACTAAAAGGGCCACTTAATATGGTGGTTATGTGGTCTCCTTAAAAAGAGCCACTCCTTGGCTAGGTCCTTCCCGGAGGGATATCTGGCTATTTTCTGTCGAGACTCCTAACAGAGGCTCCACGGACTTTTTTTGATTTGTATACCTCCATTAAAATAAACACACTTCCACTCACCTATCATGCCGACGCGATTTCACCACTCGTTCTCCCGGAGATCACGTGACATTATGACACACCAGGCTGCGGTTTGCTGTAAAAAATGAGCTCTGATAGTCAAAGGAGGGGTTGTGCACTACTTGTAGAACTCCTTCTCATTGCCCATGTTAAAATAAAACAATGGAAATGAAGGAAGGGTTAATCTCCTGCGCTGCCACAGTCCAGACGATGTAGATCAAATAAGATTTATTGGTCAATGCGTTTCAAAGCTCTCAAAGGCTTCTTCATCAGAATAAATGTATTCCTATATGGTATATGATTGTCCTGATTGAAGAAGCCTGTGAAGGCTTTGAAACGCGTTCACAAATAAATCATATTTGATCTACATCGTCTTCACTGTGTGGCAGCACAGAAGGTTAACCCTTCCTTCATTTCCATTGTTTGGTCTCCATGTGGGTTCTGCAGTGGCCTACAGGCATTTATGGTGTTTGTGACCTGCACAACCACATGAGGTGAGCGAGTTTTTCTCTTTTCTCTTTTACTTTCTAATTGGATAAGACCCTATTTGTGCAATCTCTCTTTCAAGCTCCTGTTTTATTCCTGTTAAAAAAAAAAAATACTCGCTTCTTGTGTCATCGCTGTTTCAGTGCTCGCTCTCCCGGGGATCACGTGACATTATGACACACAAGCCCTGCACCCAGTCACAACCGGCTTCACTCTCTCCGCCTATGGAGGTTTCAAACATCAAGAGGAAGTGAGCGGTAGCCGCATCCATGGCTTTGTCCTGATGTTCGGTAAGTCAAAGACGGAGAGAGTGAAACCGGGGATGACTGGGTAGAAGGCCAGGTGTCATAATGTCATGTGATCCATGGGAGAGCGAGTGCTGGAACAGCGATGGCACAAGAAGCGAGTTTGTTTTTATTTTAAACAGGAGCAAACATGGGGAACGAGAAGGGTTTAGAAATGATCCACATGTCAATTCATTTATTTAGCTGTTGACGTGATGTCACCGCTGCACACAAACAGCAGAGATCGGGCAGCGGCGGACTCCAGGGGGATCAGTAATACTTTTGTTCATTTATTCATAACTACAGCAGCTTATGTCTTAGTATTTTTTGCAATCTTCTTAAGGAATTGCAAAACAAAGTACAATGGAACCTTATGAGCATAATTGGTTCCGGGAGTTTGCTCTTAAACCAAGTTACTCTTATATCAAAGCAAAGTTTCCCATAGGAAATAATTGAAACGCAGACAATTCGTTCCACAACTCAAAAATATTTACTGTGTATATACAAGGTTATTACAGTAATACAAAATAATGTAGTGTATTCATATAAAATTATTACAGTCACTAATACAAAATACTGTACAGTAAAAAACAAAAAACAAGTTAAACTGCACGTAGCTTCCAATAGAATTGTTGGTGTGCGGGAGATACAATACAAGCAATGGCCTGCACTGGTTATCAATAAGAAAGCACAATACTGTATCCACAAATGCAAATTGATAGACATGCTATATAGTATATACTGTACTGTACAATGGTATACTGTATACAATACATATGTACAGAAAGTTACCGTCAGAGCACAGTGAAAGGACAGAATCTGAAGTGTGCACGGTGAGTATTTGCTCTTATTGCAAATCATTGCTCTTTAACCAAGTTACAAATTTGTAAAAATCTTTGCTTGTCTTGCAAAACGCTCTTAATCTAAGGTTCCACTGTATTGTCCTAATAAGAACTCTGTATAGCCTTGCAGGAAGAATTCGGACGACCAAGCAGCAGCCCGTAGATAGGAAAGATCAAGTCATCATTTGCTATATATATATACAGTTAGGTCCAGAAATATTTGGACAGTGACACAATTTTCGCGAGTTGGGCTCTGCATGCCACCACATTGGATTTGAAATGAAACCTCTACAACAGAATTCAAGTGCAGATTGTAACGTTTAATTTGAAGGTTTGAACAAAAATATCTGATAGAAATTGTAGGAATTGTACACATTTCTTTACAAACACTCCACATTTTAGGAGGTCAAAAGTAATTGGACAAATAAACCAAACCCAAACAAAATATTTTTATTTTCAATATTTTGTTGCGAATCCTTTGGAGGCAATCACTGCCTTAAGTCTGGAACCCATGGACATCACCAAACGCTGGGTTTCCTCCTTCTTAATGCTTTGCCAGGCCTTTACAGCCGCAGCCTTCAGGTCTTGCTTGTTTGTGGGTCTTTCCGTCTTAAGTCTGGATTTGAGCAAGTGAAATGCATGCTCAATTGGGTTAAGATCTGGTGATTGACTTGGCCATTGCAGAATGTTCCACTTTTTTGCACTCATGAACTCCTGGGTAGCTTTGGCTGTATGCTTGGGGTCATTGTCCATCTGTACTATGAAGCGCCGTCCGATCAACTTTGCGGCATTTGGCTGAATCTGGGCTGAAAGTATATCCCGGTACACTTCAGAATTCATCCGGCTACTCTTGTCTGCTGTTATGTCATCAATAAACACAAGTGACCCAGTGCCATTGAAAGCCATACATGCCCATGCCATCACGTTGCCTCCACCATGTTTTACAGAGGATGTGGTGTGCCTTGGATCATGTGCCGTTCCCTTTCTTCTCCAAACTTTTTTCTTCCCATCATTCTGGTACAGGTTGATCTTTGTCTCATCTGTCCATAGAATACTTTTCTAGAACTGAGCTGGCTTCATGAGGTGTTTTTCAGCAAATTTAACTCTGGCCTGTCTATTTTTGGAATTGATGAATGGTTTGCATCTAGATGGGAACCCTTTGTATTTACTTTCATGGAGTCTTCTCTTTACTGTTGACTTAGAGACAGATACACCTACTTCACTGAGAGTGTTCTGGACTTCAGTTGATGTTGTGAACAGGTTCTTCTTCACCAAAGAAAGTATGCGGCGATCACCCACCACTGTTGTTATCCGTGGACGCCCAGGCCTTTTTGAGTTCCCAAGTTCACCAGTCAATTATTTTTTTTCTCAGAATGTACCTGACTGTTGATTTTGCTACTCCAAGCATGTCTGCTATCTCTCTGATGGATTTTTTCTGATGTTCTGCTTCACCTCAATTGAGAGTTCCTTAGACCGCATGTTGTCTGGTCACAGCAACAGCTTCCAAATGCAAAACCACACACCTGTAATCAACCCCAGACCTTTTAACTACTTCATTGATTACAGGTTAACGAGGGAGACGCCTTCAGAGTTAATTGCAGCCCTTAGAGTCCCTTGTCCAATAACTTTTGGTCCCTTGAAAAAGAGGAGGCTATGCATTACAGAGCTATGATTCCTAAACCCTTTCTCCGATTTGGATGTGAAAACTCTCATATTGCAGCTGGGAGTGTGCACTTTCAGCCCATATTACATATATAATTGTATTTCTGAAAATGTTTTTGTAAACAGCTAAAATAACAAAACTTGTGTCACTGTCCAAATATTTCTGGACCTGACTGTGTATATGTGTGTGTATATATGTATATGTGTATATGTGTATATGTGTGTGTGTGTGTGTGTGTATGTATATATATATATATATATATATATATATATATATTTTCCTTGTAATATTAGCTGATATGTTTTTGTGCCACATGGTTCAGAATGGCAAAGGTGGCTCATAAATTTAGTGCAAAATAAAAAACAAAAGTTCCTTTCTTCAGTGTGATTTTATTGTGAACCTGATAGCTGATACATACCTCCTGATCTATGGGCACCATGTATCAGGCAATGGTTGTATAATTTCAACCCAGTATGCTTGACTCTGAAATGCAGTAGCGTTTCAAAGAAAAACATATTTGAGTCAGTCAGTGACCAATCCACACTGGGACTAGTCAGACAGGTGGTCTGACTATATGGAGAAAAGGTATGCACACCAGTGACTATGTAAGGGGAATATATGAAGTAGCAGAAACTGCTGTGTGAATACTGACATGAAAAATCCAATAGCTATATGCAAGAATGAAAATATGAAAAATGGAATCTGCATTACTGCCATGAACATATGAATAAAGAGAAATTTTAGCTATTGAATTGATCAATGCAATAGAGCTTCAACACTACGCCAAAGTATTTCTTGAATCTGTCTAAAACATCTGGATAAGCAAAGATGTTGAAGGAAAAAAAAAAAAAGACTTAAAGGGAACCAATCACCAGGATTTTTGCATATAACTTAAACTCAGTGCTATACTGGCGCTATCAGGCTGATTCTATACATACCTGTAGTAGTCAGCTCAGATGTTTAGGTTTTGAAATTCAAAAAAGTGAAGTTTATAAAATGAGCAGCTTCTTGAGTGACAGCAGCTGAGGATCAGATAATATCTGGGGGGGTATTCATAGTTATCCCCTCCCCCTGTCAGAATTAGGATAAGCATTATACAAATGATTTACTTTTTCTTGAAGGACCTGTGGTGAGATCATACCCATGTGACCTGGACTCCATCTTTGGTGGCTAAGGCCCCGCCCCTTCTGGTCACCTGGGTATGACCTCACACAGGTCCTTCAACAAAGTGAATCATTTGTATAATAGTTATCTATATATGTAATTGCCTTATTCTGTTTGTCTTGCTCCAAAATGACGTCATTACAGTGACAACCGTCGCCACAGCGCGTGCGCTAAAGAGCCTGCGACCAATGGCTCAGCTAACTGAACAGCCCGAACTACGGGCCGACAGGACGACGCCCGACACTTTTCCCCTTTGCCGCACCCACACTGAGCCCCGACTCCCCGGTGAGTGCTGCACTCTGCCCTCTGCATGTATACACTGAAACTAAAAAAGGGGGAGACAAAGGGCGCAATAGGGTCTTACCCGATATAACAAGTGGTGATAGGAAAGGAACAGTAACACTCACCTGATAGGGTTGTGCCAGTCACAACTCCTTCAAAAGCATGTGAGTGTCCGTGTGATTCAAGCAGCGGCCCCGTATAACAATATAGAAAGTTGATTAAATATAGAGAGGGAACCACGGGTATATGCCGCGCTTAAAAACCACTGAAGTTGAAATGATGTGAAAATTTCTCTTTTATTTACAGCATTCCTACGCGTTTCAGAGACAAAGACCGTCTCCTTCTTCTTTTTTCCCTGAAGAAGGAGACGGTCTTTGTCTCTGAAACGCGTAGGAATGCTGTAAATAAAAGAGAACCCGTGGTTCCCTCTCTATATTTAATCAACTTTCTGTATACACTGAACACACACACACAGTCACCTGTCCCCAGCACTGACGCCCTTAGCGCCATTGCTCAGCTCCACCACCCCGAACTCCGCCCTCCGCATGTATACACTGAACGAACACACACACACACACACACACAGTCACCTGTCCCCAGCCATGCAGTCCCCGGTACTGACGTCCTCAGCGCCATGGCACCGTTCGGCTCCACACACCCCACACTCCGCCCCCCGCACACATTACCCCGCAGGATGGGGGCACATGTCAGGAATGTGGCTGCACCATGATGGGGGCACATACCAGCATTGGGCCACATCACAGCATCAGCATATTTTTACTTCACTTTACACTGTTCATGGCCTTCTTTCATTATAAGCCATGGACATCATTAAACATTAGACTCCTCTATTAAAAATGCTCCTTCTGTTGTTTGTCATTTTAAAACCAATAAACAATTATAAGAATACTAAATTAACCCTAACCCCTCCAGTCCATTCATTAACTTATTATTCAATCTGCTAACCTACATACACACTCTAGACTACCCGATATGTTAGAATCGGGCCACCTTCTAGTGCTAATTATAACAGGGGGAGGGGAGAACTATGAATATATTATATGATCCTCAGCTGCTGTCACTCAACAAGCTGCGCATTTTATAAACTTTACTTGCTTGTGTTTCAAAACCTAAACATCCTATCTGACCACTAAAGGTATGTATAGAATCAGCCTGATAGTGCCAGTATAGCACTGGCTTTAGGTTATATAGGAAAATCCTGGTTAATGGTGCACTTTAAAAAATGAGAACATTTATAAGTGGAGCAAAACTATAGAGAATAAGGTGCAAGTTCTAAGGAGAATGACAAAAAGCAAATTACTCCAGAGATGGGTAAAAAGAGCAGTGATGAATGGGGGTTGAGATGCAGGGGCGACATCATTGGTGCAGCTGTACAACCGCACAGGAGTCCAAGGGGGTAAGGGGGCCCATTTCTACATCCAAAACAGGTGGAGTTGTGCATTTTTAATGAGTTATTGATCTGTATGTCTATGTCTTTAATTCTACGGAATTGTAATTGTCGATATAACCTGTATATTTCTGTCCATGTCAGGTCCATGAATGGGAGAATCACAGCCCAAACCTTCCGCTATGACCAGTACTTCCAGGCCTATCAGAAGGAGGACTTCGTCCTGGTAGGTTGTATCATCATAGTATCATAGTTTTTAAGGTTGAAGAGAGACTCTAAGGGGCACTTTGCACACTGCGACATCGCAGGCCAATGCCGCGATGCCGAGTGCGATAGTCCCCGCCCCCGTCGCAGCAGCGATATGTGGTGATAGCTGGCGTAGCGAAAATTATCGCTACGCCAGCTTCACACACACACTCACCTGCCGTGCGACGTCCCTGTGGCCGGCGACCCGCCTCCTTGTTAAGGGGGCGGGTCGTGCGGCGTCACTGTGACGTCACACGGCAGGCGGCCAATCGGAGCGGAGGGGCGGAGATGAGCAGGATGTAAACATCCCGCCCACCTCCTTCCTTCCGCATAACCTACGGAAGCCGCGGTGACGCCGGTAGGAGATGTTCCTCGCTCCTGCGGCTTCACACACAGCGATGTGTGCTGCTGCAGGAGCGAGGAACAACATCGGCCTGTCGCGTCAGCGTAATTATAAATTACGCCGACGCTGCACCGATGATACGATTACGACGCTTTTGCGCTCGTTAATCGTATCATCGAGACTTTACACACTACGATGTCGCATGCGATGCCAGAAGTGCGTCATTTTCAATTTGACCCCACCGACATCGCACCTGCGATGTCGCAGTGTGCAAAGCCCGCCTAAGTCCATCTAGTTCAACCCGTAGCCTAACATGTTGATCCAGAGGAAGGCAAAAAAAACCCAATGTGGCACACAAGCTCCAATGGGGAAAAAATTCCTTCCTGACTCCACTATGGCAATCGGACTAGTTCCCTGGGTATCATATTGGTGGTAATGTTTGTCCCACTAGTTATCAGCCTAGAAGAAACCTTCTCCTCCTGAGTCTTTCCTCTCAATCTTGAAGGATTTCTTGGCTGAATTGATATCTCACTAATTTCATAATTATTTTAGTTTGTCAGCATTAAAGGACTTGGGTATTCTTATTACAAATAAGCTGAGCAGCAGCACTCAATGTCAGGCAGCAGCTGCTAAAGCAAACAAGATTTTAGGGTGTATAAAAAGAGAGATTAGATCCCAGGACCCCAACATATTGTTACCCCTCTATAAATCACTTGTAAGGCCACATCTGGAATATGGGATCCAGTTTTGGGCTCCACATTTTAAAAAGGACATTCAGAAGTTAGAGTCAGTTCAAAGGTGGCAAATAGATTATTACAAGGAATGGAGGCCGCCCGTATGATGACAGGTTGAAATAGTTAGATATGTTTTAGCTTAGAGAAAAGACATCTCAGAGGAGATCTCATTTATATGTATAAGTACATGTGTGGTCAATATAAAGGACTGGTACATGACTTATTTCTTCCAAAGACAATACTAAGGACCAGGGGGCACTCACTGCGAGTGGAAGAAAAGCGATTCCGACAGCTAAATAGGAAAGGGTTCTTTACAGTTAGAGCGGTCAGACTGTGGAATGCCGACCACAAGAGGTAGTAATGGCAGACACTATAACAGCTTTTAAAAAAGGGCTGGATGATTTCCTCAGTACACAAAACATTGTTGGTTACAAATGACTTAGTGACCAAATGTATAATTGGTGGAGGAAGGTTGAACTGGATGGGGGCTTTTTTCAACCTATGTAACAAGGAGATTTAACGACTTGCAAGAGGTTCTCCTGGGAGGAAGTGCAAATCTAGGGACTATTACGATCCAAACTGTCAAAGAGGACCGGTCCTGACTCGCCTGTAATAGTAATTATGTGACTCATGAAATGACAATTCCGGAGCATCTTTTCTTATAACTGTGCATTGCGCCTTCCTCTCTTACTCCTCCTGGAAATTTATACATAAATTGCCAACTGGGTGCTGCCATTTCCCTGATCAAAGAGGGTGTGGCCTTATCTAGCTTGGCATTGTGAACACTGATTGGATAGTATCATAACACGCAGGGACACGCAATCTCTCACATTCGGCAATTTATTTATACATTTCCAGAAGGAATAACCGAGGAACGGCGCAATATGAAGGTGTGGGGGGGGGTCCATCTAGAATTGTCATTAAGGAAATGCATATTTAATAAAATACGTATGTCAGGGGAGCTGACAGGTTCTCCTTAAAGGGGTCAACTCATCGAGCACATTGGTGTCTGGGATGGACTGGGGGGGCACTATCCTCTTTGATCCCTGACACTTGCTAAAAGGAAGATGGAAGATATCTGTAGCTTTATATACCTGACTAGAAGGTGGGCCGATTCTAAGGTATTGGGTAGTCTAGAATGTGTATGTAGGTTATGGACTGGAGGGGTTAGGGTTAATTTAATATTCTTATAATTGTTTATTGGTTTTAAAATGACAAACAACAGAAGGAACAGTTTTAATAGATGAGTCTAATGTTTAATGATGTCCATGGCTTGTAATGAAAGAAGGCCATGAACAGTGTAAAGTTAAGTAAAAATATGCTGATGCTGTGATGTGGCCCATTGCTGGTATGTGCCCCCATCATGGTGCAGCCACATTCCTGACATGTGCGGAGGGGTGGAGCCGAGCGGGACCATGGCGCTGAGGACGTCAGTGCTGGGGACTGCATGGCTGGGGACAGGTGTGTGTGTGTGTGTGTGACACTGTGTGTGTGTGACACTGTGTGTGTGTGACACTGTGTGTGTGACACTGTGTGTGTGTGTGTGTGACACTGTGTGTGTGACACTGTGTGTGTGACACTGTGTGTGTGTGACACTGTGTGTGTGTGTGTTTGACACTGTGTGTGTTTGACACTGTGTGTGTTTGACACTGTGTGTGTGTGACACTGTGTGTGTGACCGTGTTTGTGTTCAGTGTATACATGCGGCTGGGTTGCCGGTGTGGCCTCCCGGGGGTGAAGCACTCACCGGGGAGTCGGGGCTCCGTGTGGGTGCGGGGAAAAGTGTCGGGCGTCGTCCTGTCGGCCCATAGTTCGGGCTGTTCCGTTAGCTGAGCCATTGGTCGTAGGCTCTTTAGCGCGCGCGGTGTGGCGATGGTTGTCACTGTAATGACGTAATTTTGGAGCAAGACAGACAGAATAAGGCAATTTTTTATATATATATATATATATATATATATATATATATATATATCTATCTCTATATAATACCGTATTTTTCGCTTTATAAGATACACTTTTGTTCCCCCAAATTTTGGGGGAAAGTAGGGGGTGCGTCTTATAAGCCGAATATACGATATGCGATTTCAGCACCACCGGAGATTGACAGCGGCTGTACATATTATATGAGCGGGAGCAGGAGATCAAACGCTGCCGCCGCAGCGTTCAGCTGCCCCCAGCACAGCGTCCCCACCTTCCCTGGACCCTGCAGTATGTGTGTTTATTTATATATATATATATATATATATAATATATATAATATATATATATATAATATATATAATATACTGCAGGGTCCAGGGAAGGTGGGGGCGCTGTGCTGGGGGCAGCTGAACGCTGCGGCGGCAGCGTTTGATCTCCTGCTCCCGCTCATATAATATGCACAGCCGCTGTCAATCTCCGGTGGTGCTGAAATCGCACGCAGTGAGGGGCTGGGGGAGCGGTGCATATTATAAGTCTCTGCGCGCCCCTGTGATGGCACATGCCCCCCCTGTTAGATATGGCCCCCATGCTGCTGCTCATTCTAAAATAAAAAAGCTTTACTTGCCCCCTCCAGCGTGTCTCCCCGTGTCCCTGCTTCCACTGTGATCAGGCAGGCAGAGATCTCAGCCTGCTGTGCCGATCACATGACCGCACTGAGAACCAGGAAGTAAGGAAGAGAGGCATGGAGGGAGACAGGAGGGAGATCAGCGCTGGAGGAGGTAAGGAAAGAGGGTTTTATTTTACTATGGGCAGCAGCCTGGGGGCGATATCTAACACAGGGGGACTTGTGCGATCTATATAGGGGCCATGGGCAGCAGCATGGGGGCGCTATCTAACACAGGGGAACGTGTGCAATCCATAGGAGATCATGGGCAGCACAGGGGAATGTATGCAATCCATAGGGGGCCATAGGCAGCACAGGGGAATGTATGCAATCCATAGGGGCCATGGGCAACACAGGGGAACGTGTGCCATCACAAGGAGGCTATATTCAATATAAGGGGGCCATATCCAGATTAAGGGGGCTAATTTTAGGATGGGGGGCTATGAGGGACATATACCCTATATGATTTGTTAGAGGGACACTGGCATTATAAGATGGACCCCATTTAACATTAAAAAAAAAAAAATCTCTTTTCCTTCACCAAATTTGGGGGTGCGTCTTATAATCAGGTGCGTCTTATAAAGCGAAAAATACGGTAGATGTTTTCTTGGATGAGGGCTATAGTCAGACCATCAATGCCGGGGGGGAGGGGCAGTTTGCACCTCTTGTGAAATATGATTGATGGACACATCCACTGTATTCCTTTATTGATAATATTGTACCATTGGGTATGTTATATGCCGTCATTTCACAGGAGTGCATGCTCTGGGGACAGATCCGCTATAAATGCCCCACCCCTTAAAAATGAGATCTAATTTATATAGTCTACACCGCTTTCCCAAAAATACACATTTTTAATGATGCGTTCCCTTTACTACTTGGTTCAATTGTAGGACGGGTTGACTTTTCCGTCACGCCATTCTGCTTCTTCTTAACCATTCAGCTGTCAGACGAGTTAGCGCGAATTGGAGGCGAAATTGAACGGCAGTGATACTAATCCCAAAATCTGTGCATGTAATTAGTGGCAGACTTACTACCTGAGACCGTAACGTTTCTCATAAATGACTTTATCAGATGCCAGCGCGACTCGCATTGTGTCCAGCAGACGTAACGTATGTTAATGACATTTCCATATTTACACCGTGCCACTCCAATTGTGATCAGGGGGCATTTACTTAGTCTGTCGTTTCTTATGAGGTGCTGATGTAAAGAGCCATTTATTAAGAAGTGTATGCACTGGCCTCTTTAAAAAAAAAAATTAGGCATATTTGCGTTGTTGAATGTCTGAATCTTAAGTGCAAAATTTGCGCAATTATCTGACATAGATTCTAATAAATCTGTTGGATGGCACTGACCTATTCTGTTAAAGGGAATCTGTCACCAGGTTTTTTACCACCTAATCTGAGAGCAGCATAACATAGGGGCTCCTGATTCCAGCGGTGTCACTTACTGAACTGCTTGGTTTAGTTTTGATAAAATCACTGATTAATCAGCAGTAGATTATCATTACAGGACTACTTGGCGTGCTACAGGTAGTCCAGCATATTCATGAGCTCTGTATAACTGCTAGATCTGCAGCAGAGAAAACAGTGATTTTTATCAAAATGACAGCAAACAGCTCAGTAAGTGACACATCACTGGAATCAGGGTCTCTGCCCCTACATTATGATGCTCTCAGATGGGGGAGCAAAAACCTGGTGGCAGATTCCCTTTAAGCCTCAGCCACTTTATTAAAAAGTGTCGCGAGTGGTTTAAAAAAACTTTTTGTCACCATCCAGCACCTCTATCCTACAGACAGTAAAAGAAGGGGCAGATAAAAATATTCATACGTGACGGTGCACCCTTTTGCTACATTTATTGAGCTTTGGCTCTAAAAGGGATCGTTCTGATTTGGAAGTTTTACAGAAATTGATTAAATATTATGTATTTATTATACTCAGCATTTGCCTAAAAAAAAAAAATCAAATATATAAAGCTGTGCGTGCGTGCGTGCATGTCCACTAAAGGAATCCGCACCGTCGCATTTACAATCACGAAATTTTGCACAGACGCCCAATGTGACTCAGGGAAAGTCAGACTAAGTTTTGACGGGAAAATTTAACCCCGCGCTTTACAGTTACTCTCCAAAAAACCTGCTTACATTAAAGTCAAAGGAGCTGCGAGCTATAGGTTATTAATAGCAGCTGTGATTGGTTGCTATAGGAACAAAAGAAATTGTTAGCATAAGAAGCTTATGTGTGAAGTAATAAGATGTCGGTGGGAAGACTGATAGAAAGAGACAGACAGAGATAGAGTAAGAGGCAGACAGGGAAAGAGACAGACAGGGATAGAGACAGAGGCAGGCAGACAGAGAAAGACACAGACAGGCAGAGGCAGGCGGAAAGAGGCAGAGGCAGGCGGAAAGTGGCAGAGGCAGGGGGAAAGAGACCGTTACTATCCCGGGCATCGCCCGGGTACTACAGCTAGTAAATAAATAAAATACTCCAATGTTCATTATTGTTCATAGGCCTTCTTCCAAGACCCCAGTGTGACGCTCCACCTGAAATTACTCTCCGGTTCATCAGGACAATGGACGCCTCTAGGTAAAGTTCTCGTCATGATAATGTTATGCCGCTTGGGAGTGTTGGTATATACATTGGGGGAAATAAGTATTTGATCCACTACTGATTTTGCAAGTTTTCCCACCTACAGAGAATGGAGAGATGTGTAATTTTTGTCATTGGTACACATCAACTGTGACAGAGAGAATAAAAGAAAAAATCCAGAAAATCACATTCTATGATTTTTAAATAATCAATTTGCATTTTATTGCATGAAATAAGTATTTGATACAATAGAAAAACAGAACGTAGCCCCTTTCACCCCCGGGCGATTTTTTCTGTTTTAAATTTTCATTTTTTTCCTCCCTTCCTCCAAGAGCAATAACTTTATTTTTCCTTCAATATTGTCATATGAAGGCTTATTTTTTGTGGGACAAGTTGTACTTTTCAATGAAACCATTAGTTTTACCATATAGCAGAGGTGGGGAATCTTTTTTACTGCCGGGGGCCATTTGGAAATTTCTACCAACCTTTAGGGGGCCGCACAAAATTATCATTGTGAAAATTACCCTGCTACGTTTTGATCAAACAATTAATTAACTCACCCCTACTGTGGTGGCCGGAGCTGCTTCTCTTTTGTTCAGCGGTTAATTTTCAGTGATATTGATCATGTTGGCTCTCACAACTGCTTTTCCAGGATTGTCAGTCTGGAGCGCAGTCAACTCTTTGTGATAATAAGATTGGTAAATGATATACATCACATAACAGACACTGGGACTGCTGTACATACATCACAGGAGAGGCTGGGCGCATATACATCACATAGGAGACACCGGGACTGCTGTATATACATCACATAGGAGACGCTGGGGCTCCTGTATATACATTACAGGAGATGCCCCAGCCCCTCATGTGATCTATATGCCCCAGCCCCTCATGTGATGTATATTCCCCCAACGTCTCCTGTGATAGATAGATTATATATATATATATATATATATATATATATATATATATATATATATATATATATATATATATATATATATATATATATATATATATATATATATATATATATTACACACACACAGTTAGGTCCAGAAATATTTGGACAGTGACACAAGTTTTGTTATGTTAGCTGTTTACATAAACATGTTCAGAAATACAATTATATATATAATATGGGCTGAAAGTGCACACTCCCAGCTGCAATATGAGCGTTTTCACATCCAAATCGGAGAAAGGGTTTAGGAATCGTAGCTCTGTAATGCATAGCCTCCTCTTTTTCAAGGGACCTAAAGTAATTGGACAAGGGACTCTAAGGGCTGCAATTAACTCTGAAGGCGTCTCCCTCGTTAACCTGTAATCAATGAAGTAGTAATCAATGAAGTAGTTAAAAGGTCTGGGGTTGATTACAGGTGTGTGGTTTTGCATTTGGAAGCTGTTGCTGTGACCAGACAACATGCGGTCTAAGGAACTCTCAATTGAAGTGAAGCAGAACATCCTGAGGCTGAAAAAAAAGAAAAAAATCCATCAGAGAGATAGCAGACATGCTTGGAGTAGCAAAATCAACAGTCGGGTACATTCTGAGAAAAAAGGAATTGACTGGTGAGCTTGGGAACTCAAAAAGGCCTGGGCGTCCACGGATGACAACAGTGGTGGATGATCGCCGCATACTTTCTTTGGTGAAGAAGAACCCGTTCACAACATCAACTGAAGTCCAGAACACTCTCAGTGAAGTAGGTGTATCTGTCTCTAAGTCAACAGTAAAGAGAAGACTCCATGAAAGTAAATACAAAGGGTTCACATCTAGATGCAAACCATTCATCAATTCCAAAAATAGACAGGCCAGAGTTACATTTGCTGAAAAACACCTCATGAAGCCAGCTCAGTTCTGGAAAAGTATTCTATGGACAGATGAGACAAAGATCAACCTGTACCAGAATGATGGGAAGAAAAAAGTTTGGAGAAGAAAGGGAACGGCACATGATCCAAGGCACACCACATCCTCTGTAAAACATGGTGGGGGCAACGTGATGGCATGGGCATGCATGGCTTTCAATGGCACTGGGTCACTTGTGTTTATTGATGACATAACAGCAGACAAGAGTAGCCGGATGAATTCTGAAGTGTACCGGGATATACTTTCAGCCCAGATTCAGCCAAATGCCGCAAAGTTGATCGGACGGCGCTTCATAGTACAGATGGACAATGACCCCAAGCATACAGCCAAAGCTACCCAGGAGTTCATGAGTGCAAAAAAGTGGAACATTCTGCAATGGCCAAGTCAATCACCAGATCTTAACCCAATTGAGCATGCATTTCACTTGCTCAAATCCAGACTTAAGACGGAAAGACCCACAAACAAGCAAAACCTGAAAGCTGCGGCTGTAAAGGCCTGGCAAAGCATTAAGAAGGAGGAAACCCAGTGTTTGGTGATGTCCATGGGTTCCAGACTTAAGGCAGTGATTGCCTCCAAAGGATTCGCAACAAAATATTGAAAATAAAAATATTTTGTTTGGGTTTGGTTTATTTGTCCAATTACTTTTGACCTCCTAAAATGTGGAGTGTTTGTAAAGAAATGTGTACAATTCCTACAATTTCTATCAGATATTTTTGTTCAAACCTTCAAATTAAACGTTACAATCTGCACTTGAATTCTGTTGTAGAGGTTTCATTTCAAATCCAATGTGGTGGCATGCAGAGCCCAACTCGCGAAAATTGTGTCCCTGTACAAATATTTCTGGACCTAACTGTATGTATGTATATGTATATGTATGTATATGTATATATTATGTGAGGTAGCACGGTCGGCTGCGCAGCAGAAGACACGGGATCCAGGCATTAAGTTTCACAGCACACGGTTTAATGTCCAAACAAAAGTCCACACCAATATACATGTGCCTCTCCAGCAGAGAACTCAGGGAGTTGTGTTCACTCCCTCACACCCGGCACACCTGACCTTGTTCCTGTTTCCATTTAACCCTTCCTTCAGCCTGTAGGGAAACAGCATTAACCCTAGAGTGGATTTACTTTCTATCATGGAGTGAGCACAACCGGGACGAGACATACCGGCCGTCATAGATAACCCCGGTCACAGTCTCACATACCCCCCCCCCCCCTCAGTTCAAGCGTGCGGGGTTGAACTCTCGCCATCAAACACGGGCCGCGGGACAAGGCATCGGCGTTGCCCTGCAACCTACCGGCCCTATGTTCAACCGTAAACCGGAAGTTCTGCAGAGAAAGGAACCACCGGGTAACCCGGGCATTCCGTTCCTTGGCGGACCTCATCCAGACCAGTGGAGAGTGATCCGTCACCAAGCGAAACTGCCGTCCCAGCAGGTAATAGCGTAGGGACTCCAAGGCACACTTGATCGCCAGGCACTCCTTCTCCACTACGCTATAATTCCGCTCGGGAGGGGTGAGCTTCCTACTTAAGAAGGTGACGGGGTGTTCCTCCCCCTGAACCACCTGAGACAACACTGCCCCCAGGCCGACCTCTGAGGCGTCAGTCTGTACTATGAACTCCTTCCGGAAATCAGGGTGTATGAGAACGGGCTGTCCGCACAGGACCCCCTTCAGGGCCCGGAAGGAGTCCTCGGCCTGCGGAGTCCAGCGCACCATGACTGACTTCTTGCCTTTGAGAAGGTCCGTCAAGGGGGCTGATAGTCCCGCAAAATCCTTTACAAACCTCCTGTAGTACCCCACGATACCCAGGAAGGCCCTAACCTGCTTCGTGGTCAGGGGTCTAGGCCACTTCTGGATTGCCTCAACCTTGTTAATTTGGGGCTTAATCACTCCTTGGCCTATCACGTAGCCCAAGTAGCGGGCTTCCGTGAGTCCCAACGCACATTTCTTGGGATTGGCTGTCAATCCGGCTGTTCGAAGCGCGTCCACCACCGCTTGTACCTGTTCCAAGTGGGTCTGCCAATCGGAGCTGTAAATAATGATGTCATCAAGGTACGCTGATGCATACGCCTGGTGGGGTTCCAGCACTAAGTCCATCAACCTCTGGAACGTGGCCGGAGCGCCATGTAACCCAAAAGGCAAGACAACATAGTGGAAGAGACCCTCCGGCGTAACAAAAGCGGTTTTCTCCTTGGCGGACTCCGTCAGTGGCACCTGCCAGTACCCCTTGGTCAGGTCGAGCGTGGTAAAATACCGCGCCTGTCCCAGCCTATCAATCAGCTCATCCACCCTGGGCATGGGGTAGAGATCGAACTTGGATATTTCGTTCAATCTCCTAAAGTCATTGCAGAACCTTAAGGAGCCATCGGGTTTTGGTATTAGGACAATCGGACTAGCCCATTCACTCCGGGATTTTTCGATGACCCCCAGGCGTAACATTGTCTTTACTTCCTCCGATATGGCTTGTCGTCGAGCCTCCGGTACCCGGTATGACTTCAGGCGTACCTTCAGGTGGGGCTCGGTGACAATATCATGTCGTATCAGACTGGTCCTACCGGGCAGCTCGGAGAAGACATCGGGGTTCTGCTGAACCAACCGTCTGGCCTCTTGCCTCTGAGTCTTGGTGAGGGCTTCTCCAATCCTTACTTCCGGTTCGTCCTCTCCGGAGGTCGCTGGAGCCGGAGGTGAACGACCCGAAGAGGAGGGAGATGGGGAAAAAACAGCCATCAGGCTTTCCCGTTCCTGCCAAGGCTTTAATAGGTTGACATGGTATATTTGTTCAGGTTTCCGCCTACCGGGCTGCAATACTTTATAGTTAACCACCCCGATTCTTTCCTTTATCTCGTAGGGGCCTTGCCACTGAGCCAGGAATTTACTCTCCGCCGTGGGGATTAATACCAACACCCGATCCCCGGGTTTAAAGGTCCGCACGGTGGCTTGTCTATTGTAGCGGCCGCTTTGCGCGGCCTGAGCCTCCTGTAAATGCTCCTTCACAATTGGCATGACCGCGCTTATGCGGTTCTGCATACCCAAAATGTGTTCAATCACACTTTTATGGGGGGTGGGCTCTTGCTCCCATGTTTCCTTTGCCAGGTCCAACAATCCCCGGGGATGTCGCCCGTATAACAATTCAAAAGGCGAAAACCCCGTGGATGCCTGTGGCACCTCACGGATGGCAAACATCAAATAGGGAAGCATCATATCCCAGTCTTTCCCGTCTTTTGAAATTACCCCTTTGAGCATGGTTTTCAGGGTTTTATTGAAACGCTCGACTAAACCGTCCGTTTGAGGATGATACACAGACGTACGCAACTGCTTGATCTGGAGTAGCCGGCATAGCTCTTTGGTCACTTTAGACATGAATGGGGTCCCCTGATCCGTAAGGATCTCCTTGGGCAACCCCACCCGGCAGAACACAGCAAACAACTCCCAAGCTATAAGCTTTGCTGCAGTATGTCTGAGAGGTATCGCCTCGGGATACCGGGTGGCATAGTCAACGATCACTAGGATGTGTTGGTGCCCTCGAGCGGACTTTACGAGGGGCCCCACCAGATCCATCCCTATCCGTTCAAAAGGGACTTCTATAATGGGTAACGGTACCAACGGACTGCGAAAATGGGTCAGGGGTGCGGTAAGCTGACACTCCGGGCAGGTTTCGCAGAACCGTTTTACCTCCCCAAAGACTCCGGGCCAATAGAACCTTTGCAATATTCGCTCCTGCGTTTTCTTGACCCCTAGGTGGCCACTCATCAGGTGTTTATGAGCCAAGTCGAGGACCCGCCGACGATGCGGCTGGGGCACCACCAACTGCTCTACCCCCACGCCCCGTATTTCATCTACCCGGTAGAGTAAATCCTGCTTAAGAGCGAAATGGGGGTACCTTACCTGGGCACCGGGCAGCTGTGCCACCCCGTCAATTACTGTCACCCGACTCCGGGCATGTATTAATGTAGGGTCCTGGAGTTGGGCAGTCCCAAACGTATCCGGGGGCGCCTCCAACTCCGGGATGGGTTCGACCGTCTCAGCCTCTCCTGCCAATACCTCTAGGGGCGACCTATCGGGTTCACATTCTGTCCCTATCATGGGGACCCCTACGGCAGGTGTCCCGGATTCAGGATTGTAGGGCTCAGGTCCCGGACTGACCAATATCTGAGGAGACTTAGGGGGTCCCTTCCATAAAGTCCAAAAATAGGGCAGATCCCTTCCTAGGATCACGTCATAAGGAAGAGTGTTAAGAAGTCCCACCTCATGTTGCACCTGACCGCAAGGTGCTGTGATGGTGACAATCCCCGTGGGATAGTCTCGGCGGTCCCCATGTATGCAAACCACCCCCACGGTACGTCCTGTGGCCTTTACTTTAGCCCTCAAGGTGGATCGCACAAGGGTCACTAAGCTTCCGGAATCCAACAATCCTGTAACCGGACATCCATTCACCTGTATTTGGCACAAGTGGGGCTCCGTCTCTGGGGAGACCAGGTCAGCGGTACACATCCACATCACCTGAGCATACATTGAACCCCGCCGGGTAACCCCACAATCCATGGGCTCCATGGTGAGTGGACACTGGGCTTCCATATGTCCCACCCGCTGGCACCGCCAACATCTAATGGGGACGGAAACCCCCTTGACGGGTTGTCGTTTAGGGTACAGAACCTTCCGGACCTCAGGATTGGCGGCCGCGGCCTCAGACGGGACGGTAGGGGACTCCTGCACCGTTGTCAGCGGTGGGTCCTTGGCCCTAGGCTTGGAGGGGCCGGACCGACGGGCGGTACGCAAAGTCTCAGTGTCCCGTATCAAGTCCTGCGTAGCCACATGCAGCTCTACCAGGGACACTAATTGGTCCAGGGTACTCGGGTCAACCTGTCCTACCCACCGTTGAACGGTGACGGGTAAAGTGCGCACAAAACGATCCACTACTACCCTTTCCACCATCTGCGCCGGGCTCAGAGTGTCAGGCTGCAACCACTTTTTTACAAGATGCAACAAGTCATAGGCCTGGGAGCGTACGGGTTTGGCTTCCTCATAGAACCACTGATTTAGCCGCTGAGCCCGTACATAGGTATTCACCCCCAACCGTGCCAGTATTTCGGCTTTTAGGGTCACATAGTCAATGGCGTCCTCGGTACAGAGGTCCAGGTACGCTTTTTGGGGTTCCCCCGTCAGATAGGGCGACAATACCTCAGCCCACTGGGGGGTCGGCAGCTTTTCCCGCTCGGCCACCCGCTCAAACACCGCCAGGAACGCTTCCACATCATCCCCCGGGGTCATCTTTTGCAACGCTTGTCTCACCGCTTTCTGGACGCTGCCGTCATCACCCGGTTCCGGGGTTGTTGCCGGTCCAGCACGGATCGACTTGGCCAGGAGAACCATCTGTTCTTGATGTCTTTGTTCCTGCAATTGTAAGGCTTGCTGCTGACGTGCATTGGCCTGAACCAGCTGTTCTTGGTGTCTTTGGTCCTGCGATTTCAAGGATTGGAGCAGGTGTGCATTGGTCTGTTGCTGCTGTGCATTAGCCTGAGCCAAATGCTTTAGTATGTCCTCCATGGCGTCGCTGGGTTTGGGCCGTAGAATAGCCGCTTGAATCCAGGACATGTGCTACCGGGTCACCAGAAAAGGAAGCTACACCTCACCGGCTGGGATGCCCGCCGATTCTCCACCATATGTGAGGTAGCACGGTCGGCTGCGCAGCAGAAGACACGGGATCCAGGCATTAAGTTTCACAGCACACGGTTTAATGTCCAAACAAAAGTCCACACCAATATACATGTGCCTCTCCAGCAGAGAACTCAGGGAGTTGTGTTCACTCCCTCACACCCGGCACACCTGCCCTTGTTCCTGTTTCCATTTAACCCTTCCTTCAGCCTGTAGGGAAACAGTATTAACCCTAGAGTGGATTTACTTTCTATCATGGAGTGAGCACAACCGGGGCAAGACATACCGGCCGTCATAGATAACCCCGGTCACAGTCTCACAATATATATATATATAATATATATATATATATAATACAGGCGGGGATGGAGCATATACATCATTGGAGGGGCTGAGGGCATATACATCACTGGGAAGCATATGACACGCCTGCATTGGGGCCTGGGGTTACTCGTCACTGGGCCGGCTTTGTTTCTGCTCGAAAGATGTCACGGCGACAGGGCCCGGTTTCGTGACGCCGGCAGTGTCGTTTAAATGGAAGATGATGGTGGGGATTATATTTACAAGGAATGATAGTTTGTGACGCCACATGTGGTATGCGACAAGATAGGTGCCGTCGCTGCTATTCAGTTCCCTGGGGAACGGTGGTCATGCAGCTGAGTTGGTATAGCTCTCCACAGGTAGAGCTGGGCCCCAGGGCTGTTGGGAGTAGTAGTCTGTAATGGCAGAGATGTAAAGGCGGGGTGCAGGGACGGAGGCGCAGGGAATAACTGGTAGTCACAAGGTCTTTACTCACAGTTTGAGATGCTGCCCTCAGAGCACTTTGAAGGTTGAACTAGATGGACCCTAGGTCTTTTTTCAACCTATGTAACTATGCAACTCTGAGACCTGCTGTGATGAGGCTCCAGCCGATCCCGGGTAGTTCGGAGGCCAAGACCGGTGTTCCCTTCTGTACACCTTCCCTGGTTGTCTTCCTGCGCTGGCTTCTCCCTCCTGCCCTGCGCTCTCACACACAGTGCCCCGAGCCGGTGTCCGCGGACCCTGTCGGGTGGCTTGAAGCTCTATCCCTTGGCCCTATGTGGTCACCTTTTCACTGGATGTGTGTGGATGTGGCTCAAGTACTTGCAGTAGCATTAACCTCCAGTTTCCTAGCTGAGCCTTGTAGTTCTCCACTAGTTGAGGGGCCGGTCCCCTTTGCGACTAAGTCCCTCCACTCCAGTATGCCGGCTATGGAACGAGACCATGGGTGTATGGCGCACTTCCCATGTACTCTAGGACCCCTTCTCTCCTGGGGGAGCTTTTTCAGCTCAAGTCCCCTAGGACCTATCTCCTGCACCTCCTACTCCATTCTCTTCCAAACTTGTTCTGACTAATTTCACTTTCTTCATAGTTCTAAAGGGCCATTTACACGCTGCGACATCGCTAACGATATATTGTCGGGGTCACTGTGTTTGTGACGCACATCCGGCATCGTTAGCGACGTCGCAGCGTGTAACTACAGTAATATGCGCGACCTTAAACGATCGCAAAAGAGGCAAAAATCGTTGGTATGTGAGACGTCGTTCACTTACCAAATATCGTTGTCTCTTCAGTAGCAAGGTTGTTTGTCGTATCTACGGCAGCACACATCGCTATGTGTGACACCGCAGGAGCGAGCAACAACCTCATACCTGCGGCCGGCCGCAATGAGGAAGGAAGGAGGTGGGCGGGATGTTCGGCCCGCTCATCTCCGCCCCTCCGCTTCTATTGGCGGCCGCTTAGTGACGTCGCTATGATGCCGAACGAACCGCCCCCTTAGAAAGGAGGCGGTTCGCCGGTCACAGCGACGTCGCTAGGCATGTAAGTCATGTGTGACTGTTCCTAGTGATGTTGTGCGCCACGGGCAGCGATGTGCCCGTGACGCACAACAGACGGGGGCGGGTACGCTTGCTAGCGATTATCGCTATCATCGCAGCATGTAAAGTGCCCTTTAGTGTCCACCCACTAACTAAACCCCACCCCCAAGCTGGCTGTGTAAGAACCATGGCCTGATGGGGTGTCGCCAAATTAGTAGGGAGTGTGTGTGTGTGTTGCAGTCTGCAGCCTCCTCCTTACCAGGGAACGGGGTCCCACACCTCTGACTGAGGTGCAGTACCTCTGTGGTGACTGGAGCTTCAGGGGCGCCACACATAAATATGGCTTTGGGGCACAGACAGTACTGGGTCGAGCAGAGACAGCACTGGGATTGGTACACAGCAATGAGGGGGGGCACACAGCCCTGGGGGAGGGGGGGGCACACAGCCCTGGGGGAGGGAGGGCACACAGCCCTGGGGGAGGGAGGGCACACATCCATAGGGGGCACAGACCCCTGGTAGGGGGGGCACACAGCACAGGAGGAGCGGGCTCAGTGCATCTGGAAAGCAGTCACATAGCGCAGGGGGAGCGGGCACACAGCACAGTGGGAGCGTGCACACAGCACAGTCAGAGCGGACACATGTTACAGTGGGAGCGGGCACACAGCACAGTGGGAGCGGGCACACAGCACAGTGGGAGCGGGCACACAGCACAGTGGGAGCGCACACAGCACAGTGGGAGCGGGCACACAGCACAGTGGGAGCGGGCACACAGCACAGTGGGAGCGGGCACACAGCACAGTGGGAGCGGGCACACAGCACAGTGGGAGCGGGCACACAGCACAGTGGGAGCGGGCACACAGCACAGTGGGAGCGCACACAGCACAGTGGGAGCGGGTGCAGGGGGAGCGGGCACACAGCACAGTGGGAGCGGGCACACTGCACAGTCAGAGCGGACACATGTTACAGTGGGAGCGGGCACACAGCACAGTGGGAGCGGGCACACAGCACAGTGGGAGCGGGCACACAGCACAGTGGGAGCGCACACAGCACAGTGGGAGCGGGCACACAGCACAGTGGGAGCGGGCACACAGCACAGTGGGAGCGGGCACACAGCACAGTGGGAGCGGGCACACAGCACAGTGGGAGCGGACACACAGCACAGTGGGAGCGCACACAGCACAGTGGGAGCGGGTGCAGGGGGAGCGGGCACACAGCACAGTGGGAGCGGGCACACTGCACAGTCAGAGCGGACACATGTTACAGTGGGAGCGCGCACAGGGGGAGCAGGCACACGGCACAGGGGGAGCGGGCACACGCCACAGGGGGAGCGCACACGGCACAGTCGGAGCGCGCACACAAAGATGGAAGCTGTGAAACTGCTGCTGGTCTTCTTCTGTGGGACAGGGCGTAGAGCACTAACCCCACCCACAAAGTAAGTCCTGAGCACACTGGCATTGACCAGCGTTCAATAGTGAACACTGAATGCGCTTCCTCGCAGCGCACATGAGGGTTTAAAGGGTCGGCCGCCGCAGCTTGCTGGCACATTCCCGGGAGCTGCAGAAAAAGGTCATCGCGGGCCGTATGCGAGCCGGAGGTTCCCCACCCCTGCTATATAGTGTACTGGAAAACAGGGGAAAAATTCAAAATGTGGAGAAATAGTGAAAAACGTGCAATTGCACAATTGTTTCCTGGGTTTTTTTTTGTTTTTTTTTTAGTCACCATGTTCCCTATATGTTAAAACTGATATGTCAGTGTGATGCCTGAGGTCTTGTGAGTTCGTAGATATGAAACATGTGTACTTTCACTTTTATCTAAGGGGTGAAAACAATTAACAAGTTTGTTTAAAAAAAAAAAAAAAAAAAGAGCAGCACTTTTGTCGCCATTTTTTGAGATCCGTAGTGTTGTCATTTTTCAGGATCTGGGGCTCGGTTATGGCTTATTTTTTGCGTCTTGAGCTGACGTTTTTAATTGTACCATTTTTTTGCACAGATGAGATGTTTTAATCGCCTATTATTGTAATTTAAAGAAATGCTGCAGCGACCAGAAAAAGTAATTTTGGCGTTTGGAATTTTTTTTTCTTACTACGCTATGTACCGATCAGATTAATTTATTTTATATACTGATTTTTTATTTATTTTACTAGTCCCCTTAGGGTACTTTATGCCTGCATAGTCCAATCGCCTGTACATTTCTGCTGATCAGAACAGCATCGCTCTGATCAGCAGAAATACTGATCTCCTGTGAGTGTCGGCTCTCACAGGAAGTGAATTATGGCAGCGTCAGGGATCATTAGCCGACCCTGCGTTACAATGACAACACATTGGTGCCCATGATCGTGTCACGGGCTGCAGGGAACGGTGTGGTCCCTGCCGCGGCCATTTAAATTCACCTGCGCTATTAGCCACACATGTCAGCTGATCAGATGTGCAAGGATTATCGCAGGCTCTCTGCCAGAGTCGGCGGTAACCGGAGGGAGGTAATCAAGGATGTACCAGTATGTCCTTGGTCGTAAAGGGGTTTAACCCCTTCACGACCTTGGACGGATCTATCCGTCCAGGATCGTGTCCCGTTAAGCCCCGCCCCCTGCCGCGGGCAGGCGGCGTGGATGGGCACACACATCAGCTGTTTTCAACAGCTGACATGTGTGCCTGCTAGCCGCGGGTGGAATCGCTTCCACCCGCGGCCATTAACCCCTTAAATCTTGCTGCCAAAGTCTGGCAGCAAGATTTAAATGCACGCGGCCATGTTTGTTACTTACCGCCGCCCCCACCGGAAGTCACGTGTGTTATCACGTGACTATCGGTGGTTGCCATCGTAGCACAGGGTCATGTGATGACGCCTGCTGCTACGATGTTTCACTTTCGTTTTCCCTCGGCCGAGAGCAGAGGGAAAACCAAAGTGACTGAATCTGCTGATTACAGCTGTATAGCTGTGATCAGCAGATAGCGATCAGCGATCGGATTGCTGATTGCTATAGCCCCCTAGGGGGACTAGTAAAATAAAAAAAAGTTTTAAAAAATAAAAAAAAAAAAAACCTAAAAGTTCAAATCACCCCCCTTTCCCCCCATTGAAAATTAAAGGATTAAAAAATAAATAAATATACACATATTTGGTATCGCCGCGTTCAGAAATGCCCGATCTATCAAAATATAAAATCAATTAATCTGATTGGTAAACGGCGTAGTGGCAAAAAAAATCCAAACGCCAAAATTACATTTTTTGGTCGCCGCAAGTTTTACGCAAAATGCAATAACAGGCGATCAAAACGTAGCATCTGCCCAAAAATGGTACCATTATAAACGTCAGCTCGAGACGCAAAAAATAAGCCATCACTGAGCCATAGATCCCAAAAAATAAGAACGCTACGTGTTTCGGAAAATGGCGCAAAACGTGCGCCACTTTTATTGGACAAACTTGTGAATTTTTTTTTAACCCCTTAGATACAAGTAAACCTATACATGTTTGGTGTCTACAAACTCGCACCGACCTGAGGCATCACATAGATACATCAGTTTGATCATATAGTGAACACGGTGAATAAAACATCCCAAAAACTATTGTGCGATGACACTTTTTTTGCAGTTTTTCCACACTTGGAATTTTTTTGCTGTTTTCCAGTACACTATTTGGTACAACCTATGGTTTCATTTAAAAGTACAACTCGTCCCGCAAAAAACAAGCCCTCATATGGCAAGATTGACGGAATAATAAAAAAGTTACGGCTCTCGGAAGAAAAGGAGCAAAAAACAAAAACGCAAAAACGGAAAGTGCCCGGGGGCTGAAGGGGTTAATATTTGGTACAGAAGCCTATGTTTACAATTAAAGAGGTTGGACGATTCCTATAGTTCCTGACCAGGTTGGCACACGTTGCAGCAGGGATTTTGGCGACTTCTCCATGTTCTTCTCCAGATCTTTCAGGTTTCGTTGAGGACACTTGGAAACATTGAGTTTCAGCTCCCTCCAAACATTTTCTACCGGGTTCAGGTGTCTGGAGACTGGCTAGGCCACTCCAGGGCCTTGACATGCTTCTTACACAGCTGCTCCTTAGTTGTCCTGGCTGTGTGTTTCAGGTCATTGTCATGCTGGAAGACCCAGCCACGACCCATCTTCAATGCTCTTACTGAGGGAAGGAGGTTGTTAGCCAAAATTTCACAATACATAACCCCATCTATCCTTTTAATACTGTGCAGTCGTCTTGTCCCTTCTGCAGAAAAGCACCCCAAAGTATGAGGTTTCCACCCCCAGGCTTCACGGTTGGGACGGTGTTCTTGAGACACACCAAAAAGAGAAGTGTGTAAGATGGTGAAGTTAGATTAAAGTCCCTTTAGGTATTTTTGGCCAATCTTTTCGGTTCTTGTACCTTTCAGCCTACTAAAGTGCTTATTCTACACTTGATGGCATAGAACTGATTACATATTTTGAACTCATAGGGGGTTGTTGTTGTTTTTTTGAAAATTGTTAATGATTGAATTATGTTCTACTGTTATAAACTCTAGGAGGGTTTCTTTAAGGTTCAAGATCTTCAGGATGCCTTATTTTAATGTAGAAATGTCAACAATATTTGGATTAATATTAAATCATTTTCACCAGACGTAGTTGTTGGTCCTGCACCCCACTTGGGACCCTAATCTGGGCCTAGCTAGGCTTACCAGGTTTCTGGGATCACTTTACTTCATACGCTAAAGGCCCCGTCATACACAACGAGATCGTTGCTGCGTCACCGTTTTCAGCAGCGATCTCGTTATGTGTGACACCTACCAGCGATCAGGCCCCTGCTGTGAGGTCGCCGGTCGTTGCTGAATGTCCTGGACCATTTTCTTCAAAGGCGATGTCCTTCTGGGCAGGACACATCGCTGTGTTTGACGCTGTGTGACAGGGTCCCAATGACTGCTGAGATCGTTATACAGGTCGCTACTGTGACCTGTATTGTTCCTGCATCGCTGGTAAGGTCTGACTGTGTGACCTTTCACCAGCGACCTCCCAGCGACTTACCAGCGATCCTTATCAGGTTGCATCATTTTCGGGATCGCGGTAAGTCGCTAAATGTGACGGGGGGCTTAGTTTTAGTACCTGTTCCTAAATACTTCAGTTGTTGGTTAAGTGGTTTAACAAGTACAGAATGTATAATTAAATCCAAGAATACGTATAAAAAAAAAAAATATATAATATTAGTACAGACCAAATGTTTGGACACACCTTCTCAATCAAAGTTTCTTTGTCGCTCCATTGGGAGACCAAGACAATTGGGTGTATAGCTACTGCCTCCGGAGGCCACACAAAGCATTACACTTTAAAAAGTGTAACCCCTCCCCTCTGCCTATACACCCCCCCGTGCATCACGGGCTCCTCAGTTTTTATGCTTTGTGTTGAAGGAGGCACACATTCACTCATGCTCCCATTTTAGTCAGCAGCAGCTGCTGATTGTATCGGATGGAAGAAAAGAGGGCCCCTAACAGGGCCCCCGGCATGCTCCCTTCTCACCCCACTAAGTCGGCGGTGTTGTTAAGGTTGAGGTACCCATTGCGGGTACACAGGCTGGAGCCACATGCCGTTTTCCTTCCCCATCCCTTAGGGGCTCTGGGAGAAGTGCATCCTATCCGGTTATCCAGGCACTGGGACCGGGCTCCCTCCGCAGCCCCTTTGGGATTCTGACGGACAGGAGACTGAGTAACATCAGGGACAGGGCCCTGCATCTACAGGTACTCTGTGTCCCCTTGGGGACGGTGCATGGAGCACTTTGGCCTCAGACGCTGCAGCGACTGCGGTGTTGGTATGAGACCGGGATTACCGCGCTGACCGCGCCTGCTTGCCGGCCGCGGTTTTAACTTTAGTCCCCGGCTTTTGCGGCCTAGTGCCTTGAACTCCCGCCCCCGGGCCTGCCAGTCAGGGGAAAGGGCGGGACGGTCGGTCTGACGCTGACAGTGAGGGCTGGAGCACACTTAGCTGTCCTCCTCCCCCCTCACTAATCACTCTGGGGCACCAGATTCCCGCACTTTTGTAGTTACGCCCACAGCTCCCTCCTCCCCTGTGAACGCCGACGGCCATGTTTTTAAGCACATTCTGCCGGTGGAGGACTTCTGGCTGCAGCTCTGGGAGACCCGAGGCTGGGAATCTGGTGGCCACACACCGCTTGAGCGGTCGGTAAGCCACACCGGTCACCTGGTGCTGGTACCCCTAGAGTGCCGAACTGTATGTATATATGTGTGTGTGTATATATATATATATATATTTTTATTTGTATACATTTTCTCGGTTCGGCTGTACTGTTAGCTTGTGGCTATATATCCCTCAGTGATCATCCTCCTGGGAGACAACAGCATGTCGTTCACAAGGAGCAAGGGTGCCAAGACACAGGGTTATTTTGCAACCTGTACCTCTTGTGCGGCTATGCTACCTGCAGGTTCCACCTACCCTCACTGTGAGCAATGCTCGGGCCCTGTGGCACTCGCTCAGCCGGAGCCTGGGGCACTGGGGGGACCCTCGGCCCTGGTAGAACCGCCGGCTACCCCTGTACAGGTGGCAGGGACAGAGTTTGCAGTTTTAGCTGAGAAACTCTGAGTCACTTTCACAATCCATGGCTCAGTCTATGGACAAATGGTCTGCTAAGATACTAGAAGTCTTGCAGTCCAGACCGGCCCTTACACAGGCCCCGGGCACTGCGGGATCGCCCCCAGGCCCCTCTCGGTCTGCGACGAAGCGTGCTCCTGGGGTGGCCTCTAGTTATTACGTGGAGGACTCCGGCACGGACCGCAGTCCCAGACCGGCTAAGCGGGCTCGCTTAGAATCTTCCCCGACTTCATCACGCTGTTCGGGGTCTCAGCTTGAGGACTCTCTAGAGGATGAGGCGGAGGTAGCAGCCCAGGACTCTGACCCTGATGTTGCTCTCAATCTTGATACACCTGAAGGGGACGCCATAGTAAATGACCTTATAGCGTCCATCAACCAGGTGCTAGATCTATCTCCCCCGCCTCTACCTGTGGAGGAGTCGGCTTCACAGCAGGAGAAGCACCAATTTAGGTTTCCCAAACGTACTCTGAGTGCTTTCTTCGATCACTTTAACTTCAGAGATGCTGTCCAGAAGCACAGGGCTTTCCCGGACAAGCGCTTTACTAAACGCCTTAATGACACACGTTATCCCTTCCCCCCTGACGTAGTTAAGGGTTGGGCTCAATGTCCCAAGGTGGATCCTCCAGTCTCTAGACTGGCGGCTAGATCCGTGGTAGCAGTGGCTGACGGTTCATCGCTCAAGGATGCCACGGACAGGCAGAGCTCCTAATGAAATCCATCTATGAAGCCATAGGCGCGTCCTTTGCCCCAGCCTTTGCAGCAGTGTGGGCACTCCAGGCTATCTCAGCTTGTCTGTCTGAGATTAATGCGGTCACCCGTACCTCTGCTCCGCAAGTAGCGTCTTTGACTTCTCAGGCGTCGGTATTTTCATCCTACGCCATGAATGCTGTCCTGGACTCGGCTAGCCGTACAGCGGTAGCATCCGCCAATTCGGTGGCAGTCCACAGGGCCATGTGGCTACGCGAATGGAAGGCAGACTCTGCTTCCAAGAAGTTCTTGACCGGTTTGCCTTTTTCTGGCGACCGATTGTTTGGCGAGCAATTGGATGAAATTATTAAGCAATCCAAGGGAAAGGACTCGTCCTTACCCCAGCCCAAACCAAAGAGACCTCAGCAACGAAAAATTCAAGCGAGGTTTCGGTCCTTTCGGCCCTCAGCCAGATCCCAATCCTCCTCGTCCAACAGGCCACAGAAGAGCCAGAGAAACTCTTCTGCATGGCGGTCTAAGTCACGTCCTCCAAAGACCGCCGGAGGCACCGTCTCCAAGGCGGCCTCCTCATGACTTTCGGCCTCCCCAAACCGCATCCTCGGTCGGTGGCAGGCTCTCCCGCTTTTGCGACGCCTGGTGGCCACATGTCCAAGACCGATGGGTGAGGGACATTCTGTCTCACGGTTACAGGATAGAGTTCAGCTCTAGTCCTCCGACTCGTTTTTTCAGAACATCTCCGCCCCCCGAGCGAACCGTTGCACTTTTTCAGGCGGTGGATACTCTGAAGACAGAAGGAGTTGTGATCCCCGTTCCCCCTTCAGGAACATGGTCGCGGTTTTTACTCCAACCTGTTCGTGGTGCCAAAAAAGGACGGTTCATTCCGTCCCGTTTTGGACCTCAAATTGCTCAACAGACATGTGAGAACCAGGCGGTTTCGCATGGAATCCCTCCGCTCTGTCATCGCTTCAATGTCCCAAGGAGACTTCCTAGGCATCCCTGATGTCGATTGATGCTATCTCCATGTGCCGATCGCTCCAGAGCATCAACGCTTCCTGCGTTTCGCCATTGGGGACGAACACCTTCAGTTTGTGGCACTGCCTTTCGGCCTGGCGACAGCCCCACGGGTCTTCACCAAGGTCATGGCATCCGTTGTGGCAGTCCTACACTCTCAGGGCCACGCGGTGATCCCGTACTTAGACGATCTTCTAGTCAAGGCACCCTCCCGGGTGGCATGTCAATACAGTCTGACCGTTGCTCTGGAGACTCTCCAGAGGTTCGGGTGGATCATCAATTTCCCAAAGTCAAAATTGACTCCGACCCAATCACTGACTTACCTCGGGATGGGAGTTTCATACTCTCTCAGCAATAGTCAAGCTACCGCTGGACAAACAGCGTTCGCTGCAAACAGGGGTGCAATCTCTCCTTCGGGCCCAGTCACACCCCTTGAGGCGCCTCATGCACTTCCTGGGAAAGATGGTGGCAGCAATGGAGGCAGTTCCCTTTGCGCAGTTTCATCTGCGTCCACTCCAATGGGACATTCTCCGCAAATGGGACAAGAGGTCGACGTCCTTAGACAGGAACGTCTCTTTCTCTGGCAGCCAAGACCTCTCTTCAGTGGTGGCTTCTTCCCACTTCTTTGTCGAAGGGAAAATCTTTCCTGCCCCCATCCTGGGCTGTGGTCACGACGGACGCGAGTCTGTCAGGGTGGGGAGCGGTTTTTCTCCACCACAAGGCTCAGGGAACCTGGACTCCGACAGAGTCCTCCCTTCAGATCAATGTTCTGGAGATAAGGGCAGTGTATCTAGCCCTAAAGGCTTTCCATCGGTGGCTGGAGGGCAGGCAGATCCGCCTACAGTCGGACAACGCCACGGCGGTCGCGTACATCAACCACCAGGGCGGCACTCGCAGTCGTCAAGCCTTCCAAGAAGTTCGGCGGATTCTGCTGTGGGCGGAGGCCACAGCCTCCACCATCTCCGCGGTTCACATCCCGGGCGTAGAAAACTGGGAAGCAGACTTTCTCAGTCGCCAGGGCATGGACGCAGGGGAATGGTCTCTTCACCCGGACGTGTTTCAAGAGATCTGTTGCCGCTGGGGAACGCCGGACGTCGATCTCATGGCGTCTCGGCACAACAACAAAGTCCCGGCATTCATGGCACGGTCTCAGGATCACAGAGCTCTGGCGGCGGACGCATTAGTTCAGGATTGGTCGCAGTTTCGACTGCCTTATGTATTCCCTCCTCTGGCAATGCTGCCCAGAGTGTTGCGCAAGATCAGGTCCGACTGCCGCCGCGCCATCCTCGTCGCTCCAGACTGGCCGAGGAGGTCGTGGTACCCGGACCTGTGGCACCTCACGGTGGGTCAACCGTGGGCGCTCCCAGACCGACCAGACTTGCTGTCTCAAGGGCCATTTTTCCATCTGAATTCTGCGGCCCTCAACCTGACTGTGTGGCCATTGAGTCCTGGCTCCTAGCGTCCTCAGGGTTATCTCAAGAGGTCATTGCCACTATGAGACAGGCCAGGAAACCAACGTCAGCCAAGATCTCACAGGGCTTGGAGGATCTTCTTAGCCTGGTGCTCTGATAAGGGGTTTACCCCCTGGCCGTTTGCCTTACCCACGTTTCTTTCCTTCCTTCAATCCGGAATGGACAAGGGTTTGTCTCTCGGCTCTCTCAAGGGACAAGTATCGGCGCTTTCCGTGTTTTTTCAAAAGCGTCTAGCCAGGCTTCCGCAGGTCCGCACGTTCCTGCAGGGAGTTTGCCACATAGTCCCACCTTACAAGCGGCCGCTGGAACCCTGGGATCTCAACAGGGTTCTACGGGCTCTTCAGAAACCACCTTTTGAGCCGCTGCGGGATGTCTCTCTATCACGTCTTTCGCAGAAGGTGGCATTTCTAGTGGCAGTTACATCACTCCGAAGAGTGTCAGAGCTTGCAGCGCTGTCATGCAAAGCCCCCTTCCTGGTATTTCACCAGGATAAGGTGGTTCTGCGTCCGGTCCCGGACTTTCTCCCTAAGGTGGTGTCCCCTTTTCATCTCAATCAGGATATCTCCTTACCTTCATTTTGCCCTCATCCAATTCACCAATGTGAAAAGGATTTGCATTTGTTAGATCTAGTGAGAGCACTCCGGATCTACGTGTCTCGCACGGCGCCACTGCGCCGTTCTGATGCGCTCTTTGTCCTTGTCGCTGGCCAGCGTAAGGGGTCGCAGGCTTCCAAGTCAACCTTGGCTCGGTGGATCAAGGAACCGATTTTCGAAGCCTACCGTTCTTCTGGGCTTCCGATTCCTTCGGGGCTGAAAGCCCATTCTACCAGAGCCGTGGGTGCGTCCTGGGCATTGCGGCACCGGGCGACGGCTCAGCAGGTGTGTCAGGCAGCTACCTGGTCTAGTCTGCACACTTTCACGAAACACTATCAGGTGCATACCTATGCTTCGGCGAATGCCAGTCTAGGTAGGCGAGTCCTTCAGGCGGCGGTTGCCCACCTGTAAGAGGAGGGCCGTTGTCGGCTCTTTTTATCGGGGTATTCTTTTACCCACACAGGGACTGCTTTTGGACGTCCAAATTGTCTGGGTCTCCCAATGGAGCGACAAAGAAGAAGGGAATTTTGTTTACTTACCGTAAATTCCTTTTCTTCTAGCTCCTATTGGGAGACCCAGCACCCGCCCCTGTTCCCTTCGGGCTGTTTGTTCTTTTGTGTACACATGTTGTTCATGTTGAATTGTTCTTTTGGTTCATGGTTTTCAGTTCTCCGAACATCCTTCGGATTGAATTTACCTTAGACCAATTTATAAGTTTCCTCCTTCCTGCTTTTGCACCAAAACTGAGGAGCCCGTGATGCACGGGGGGGTGTATAGGCAGAGGGGAGGGGTTACACTTTTTAAAGTGTAATGCTTTGTGTGGCCTCCGGAGGCAGTAGCTATACACCCAATTGTCTGGGTCTCCCAATAGGAGCTAGAAGAAAAGGAATTTACGGTAAGTAAACAAAATTCCCTTCTTTTTCTTTATTTTCATGACTCTGAAAATTGTAGATTCACATTGAAGCGATCAAGACTATGAATTAACACATGTGAAATGAAATACTTAACAAAAAAATGTGAAACGACTGAAAATATGTCTTATATTCTAGGTTCTTCAAAGTAGCCACCTTTTGCTTTGACTACTGCTTTGCACACTCTTGTCATTCTCTGGAAATGATTTTCACTTCACAGGTGTGCCCTGTCAGGTTTAATAAGTGGGATTTCTTGCCTTATAAATGAGGTTGGGACCATCAGTTGTGTTGTGCAGAAGTCTGGTGGATACACAGCTGATACCCAACAGTCTATTCTTTAGGACTAAGTTCACACACTGCGTTTTTTTGACACTGTGTTTTTGTGCGTTTTTTGCTGCAAAAAACACACCCACGGCAAAAGTGGCAAAAAATGCATGCGTTTTTGCTGCGTTTTGCTGCGTTTTAGCTCACTGCGTTTTTATGCGTTTTTTGTTTTTTTTCAGTGAACAATGCCATTAAAGATTGTTGGGAAAAAAAAAAAGTCTGATGTAATTTCCTTTTTCAATGTGTTCTTCATTCTCCACTAGTGTATGCAGGAGAGCAGACAGCTGCAGAACTACAAGGCTCAGCATGCTCCATCCAGGACTGTATGCTGGGGGGAGCAGAACTACAAGACTCAGCATACTTCATCCACTAGTGTATGCAGGAGAGCAGACAGCAGCTGCAGAACTACAAGGCTCAGCATCCTCCATCCAGGATTCTATGCAGGAGTTTTTTGCCCCCCAAAAAAATGACGTGGGCTTTGCCATATTTTTGTATGCTAGCCAGGTACAGCAGGCAGGTACGGGCTGCCCAACCCCCAGCTGTCTATTTGTACCCGGCTGGGAACCAAAACTATAGGGAAACCTTTTTTTTTTTTTTTTTTATTTCATGAAATAATTAAAAAAAAAAAAATTATGTGGGCTTCGCCCAATTTTTTAGTCCGGCCAGGTACAACTAGGCAGCTGGGGATTAGAATCCTCAGTGCAGGGTGCCCAAGCTTTCTGGGCACCCCCGCTGCGAATTGCAGTCCGCAGCCACCCCAGAAAATAATGCTTTCATAGAAGTGCCATCTTCTGGCACTGAATCCAACTCTTCCAGCTGCCCTGATGCCGGGTGGCTCGCTGGGTAATAATGGGGTTAGGGCTAGCTGTGTATTATCAGCTGGCCCTAAGCCTGAAATTCATGGTGTCACGCCAATATTAGACATGGCCACCATGAATTTCTAGTAGAGATAAAAAAAACACAACACACAGAAAAATATTTTTTATTAGAAATAAAACACAACACAATTAGTGACTTCATCTTTATTGAAATAAACCCTCCCCCCTCTGAAGTAATCCTGGGTCAAGGGTCCCGTGACGTCCAATCCGGATCCAATATTATCTGATCGGTTTGCTGGAAGGCAAAATGATCAGATGATGTGTCAGGTTCAAGGGCCTGAATCACATCACACATCAGCTGATTGTATAAACTGCTTTTATACAATCAGCTGATGCATCAGTGCAAAAAAAAAAAAAACTACACACGTCCGTGCTGACTCCTGACCGATTGCTGCAGGAGCTGCCAGTAGTCAGTGATGCGGTCTCCTGACGGCATCAGCTGATAGTTTAAGCCAACCGGGCGGTAAAACGCCTGTGTCACCGCGAGACTTACGATCAGCTAATGCGTCAGGTGACCGCATCAGGTGATCACCGCCAGGTCCTGCAGCTATCGGACGTGCCCGGGAGTCGGCACACAGCCGGAGTGGGGTTGGCGGTACCGGGAAGAGGAGCTGGGAGCGGACATGGCACCAGGAGTCTGCAGACAGGTGAGTATGACTTTTTTTTTTTTCTACTGTTCACTTTTGATTTTGCACCTGCTTCCACCTCCCGTCTGGACATGGCGCCAGGCGGGAGGTGGAAGCAGCGGTGGCGGTACCAGGAGGATTCACGATTCTGTGTTTACCAACAGAAGGAATCCTCTTCCTGTACTCGTCACTGTACTACCCACCTATTGCGTATATAGCTGCGTTTTTATTCATAGAAACGCACTAAAACGCAGCTATATTTTCAATTTGCGTTTTTCAACATCTCATTGAACTCAATGGGTGAAAAACGCAGTGAAAAACGCAAAAATAATTGACATGCTGCGTTTTTGTGGGCGCCACAAAAACGCAGCTACAAAAAAAAAAACCACTGTGTGCAGACAGCAAAAATGAAAATTCATAGACTTTGCTGGGGAAGCAAAGTCATGCAGTTTTCTGAGCAAAAACGCACCCGAAAAAATGCAAAAACGCACTGTGCGCACATAGCCTTAGAATTTTCTGGCAAGAAAAAAGTAGCTGAATAAAGAAAAACAAGTGGCCATCATTACTTTAAGAAATGAAGGTCAGTCAGTTCGAAAAATTGGGAAAACTTTAAAAGTGTTCCCAAGTGCAAAAACCATCAAACTCTACAAAGAAACTGGCTCACATGAGGACTGCCCCAGGAAAGGAATACCAAGAGACACCTCTGCTGCGGAGGATAAGTTTATAGGAGTCACCAGCCTCAGAAATCGCAGGTTAACAGCAGCTTGATTAGAGACCAGGTCAATGCCACACAGAGTTCTAGCAGCGGACACATCATTAGAACAACTGTTAAGAAGAGACTTTGTGCAGCAGCCTTCATGGTGAAATAGCTGCTAGGAAACCACTGCTAAGGACAAGCAACAAGCAAAAGATACTTGTTTGGGCTAAAGAACACAAGGAATGGACATTAGATTAGACCAGTGGAAATCTGTGCTTTGGTCTGATGAGTCCAAATTTGAGATCTTTGGATCCAACCACCGTGTCTGTAGAAAAGGTGAACGGATGGACTCTACATGCCTGGTTCCTACCGTGAAGCATGGAGGAGGAGGTGTGATAGTGTGGGGGTGCTTTGCTGGTGACACTGTTGGGGATTTATTCAAAATTGAAGGCATACTGAACCAGCATGGCTACCACAGCATCTTGCAGCAGCGTGCTATTCCATCCGGTTTGCGTTTAGTTGGACCATAATTTATATTTTAACAGGACAATGACCCCAAATACACCTCCAGGCTGTGTAAGGGCTATTTGACTAAGAAGGAGAGTGATGGGGTGCTACGCCAGATGACCTGGCCTCCACAGTCACCAGACCTGAACCCAATTGAGATGGTTTGGGGTGAGCTGGACCGCAGAGTGAAGGCAAAAGGGCCAACAAGTGCTAAGCATCTCTGGGAACTCCTTCAAGACTGTTGGAAGACCATTTCCGGTGACCACCTCTTGAAGCTCATCAAGAGAATGCCAAGAGTGTGCAAAGCTGTAATAATTTTCAGTTGTTTCACACTTTTTTAAGTATTTCATTCCACATGTGTTAATTCATAGTTTTGATGCCTTCAATGTGAATCTTCAATTTTCAGAGTCATGAAAATTAAGAAAACTCTTTGAGAAGGTGTGTCCTTTTGGTCTGTAATGTGTGTGTGTGTGTGTGTGTGTGTATAAACTTCCTTAACAGGGGAGGTTTCTTTAGTGAATTTGCGATCACAATAATATTTTTGGAGCTCGGAAACTAAAAAGTTATTGCCTTGATTGAATAATATCTACAACTTGCACTATCCATTGAACCAGGGTCTACTTGGGATTTTTTTTTCAGGTGTAAGATCTTACAAGGGTTGCTCCCTCCCTAAAAATGATAATTACTTACCATTAATTTGGTTTTCCTGGAACCTATGACCTCACTCAAAATTCTTCCCTCCCTTTTGGCTTGTCATGGTTGAGGTTTTCGGTATTTCTCTCTCCGTAGTGAAGAATGAGCTTGAGTGAAGTGAACGTAGAAATCATAACTAGAATGATGATGATAATAAATTTAGGCGATTCCTACTTGACTACTTGCTTACAGCAAATAGAGGGCAGCAGTTATAACCTGCCCAGGCCAAGGAACTAATGCACTAGCAGGATGTAGCAAAGCCCCCCTCAATAAAGTGGAGGCATCACAGGTGCAAGAGAAGCAAATCACTCGCACAACTGCAATCAATGGAGGGGGTGATTGCTTGATGATAAAATTGCACACAGATGGCTTGTATAGAGTGCCGTTCACACATGTAGGTGCACAGTATCTGGCTAGCAGCCTAGTAGTTATGCCCATACTATTCGACTAGGCGGACTGCCCAGTACTATCTAAGTGCATCATACAGGAATGGTCCTTGTCCCTGTATAGTGCCCTTAGATAGTTCTGGGCAGCCCACCTAGTCGAATAGTATGGGCGTAACTAATGGGCTGCTAGCCAGATACCGTGCACCTACATGTGTGAACGGCGCCCTATACAAGCCATCTGTGTGTAATTTTATCATCCAGCAATCACCCCCTCCATATTCTGCAGTTGTGCTAGTGATTTGCCTCTCTTGCACCTGTGATGCCTCCACTTTATTGGGGTCTTGCTGCATCCTGCTAGTGGATTAGTTCCTTGGCCTGGGCAGGTTATAACTGCTTCCCCCTATTTCCTGTAATTGCTGAATTTTTAATTTTTGGAGGAGATTTTTATCCCTCTTTTTTTTGTTGCTTTTTTTTATCTACTTGACTACTTGGAAACCACATTGAAGGAGGGAGTAGCCTTTTTAATTTTTTGCTCTTAGCTTCCTGTCCATTGATAGGGCAGATCCCTCTTTTGGGTGCTGTCAAGGGTTTTGGGAAAACCAAATTATCGGTAAGTTGTTATAATTTTTGTCAACCATTTGAATATTGGTTGTACTTTGAAGTCACCGAGTACATGCTTACGTTTCCGTATGCATTATTCCCATGCAATGATGTCATCTTGTGTATTGTCCCTGCACTAGAACATCACTGTGTGCATTCTTCTAGTATGACATCAGTGTACATAATCTCTGCAGTACATCGTCACTGTGTGTATTACCCCTGTACTGTGACATCACTGTGTGTATTACCCCTGTACTGTGACATCACTGTGTGTATTACCCCTGTACTGTGACATCACTGTGTGTATTATCCCTATACTGTGACATCACTGTGTGTATTATCCCTGTACTGTGACATCACTGTGTGTATTATCCCTGTACTGTGACATCCCTGTGTGTATTATCCCTGTACTGTGACATCCCTGTGTGTATTATCCCTGTACTGTGACATCACTGTGTGTATTATCCCTGTACTGTGACATCCCTGTGTGTATTATCCCTGTACTGTGACATCACTGTGTGTATTATCCCTGTACTGTGACATCCCTGTGTGTATTATCCCTGTACTGTGACATCACTGTGTGTATTATCCCTGTACTGTGACATCACTGTGTGTATTATCCCTGTACTGTGACATCACTGTGTGTATTATCCCTGTACTGTGACATCACTGTGTGCATTATCCCTGTACTGTGGCATTACTGTGTGTATTATCCCTGTACTGTGACATCACTGTGTGTATTATCCCTGTACTGTGACATCACTGTGTGCATTATCCCTGTACTGTGGCATTACTGTGTGTATTATCCCTATACTGTGACATCACTTTGTGTATTATCCATGTACCGTGACATCACTGTGTGTATTTTACCCTGTACTGTGACATCACTGTGTGTATTATCCCTGTACTGTGACATCACTGTGTGCATTATCCCTGTACTGTGACATCACTGTGTGTATTATCCCTATACTGTGACATCACTGTGTGTATTATCCCTGTACTGTGACATCCCTGTGTGTATTATCCCTGTACTGTGACATTACTGTGTGTATTATCCCTGTACTGTGACATCCCTGTGTGTATTATCCCTGTACTGTGACATCACTGTGTGTATTATCCCTGTACTGTGACATCACTGTGTGTATTATCCCTGTACTGTCACATCACTGTGTGTATTATCCCTGTACTGTCACATCACTGTGTGCATTATCCCTGTACTGTGGCATTACTGTGTGTATTATCCCTGTACTGTGACATCACTGTGTGTATTATCCCTGTACTGTGACATCACTGTGTGTATTATCCCTGTACTGTGACATCACTGTGTGCATTATCCCTGTACTGTGGCATTACTGTGTGTATTATCCCTATACTGTGACATCACTTTGTGTATTATCCATGTACCGTGACATCACTGTGTGTATTTTACCCTGTACTGTGACATCACTGTGTGTATTATCCCTGTACTGTGACATCACTGTGTGCATTATCCCTGTACTGTGACATCACTGTGTGTATTATCCCTATACTGTGACATCACTGTGTGTATTATCCCTGTACTGTGACATCACTGTGTGTATTATCCCTGTACTGTGACATCACTGTGTGTATTATCCCTGTACTGTGACATCACTGTGTGCATTATCCCTGTACTGTGACATCACTGTGTGTATTATCCCTGTACTGTGACATCACTGTGTGCATTATCCCTGTACTGTGACATCACTGTGTGTATTATCCCTGTACTGTGACATCACTGTGTGTATTATCCCTGTACTGTGACATCACTGTGTGTATTATCCCTGTCCTGTGACTTCACGGTGTGTGTAATCTCTGTTCTGTGTGTATCTTTCCTCTACTGTGACATTACCATGCTCATTATACCGAAAATGTAAAATAATTTTAGAGTCCGAGATTAGGGATGACCATGTTCGAGTTTGGCTGGACTTTAGTTAAAAGTTCGGTTCAGTCCTCAAACTTGACCCCAAACCTCATAGAAGTCAATGGGAACCCGAACTTCTGTGCTATAAAATAGTTGTAAAATGATCATAGTAAGGAATAGGGGGCTGCAAAAGGAAGTAAACAGGGGGTAAGAGCAGGACGATTCCCCTGCAAACAAATGTGGATAGGGAAATGACTTAAAGGGGTTTTGTCACGAGCAATCATGGTTACATAGGAAGTAAATAAATTAAATAAAAATTAAGAGAGCTGCCACAGAGCCTGTTTTCACAGTTCTTCCACACAGCCAAAATTTCAGCTCCCATTAAAAAGCTTGTAGTTGGATTTGGGATCGAGCGGTCGGTCCGCTGCAAGGCTTGGAAGAGTTCCCCCAACAAAGCAACAATTTTAATATTGCCCCTACAGAGCCCATTTTTATATTTCCCCCTCAGAGCAGCCAAAATGTCAACTCCAGTAGCGTAAATTACAGCTTTTTAGCTCATCGTTTGATTTGGGATAGAGCTGGTAGTCCTCCGCAAGGCTTGCTACCCGCCAATCCCAGCCATTTTGCCTTGGGGCGCCTCCTCGATGCAGTTGACTGAGTCTCCCGGGGGCTAGAATTGTTTACTTTGAAAAAAAAATAGTGTTCAAAACAGACAGCCTCGCCTGAATACTCCATCTACGAATAATTGAATAGGATTTGGTTCTATTTTTTTTGTCAGAACAGGGGGCATGATTAAGATGGTGGCCACCCAGTAATCAGCACTGGTAACAATCCAAGGAACTTGGCGGTCATTGCCCAGGCACAGAAGCATGTATGTTAGGCTGTACAGAGGCAATGACAAGCTGTTCTCGGTGGGAGGTTTGTTTGTATCCTCTGTATACCCCCAGCGATGCTCCAGTGATTTTCATGAGCTTTTTTTGAGTGCAAACCCTGCTGCCTCCTCCTGATCCTCTAAAACTGTCCCCTAGCTGGAGATGTCTGGGCCAGCCTGGCCCCGGCGGCGTCGGGGCCAGCCTGGACCATGCTCAGAAGTTCCCAATGGCGACACAACCTCTGATCCTGCCTTTATACATGCTCGGTCACATGGTGTTCCGGCCAATTGCAGTCATGCCAATACTTATCATAGCTGTGATGGGTCTTGAAGTGCCCACAGCCGAAAAGCTTGTTGATTGACTACGCTGCAACCTTTCAACAAGCCTTATTTGGCTGCTGAACTCAAACAGTAACACGTGTACCGCCCCTGCAGCAGTCGGACTGCTCGGATCCGGGGTTTGCTGTGGCTCGAGGGTCCCCGGTCCCGGGGCTCAGCGGCCACTCGGATATAAAGGGGGAAATATTTACAAGGGATAGTTCGTGATGCCACTTGTGGTTCGCGGTAAGGGGAGTACCACCGCTGCCGATGGGAGTACCCGGGTGAAGATGGAGCGGGGCAGCCAGATGGTGATCCCTCCACAGGTAGGGGAGACCCCGGGTCTCTGGAGATAAGTGGCTGATAGTGTCGTGCAGGCTATGCAGGTAGGCAGGACCCGGGGAGGCAAGTGTACTCCCTCAGGCTGTGAAGATGTTGGTGCAAACGTTAAGCAGACTCTGACACAGAAGTAAACCAAGTCTCTGGGTGCTGCTGCCACTCTGGGGAGCCCGTCCGGGTGTCTGTCCCCGCTGGTATTGTTTAGTGGTCCGGAGCCTGCCTCCATGCACAATTGTGTAGATGTTCCTGAGTGACCTTTCGGCCTGAAGCTGTCAGGGTCCTGCTCCCTATAGTAATATAGTGGACCTGTGCTCTCGATGGCTGACTCTTGGGATTTCAGTGGGTTGCATACGTTGGAAAGCCCAATCCCCCTCGTTGTTTTATACCTCCGATCTCTGAGCTCTTGGGGAAAGTTCATAAAGAGACTATCCTCCACAGGTTAATTCAGGTTGCGTGAAGCTACTTCCTGATCTAGGGTCCTGTACCCCGCCGGTCCGGTTACTGGACTTCTAGTGCCGACCATTCTCCAAAACTAAGTCTAGGCACCCTCCCCCAATACCCTGCGATCGGATCTCCGACTCCTCTGGTCCCAGACTACTGTCTGCGACCCAACTAAGGTCACACAGGGAGCTCCAACTCCCTCAGCTCCTCACTCTTTGAGGACTACACTAAAAACTGACTATAACCCCCCCACCAGTCTACCTGACCCATAGGTGGGTGGCCCTATTCCAGCTAGACCACCCACTGGTGTGTCTGACAGGGTGTGGTGTGAGGTGTGGTTAATATTTGAGTGCTGATGGAAGCAATACCAGTAGCTAGGATCCCAGAACCATGGAGGGTGGGTTCTGCACCAAGAAGGACAGGGGTGCAGTTCCCTGTGACACCCTGATAGTCAGGGGCGTCACACATTCATTTCCATTTTGAAGTCAGTGTTCGGAGTTCAGCACCTGACACTATGTCCGGTTTGAACCCCGAACTTTACCGTTCAGGTTTGCTCATCCTAGATCATTTATACTTTTCATGTTCTGAGCTTGCGGTTAAAGCTAAATTATAGCTTGTAAAGACCTCGATCAGAGTGAAACCCGTTCAATACAAATAAAACATTTTTAGCCCTGATCTTATTTTTGACTCCCTTGTTAGATACCTGTTGGATTAACCATTTACAACTCTGTATTTCATGAGACACAGGGAAGGGAGGGATTGATAAGAATAGCAAACGTTTCAACAAATCCTTCTATAAAAATGATCCTTTGTTCAGCAGATAACATTTACAATTCATTTATTGGCTCAAGAGCTCGAGCCATGAAACGCGGCTTAATGAGACGCCCACGGGTGTGTCTTGTAGCCCGTCTATCTATATACATTAGGTCTTTCTCAGGTCCCAATGGAGATGACTGATATCAGGCTAACGTGTATGGTGGGATTTCACAACATACGCACTAATGGTCCACTGTTCACCTTGCCTCCATTATAGTTTATTCTGGTGGCAAATGCTTTAGTGATTTCCTGTTTTTATTATTATTATTATTATTATTATTATTATTATTATTATTATTATTAGTTCATATAGCGCCAACATATTCTGCAGCACTTTACAATTCACAGGGGACATGTACAGACAATATCAGACATAGGGCCAGGCCACATGGGGACTAAAGCGGGCTTTACACACTGCGATATCGGTCCCGATATCGCTAGTGTGGGTACCCGCCCCCATCTGTTGTGCGACACGGGCAAATCGCTGCCCGTGCCGCACAACATCGCCCAGACCCGTCACACATACTTACCTGCCCGGCGACGTCGCTGTGACCGGCCAACCGCCTCCTTTCTAAGGGGGCGGTCCGTGCGGCGTCACAGCGACGTCACTGAGCGGCCGCCCAATAGAAGCGGAGGGGCGGAGATGTGTGGGACGTAACATTCCGCCCACCTCCTTCCTTCCGCATTGTGGCCAGGAGGCAGGTAAGGAGAGCTTCCTCGTTCCTGCGGTGTCAGACGGAGCGATGTATGCTGACGCAGGAACGAGGAACAACCTCGTTACTGCTGCAGTAACGATTTTTGAGAATGGACCCCCATGTCACCGACGAGCGATTTTGCACGTTTTTGCAACGATGCAAAATCGCTCATAGGAGTCACACGCAACGGCATCGCTAATGCGGCCGGATGTGCGTCACAAATTCCGTGACCCCAACGAGTTTGCATTAGCGATGTCGTAACGTGTAAAGCCCCCTTTATGTGATCTTCGCATGACACTCGGTTCACGTTGGCAGCACAGCAGGAGTCGAGTGTCATGTAAGTGTCACTGCAACTGAGGTCCGACTGTGCGAGCGGACCTCAGGGCGCGGGCCGGTGCTGCGGAGGTAACCGTAACATAAGTAAGAGTCCAGTGTAAAGAAATACATTTTTAGGACCTGCTTAATGCGTATGCGTATTATGAATTAAAGGGAACCTGTCACCACTTTTTTGGCCTATATGCTGCGGCCACCACCACCAGGCTCTTATATACAGCATTCTAACATTAGATATATTGTAGCGTGTAAAGCGGGCTTAAGTCTGGAGAATTGAACTTCTTTTTTTTTTTTTTTTTCTTCATTTACTTTCTGTAATTTTAAGTTGTTTTTATAATTTTTTTTTTTTTTTTTTTTTTTTAATGAAAAAATAAAAACACAAAACATTAACCAAAATCGAACAAAATTCAACACCAGTACATAGTACAATAGGTCACGAAAAGACCATCTCAGTATCACTACAAAAAATATGTTACTAAGTCCTAAACTCCAAAAAACATGTCTTAGGCCGGAGTCACACTTGCGAGTGCCTCGCTTGTATCTTGTGCAAGTCTCTCATTGAACCACCCGGCACGGCCACACACTCTCCGGACAGGAGCATCTCAGCTGCATAGAGATACATGCAACCGATCCGCTCCTGTCCGGAGTGTGTGCGGCCATGCCTGGTGATTCAGTTGGAGACTCGCGCGAGTTACACGTGAGGCACTTGCAAGTGTGACTCCGGCCTTAAAGGGAATCTGTCAGCAGGATTTTATATCCCAAACTATTTATATGCCCATGTAGCGCTTTTAAAGACCAGTCCAGTAATACCTGTACGTGGCCAGTTCACTCCTCCATTACTGAGAAATCAGTATTTAAATTCATATGCAAATGAGGCTTAGAATCTATTTGTAGATCTGAAGCCTCCATCACTCCAGCTCTGTTCTTAGCACCACTTCCTCCTGCTTGACTGATGGCTTGAAGTCTGTTCTTAAAGGGTTAAGAGAAAAAAGTCTGCTTTTATTGTTATTCATCTAGTTTGTGTTTTAGTCTAGTAGTAAGTGAATGGAGCTGATCTACAATACCAGATGCAACTCATGGCCTAGATTGGCGCTATTTCGAGAGGGGTGGGTGGTAAGATATTATTTTGTGTGTTTTTGCAGCATATCACCTTGGAGGATATAACCCGTATTCTGTGCAGTGTTGTTTGCTAACCTTAAACTGGTTAGTACCTGTCCCTTCACCTGCAGGTTTATAGATCAGCTGAGCACCACTCCTTCTATATCCTGTGTTCCTAGTGATTGATGAGTCACATTGACAATCACTATCCCCACCCTTGTGACGAAACCCTATACTTGTGTGTAATTCTCCCCGAGGACAGACCCAGCCTTTCAGACACAATAGATAAAGATTATCAGTCAAGTCCCGGGTCTATCATTAAATTGTCACTATTTTGTAGGGTCAGCATCTTCAGTGTTTTAGAAAGCAGGCCGTCATTTGTTTAGGATTGGACCTAGGTAGTCCCGGTACCGGGTGAGCCCAGTTGGAAGGGGTTAGCTTTTTGTAAGATTTTTAGTATTTTCCCTTAACGTTGAGTTCTGTGAAGTTGTAGGAGTCTGGAATACATCTTATTCTGGAGGTGTTAGGACCCTTAAGCTATGTGCACACGTTGCAGAAATTTTCTGCACCAAATCTGCACGTCGTGGCAAAAAAACTGCGTCAAAATACAGGTGCAGTTTTGGTGCGGTTTTTGATGTCATTGAAGGCAATGGGTAAAGGTCCAGTGACACTAAGCAACTTACCAGCGATCCCAACAACGATAGGGATCGCTGGTAAGTTGCTAGGAGGTTGCTGGTGAGATGTCACACTGCGACGCTCCAGCGATCCCACCAGCAACCTGACCTGGCAGGGATCGCTGGAGCGTCACTACACGAGTTGCTGGTGAGCTCACCAGCAACCAGTGACAAGCCCCCAGCGCCGCGTGGAAGATGCTGCGCTTGGTAACTAAGGTAAATATCGGGTAACCAACCCGATATTTACCTTGGTTACCACCGCACGGAGCTACACGTGCAGAGAGCAGGGAGCAGCGCACACTGAGCGCTGGCTCCCTGCTCTCCTAGTTACAGCACACATCGGGTTAATTACCCGATGTGTGCTGCAGCTAAATGTGCACAGAGCAGGGGGCAGCGCACACCGCTTAGCGCTGGCTCCTTGCTCTCCTAGTTACAGCACACATCGGGTTAATTAACCCGATGTGTGCTGCAGCTACATGTGCACAGAGCAGGAGCCGGCACTGACAGTGAGAGCGGCGGAGGCTGGTAACGAAGGTAAATATCGGGTAACCAAGGACAGGGCTTCTTGGTTACCCGATGTTTACATTGGTTACCAGCCTCCGCAGAAGCCGGCTCCTGCTGCCTGCACATTTAGTTGTTGCTGTCTCGCTGTCACACACAGCGATGTGTGCTTCACAGCGGGACAGCAACAACTAAAAAATGGCCCAGGACATTCAGCAACAACCAACGACCTCACAGCAGGGGCCAGGTTGTTGCTGGATGTCACACACCGCAACATCGCTAGCAACGTCACAAAAGTTGTTCGTTAGCAGCGATGTTGCTAGCGATGTTGCTTAGTGTGACGGGGCCTTAAGAAACGTTGCTAAACCGGACCAATAATCATGCTGCAGATTTTTTTTCTGTTTCAAAATCTGCACCAAAACCGCACAGAAGAAATGCAACGTGTGCACAGTAAATCCAAAATACCATAGACTTTGCAGATTTTGATGCAGATTAAAAAAAAAAAAAAACTGTCAAAAACCACAGCATGTGCACAGGGCCTTACTGATAAAAACAATAGAGCAAGGTCCTAAAGACCCCTGGGTAAAGACATGGTACTGAGCATGTGCCACATTCAGTGTCTATAGGGATCGTGCACTACCATTTATAAACCCATAGAAGTGGATTGAGTAATGGTCACACATGCGAACTACTACTCTATTTACACTGGGTACATTGAATTGTTTAAAGTGTCCAAATGCTTAAAGGGATTGTCCAGGGCCGACATATTGATGCACTATGAACATTATAGGTCATCAATATCTGGTTGGGATCTGTCACCCGCAGCAGTCGGCCATTATTAACTGTGGTGGTTAACCGGATGCTCACAGTGCAGCTGCATTCACTGGGGTAGTTAACTATTTCAGGTACTGCAGATCTACTCCTATTAGAGTGAACAGAAGCTGCAGTCCCCGGGAACAGCCACTATACAATGTTCAGAGCTGTGCTGTTCTGTGCCCTACACTCTGTACATCTGACTACTGCTCGGTGTCAGATCCCTACTGATTTAAAGGGGTTGTCCACTACTTTTACATTGATGGCCTATCCTTTGGGGTACTTTACACGTTGCGACATCGCTAGCATCGGCTAGCGATGTCGAGCGCGATAGTACCCGCCCCCGTCGCACATGCGATATGTATTGATTGATACCGTAGCGAACATTATCGCTACGGCAGCTTCACACGCACATACCTTGTCGGAGACGTCGCGGTGACCGCCGAACAATCCCTCCTTCAAGGGGGAGGTGCGTTCAGTGTCACCGCGACGTCACTAAGCGGCCGGCCAATAGAAGCGGAGGGGCGGAGATGAGCTTCCCGTAACATCCCGCCCACCTTCTTCCTTCCGCATTGACGGTGGACGCAGGTAAGGAGATGTTCGTCGTTCCTGCGGCTTCACACACCGCGATGTGTGGAGCTGCAGGAACGACAAACACCGTACCTGCAGCAGGAGCAAGATTATGAAAATGAACGACATGACACAGATCAGCGATTTTTGACTGTTTTGCGCTCGTTCCTCGTCGCTCCTAGGATTTACACATTGTGATGTCGCTACCGGCTCCGGATGTACATCACAACAACAGTGACCCCGACAATATATCGGTAGCGATGTCGCAACATGTAAAGCCCCCCTTAGGATAGGTCATCAATGTCTGATCGGCTGGGGTCTGACACCTAGCCCCCACAATTAGCGGTTTCTGCTTCCGGCAGCTGCAGCCAAAGTGTTCGGTTCCGGAGCTGCCCTGTCAAATGATAGCGTCCGGTTACTACACATCCACTTCGTATTGATTTGAATGGGAGCCGGATGTATAGTACCCGGCTGCGGCTGCGATCTGTTGATGGGGCAGCTCCGGAACTGAGCATTTCCGGCACCGAGAGCAGTTGACCGGCAGGGTGCTACTAGTTGGACCCCGACCAATCAGACGATGATGACCTATCCTAAGAATTGGCCACTACTTTTACACTGATGGCCTATCTCTTTAAAAGGGGTTGCTCAAGACTTGCGTATAGGTCATCAATATGAAAGGATTGTTCCCATGGTATTGTTGGATAGTGTGTGTAAATCAAAGCAATTCTGCAATTTACTGTTTATTAAAATTCTTAGTCGCAATATTAACAGTTTTCTGTATTTACCGCTCATTGCCTTGGAGACCGACCACCACCGTCAGACAGCAGCCCACGTACAGTGCCTACAAGTACTTTTGTATTGATAATGTAAGGACTGTTTTGAAGTTGACAAGCATCCATTCACTACTCTGTTACCTCCTAACACCAGCCGGTTGCAGCCCAGTGCTTACAAACTAGACAGCAGCAGTGGTCGGTCTCCTAGGCAACTAGATATAAACAGTAAAGAGAAATGTATTACTATCTCAAGAACCAAAGTAAATATAGGACTTTTAGGTGTAGTGGTGTACCCAACATACGTCTGACCAGTAGTGGTATTGGATCAGTTAGGTCAGTATCGCCTCATTTGTTTGTTTGTTTGTTTTTGAACCGTTGGTAAAAAAAAAAAAAAATAACCACACGACAATCTGATTTGAATTTGATGTTACCAAAAACGTGGTAGGTAACCAGAATTGTATTTACAGAACCTGTCAAGGGACATAAGTGTGTAGTATGTAAAATAGCAGTGCATACTGGTGCTTAGAATAAATGGCAACTGTAGCGCCAGCGTCTCTGCAGAGAAACAAACTCACCGCCCCGGCCGGCTCAGCTTCTCCCCCGGCCGTCCACGTTTGCTGCGTTCTCCTTCCGCTCCCAGGGTCTGTGCACGCACCTAGGTCCCCCGGGAGTGTGTTTAGGACTTGCGCTTGTGCAACGGCCCTCCCCTTAAAGGGCTAGTGCGTTATTTCCAGGAAATACCTCTCACCCACAGGCTGAAAGGCACTATGTTTTTAATGCTCCTTCCCATTAGGGTAGGTGCCAGCACAACATTGCCAGTTAGTCAGTGTCCTGTCTGTCTAGCTAGTTGTCAGGTCCCGTTACCCCTGTTTGCCTTCCCATATCTGCCTGTCCTTGCCGTGCTCGCCAGTCATGTCCATACCCACCTGAGTCTGTCACCTCTCCTGGGGGTCAGCTGCCACAATCCCGGTCACTGCCCTGAGAGTGGTACCTGACATCTGCCTAGTGGTGGGCGCTTAGTTAAGCCCCTCCCACTACACACTAAGGGGTAATCCTGGGTCCCCCCCTGTGGTCCAGTGGATCCACTTACCCCGCTCGCTGCCTGTACACCGGCCGTGAGCATTACAGTAACAAGGATGTTCTCAAAGGGGTTGTCCTATAAATAAAATGTGTTAACTATATAGAGGTCTAAATGATAAATGTGTGATCACTGGGGATCTAACTGCTCAGACCCCCACTGATCAGGAGAAAAGGGGTCCTAACGTCCCCTGTGCGAATTAAGTGATAGTGAGCATGTGCAGCCATCGCTCCATCTACAGGTGGTCACACGCTCATTGACGCTTCATTCGCACAGGAGACTTTAACATCCTTATTCATTGAGGGTCTCAGCAGCCAGGCCCAGAGCAATTATACATTTCCCGTCTATTCTGTGGAAAGTTGTTTGTTGTCCCATTAGCGGATGTTGATTATTTTAAAATATTTTTTTACATGTAATTGTAATGATGACCCTTATCCTTACAGGGACCGGCATTAAGAAAGTTGAAGCAAAGGAAATCCCGTGCAATCATCTGTCCATGTCGCTGTTCGATCGCTTGCAGAAAGAAAATATTGTCAAGGAAAGTGGCTATATCTCAAAATGCCTCGATGAGTATGTGGACGATTTTGTTGTCTCCGATGAGCTTCGTAAGGTAGGTGCCGCAGTGACATTATGAATTATTGACTTCCCTACCTTATTTGTGGCATATCGCTGGGACATACCATGGCTTATTGATCGGCGGATGTATGTACTCATAGACGTGTCATTACTTATAGCACACCAGTCATTTCAGAATAAGATGTTCACTGTATATACATGATGAATAACACTATTTTTGGTCATTTTATGACCTATTCTGAAGGTCACCAGTTTCTCTAGTTTTCAGTTGTCTCTCAGCTAGTGGGTGGACACCAGCTGCTGCTATGATTTTTCCCATACATCTCACACACAGACATGAGGGATTCCTGCTTTCCTGTTCCTATGCAGCACACAGACAGAAGCATCAGCATGGAGGACATTATACAGCAGGACTGAGCAGTGTAGCTGTGAATACTGCTCTCGGATGAAACATAACCCTAACTAGGAATGCCGCAACTGTGTTCTTTTGCCTCTTTCCATCCCTCTGATTCTCCTCCATAGACTTTAGTAGGTAGCTGTAATCTGATGTCTTAGTGAGCTTGAAGGCCATTTTGTTTTACCAAGAGAGAGTTATTGTTTGGGGGTTTTTTTTGTTTATTTTTTAAAGTGGTTGAGGCCAGAAGGGCAGAAAAAAGGAGAAGTGGCTCATAAGTGGAGAAGAAAGGAGATTTCTCTGATATACTGTATATGTTACCGGCAATGTGTCAAAATAAGCATTCTATAGAATACCTAGGCAATGTATACAATGCCGGAAATGGGTCGTCAAAGTATGAAATACATCAGATGTTCATACATAGTCATAGTCATTCTATAGAATACCTGAATGACAAACAGGCGGAGTGTAGAATACTACAGGGGTGCTCCGTCCAAATGTAGGTGGACACAGCAGGCAGCAGCAGATCTGTGAAACTGGCTCAGTTGCTCTTATAGCATTAAAATACCATTCTTGACTCCTGTGCTGCAACAAATAGTCAGGAATGACACTTCTGATTCCTTTTTTTTTTTTTTCCCAGCAAAGATATCCTGTTGTTCATTTTGCATTTCTTCTTTAATTTCCTTTTTTACTGTTTGTTACTAAAGACTTTTCCAATCTGGGTATTATATCAGACTTTGCCTGAGCAGTTCTTGTCATTCTTTATAATATCTAGACATTTTATGTAATGGCTAACTTTTCCAATCTGGGCACCTAGACATTTTATGTAATGCCTAGGAAAAGTATAGAACAACTCAGATATTTCATATTTTGCCTGAAAATGACAGGGATTGTATACATTGCTATAGAATGCCGGGTTTTCATACATTGCCTGTAACATATATATTACAGTTTCTTATTTGCTTGTACTATTGATTCATGCAAAGTTTATTCAACTGAAAGTGACCATCTAATGAAGTCATCTATTTTCTTCTGAATATTTTTGTTTTAGGTCCTTCTTCTGGAAGATTCTGAAAAGTATGAGATATTCAGCCCGTCTGATAGACAGGAGTTTCTCTTTCTTCTCTTCAAACATCTCTGCCTTGGAGGATCTGTCTGCCAGTTTGAAGATACAGTAGATCCATACTTACAAATTACAAAATCCATATACAAGGAATTGCTGAGGTGAGACCATATTTCATTTTTTTTTTTTTATTTTTTTTTTAAAAGGTTATTTAGTTGTTTTTGTATGGTGATGATTTATTTTTTTCTTTGTCGCTCCATTGGGAGACCCAGACAATTGGGTGTATAGCTTCTGCCTCCGGAGGCCACACAAAGTATTACACTTTAAAAAACTGTAACCCCTCCCCTCTGCCTATACACCCTCCCGTGCATCACGGGCTCCTCAGTTTTATGTTTTGTGTGGAAGGAGGCACACATCCACTCATCTTCTCATTTTAGTTATATCGGTTGGAAGAAAAGTGGGCCCCCACGGGGCCCCCGGCATGTTCCCTTCTCACCCCACTATGTCGGCGGTGCTGTTAAGGTTGAGGTACCCATTGTGGATACAAAGGCAGGAGCCTCATGCCGTCTCCTTCACCATCCCTTAGCGGCTCTGGGAGAAGTGGGATCCTGAGCGGTCATCCAGTCACTGGGACCGTGCTCCCTCCGCAGCCCCTGGGGGAATCTGTCGGACAGGAGTTTGTTTATCCTCAGGGACCGGGCCCTGCATCACTAAGGTACTCTGTACCCCCATGGGGGATGTGCATGGAGCGCCTGCATCCCGGACGCTGCAGCAGCTGCTCATTTGTGATGGCCGGCGGACTTCCGCGCCGACCGCGCCTGTTTGTCGGCCGCGGTATTAAATTTAGTCCCCGGCTTCAATTGCGGCCTAGTAGCAAAACTCCCGCCCCCGGGCCTGTCTATCGGGGATAAGGGCGGGACTGCCGACCTGACGTCGGCTGTGAGGGCCAGGGCATCCTGTATGTTCCTCCCCCCCTCACTGATCACTGTGGGGACTCCAGATTTCCGCACTTTTCTAACGCCGCCCACGGCTCCTCTCCTCCCCTGAGAGCTCCGGCAGCCATTTCTTTTGGCATTCTGCCTGTGGAAGATTCCCTGGAAAGAGCTCTGCAACGCTGGGAGGCCTAAGGCAGGGAATCTGGAGGACACACACTCCGCTTTTTAGCGGTCGGTAAGCCACACCGGTCACCCGGTGCTGGTCCCCTTAGGGTGCCGGAATAGATACTATATATATTTATATATTTCTGTTCGGTCGGGCTGTATACCCTTCCCATATACCCTCAGTGATCACTCTCCTAGGAGACAACAGCATGTCGTCCACAAGGAGCAAGGGGGCCAAGACACAGGGTTATTTTGCGACCTGTACCTCTTGTGCGGCTAAGTTACCTGCGGGTTCCACCTACCCTCACTGTGAGCAATGCTCAACCCCTGTTTTGCTTCCACAACCGGAGCCTCGGTCACTAGTGGGCCCCTCGGCTCAGGTAGAATCCCTTGCCCCCCCTGTCCAGGCGGCAGGGACAGAGTTTGCAGTTTTTGCTGAAAAACTCTGAGTCACTCTCACAATCCATGGCTCAGTCTATGGACAAATGGTCTGCCAAGCTGCTTGAAGCTTTGCAGTCCAGAACGGTCCCTACACAGGCCCCGGGCCCTGTTGGATCTTCAAGAACATCTCCGCCCCCCGAGCGAGCCGATGCACTTTTTCAGGCGGTGAACGCTCTGAAAACAGAAGGAGTTGTGATCCCTGTTCCCCTCCAGGAACATGGTCGCGGCTTTTACTCCAACTTGTTTGTGGTGCCAAAGAAGGACGGCTCGTTCCGTCCCGTTCTGGACCTCAAACTGCTCAACAGACATGTGAGCACCAGACGGTTTCGGATGGAATCTCTCCGCTCTGTCATCGCTTCAATGTCACAAGGAGACTTCCTAGCATCGATCGACATCAAGGATGCTTTTCTCCATGTGCCGATCGCACCCGAACATCAACACTTTTTGCGCTTCACCATCAGGGACGAACACCTTCAGTTCGTGGCATTGCCTTTCGGCCTGGCGACAGCCCCACGGGTGTTCACCAAGGTCATGGCATCTGTTGTGGCGGTCCTACACTCTCAGGGCCACTCGGTGATTCCCTACTTAGACGATCTTCTGGTCAGGGCACCCTCTCAGTTGGCGTGTCAAAACAGCCTTTCCGTCGCTCTGGCGACTCTCCAGCAGTTCGGATGGATCATCAACTTTCCAAAATCCAAGTTGACACCGACCCAATCACTGACGTACCTTGGGATGGAGTTTCATACTCAGTCAGCGGTAGTCATGCTACCGCGGGACAAACAGCTTTCTCTGCAGGCAGGGGTGCAATCTCTTCTTCGGGGTCAGTCACACCCCTTGAGGCGCCTCATGCACTTCCTGGGGAAGATGGTGGCAGCGATGGAGGCAGTGCCCTTCGCGCAATTCCATCTGCGGCCACTCCAGTGGGACATTCTCCGAAAATGGGACAGGAGGTCGACTTCACTCGACAGGAACGTCTCTCTTTCCCTTGCAACCAAGACGTCACTTCAGTGGTGGCTCCTTCCCAACTCTGTCGCAGGGGAAATCCTTCCTACCCCCCACCTGGGCTGTGGTCACGACGGACGCGAGCCTGTCAGGGTGGGGGGCGGTTTTTCTCCACCACAGGGCTCAGGGAACCTGGACTCCGATAGTCATCCCTTCAGATCAATATTCTGGAGATAAGGACAGTGTATCTAGCCCTATTGGCCTTTCATCGGTGGCTGGAGGGCAGGCAGATCCGAATCCAGTCGGACAACGCCACGGCCGTCGCTTACATCAACCACCAAGGCGGCACTCGCAGTCGTCAAGCCTTCCAGGAAGTCCGACGAATTCTGCAGTGGGTGGAAGCCACAGCTTCCACCATCTCCGCAGTTCACATCCCGGGCGTAGAAAACTGGGAAGCAGATTTTCTCAGCCGACAGGGCATGGACGCGGGGGAATGGTCTCTTCACCCAGACGTGTTTCGAGAGATCTGTCGCCGCTGGGGAATGCCGGACGTCGATCTCATGGCGTCACGGCACAACAACAAAGTCCCGGCATTCATGGCCCGGTCTCAAGATCACAGAGCTCTGGCGGCGGACGCATTAGTTCAGGATTGGTCGCAGTTTCGACTTCCCTATGTGTTTCCTCCTCTGGCGATGCTCCCCAGAGTGCTGCGCAAAATCAGGTCCGACTGTCATCGCGCCATTCTCGTCGCTCCAGATTGGCCGAGGCGGTCGTGGTACCCGGATCTGTGGCATCTCACGGTGGGTCAACCATGGGCGCTCCGAGACCGCCCAGACTTGCTGTCTCAAGGGCCGTTTTTCCATCTGAATTCTGTGGCCCTCAACCTGACTGTGTGGCCATTGAGTCCTGGCTCCTAGCGTCCTCAGGGTTATCTCAAGATGTCATTGCCACTATGAGACAGGCCAGGAAACCAACGTCCGCCAAGATCTATCACAGGTCTTGGAGGATCTTCTTATCCTGGTGCTCTGACAAGGGTTTTACTCCCTGGCCCTTTGCCTTACCCACTTTTCTTTCATTCCTTCAATCCGGAATGGACAAGGGTTTGTCTCTCTGCTCTCTCAAGGGACAAGTATCGGCGCTTTCCGTATTTTTTCAAAAGCGTCTAGCCAGGCTTCCGCAGGTCCGCACGTTCCTGCAGGGAGTTTGCCACATAGTCCCACCTTACAAGCGTCCGCTGGAACCCTGGGACCTCAACAGGGTGCTAACGGCTCTTCAGAAACCACCTTTCGAGCCGCTGCGGGAGGTCTCTTTATCACGTCTTTCGCAAAAGGTGGCAATTCTAGTGGCAGTTACATCGCTCCGTAGAGTGTCGGAGCTGGCAGCGCTGTCATGCAAATCCCCCTTCCTGGTTTTTCACCAGGATAAGGTGGTTCTACGTCCGGTCCCGGAATTTCTCCCTAAGGTGGTATCCCCTTTTCATCTCAATCAGGATATCTCCTTACCTTCATTTTACCCTCATCCAGTTCACCAATGTGAAAAGGATTTGCACTCATTAGATTTAGTGAGAGCACTCCGGCTCTACGTGTCTCGCACGGCGCCCCTGCGCCGTTCAGATGCCCTCTTTTGTCCTTGTCGCTGGCCAGCGTAAGGGTTCGCAGGCTTCCAAGTCAACCTTGGCTCAATGGATCAAGGAACCGATTCTTGAATCCTACCGTTCTTCTGGGCTTCCACTTCCTTCAGGGTTGAAAGCCCATTCTACCAGAGCCGTGGGTGCGTCCTGGGCATTGCGGCACCGGGCTACGGCTCAGCAGGTGTGTCAGGCAGCTACCTGGTCTAGTCTGCACACTTTCACGAAACACTATCAGGTGCATACCTATGCTTCGGCAGACGCCAGTCTAGGTAGGCGAGTCCTTCAGGCGGCGGTTGCCCACCTGTAAGAGGGGGTCGTTTTCGGCTCTTTTTATCGAGGTAGTCTTTTACCCACCCAGTGACTGCTTTTGGACGTCCCAATTGTCTGGGTCTCCCAATGGAGCGACAAAGAAGAAGGGAATTTTGTTTACTTACCGTAAATTCCTTTTCTTCTAGCTCCTATTGGGAGACCCAGCACCCGCCCCTGTTCCCTTCGGGCTGGTTGTTCTTTTGTGTACACATGTTGTTCATGTTGAATTGTTCTTTTGGTTCATGGTTTTCAGTTCTCCGAACATCCTTCGGATTGAATTTACCTTAGACCAATTTATAAGTTCCTCCTTCCTGCTTTTGCACCAAAACTGAGGAGCCCGTGATGCACGGGAGGGTGTATAGGCAGAGGGGAGGGGTTACACTTTTTTAAAGTGTAATACTTTGTGTGGCCTCCGGAGGCAGAAGCTATACACCCAATTGTCTGGGTCTCCCAATAGGAGCTAGAAGAAAAGGAATTTACGGTAAGTAAACAAAATTCCCTTCTTTTTTTGTGTTTGCAAAGTATAGTGGATACTGATTAGTAATAAAATGGATTCCATTAACCTCTACTCTAGGGTTTCTCAAACTTTCCCTACTGAAGCCTATCCAGAAAGACCAAGGTAAAACCCAGACTACGGCACATTAGCCCAAGTTATACCCAGGCCTTCTCGCTCTGTCCATTATGATGCCAGAGCCTCACCGGGCTGGCCCGGGGGATGCCAGGGCCTTGCCGGTCCGGCCCGGGGGATGCCAGGGCCTCGCCGTTACACCACTCTGTGTATGCCGGTGCACCTCGCTATGTGTGCTCCAGTTCACTCTGTGCGCATGTTTCTGCCTCTTGAGCATCACACGTCTAACAAGTAGAGATGATATATGGTATATTATATAGGTAAATGCTACTGTAATTAGTAAATGAAATGTATCATGCCATTATTTAGCCTCAATCTATCCACACTAACCCATTAATATCAAATCAGTTATATAAGGCATTAATATTAGTGCAGTGAAAGTTGACATATAGAGGGTAGCTATCTATTACTAACAATGAGGTAAATAATTCTGAAATTGCTTCCAGCATAAGGTAATGCCTACGGAATCTGCTGCATATAGATAATCGAATCAGGGTTACAATGCTAAGGTCCGGTGTCTACATGCGATGTCCTCGCCAACGTGCGTTTCAGCTTGCCTTTGTCAGGGATATATATTATAATATGGGGCACAATATATGGGCACTAAACTGGCATATTTGTAATTCTCCAGAAAGAGTGTGAATGTTACAAAATAGTCACTGCAGCTGTAGATTAATTAATTGAGAAGTGCAATTTTTATAATGTCATATTTATTTATTTATTTTTTTTGCTTCTCTGGTACATTTAGGGGCTCTGCAAATGTCGACTACAAATTATTTTAGCAAAATCTGTGCTTCAAAAACCAGATAGCACTCCTTCCTGCTCAGCCTTGCTCTGTGGCCAAGCAGTAGTTTCTGATGACCTATAGGGTCACCGCTCTGTGTGCGCAGGTACACCGCTCTGTGTGCGCAGGTACACTGCTCTGTACATGCCGGTACACCTCGCTGTGCACACCGGTACATCCTGCTGTGTGCGCCGGTACATCTCTCTTTAAATATAAATAAATAAATCTTTATTTTTATATAGCGCTAACATATTCCGCAGCACTTCACATACATCAGGAACGCTGTCCCCATTTGGGCTCACAATATAAATTCCCTATATGTATGTCTTTGGAGTGTGGGAGGAAACCGGAGTACCCGGAGGAAACCCACGCAAACACGGGGAGAACATACATGCGCGCCAGTACACTGCTCCGTTACACCGCTTTGTGCGTGCTGGTACACCTCGCTGTGCGTGCCAGTACTCCTCGCTGTGCACGCCGGTGCACCTGTGGGTGCGCCAGTACATCTTTGTGTGCACTGGTACACTGCTCTGTTACGCTGCTCTGTGCGTGCAGGTACACTTCGCTGTGAGCGCCGGTACACCTCTCTTTGCGCGCTGGTACACTGCTCCATTACACCTCTCTGTGCGTGCCGGTACACCACTCTATGCGTGCCGGTGCACCTGTGTGTGTGCCAGTACACGTCTGTGGGCGATAGTACATTGCTCTGTACGTGCCAGTAAACCTCCCTATGCGTACCAGTGCACCTCTGCTGTGCGTGCCAGTACACTGCTATGTGCGCTCCAGTGCACTGCTCTGTGCGCATGTTTCTGTCTCTTGAGAAGCACACTTCTAACAAGTAGAGCTGAGCGAACCCATTGAGGTTCGGTTCACTGGCAGCAAACTAATCGAACCTCTACGTGACCGAACCTTGCCCAAGAAGGTTCGGAATCACTAATTGGCAGTTTGAGTTTCCACCCACATACAGCCAGCCATAAGCAGATCACTTCCAGGATATGGTGGGCTGGCATGTTAATTCTTTTTTTTTTTTTGTGTTACACACTTCATCCGATCACGCTGTTGTTACCCCAAGTGCGAGCTGCAAGCGGCTCGCTCGAGTTAAGTTCGCATGTAAAGCATCTGAAGCCGGAGCCCTGTTTTTTTTTTTTTAAGTTGGTGTTCATTTCAAAAACCGAACCTCGGGTTCGCTCATCTCTAATAAATATTTTCCGCGATCTGTGGGAAAACAAAAATTTAAATAGTCAATCACTATTTGTTTTAAAATGGTATTTTTTTCATTAATAATAATCCCCATTTATTCTAGTATACAAGTGAGAAAAGAAATCTTAATTTTGACAACTCCTATGTGAAGTTTGTGCTGGCCGTTGACACATGCTTGCCATCCACACGTTACAGAATACGCAGGCTTTTTTATTACCAATAAACTTTGAAAGACGGAAACGTTTGCAGTTCACAAGAACAATTTCACCGCTGCCCTTTAATAAATCAGCACAACGGGAAACAGATGGGGACAAGGCCGCGAACGGCAGTCCTAAATGAGGACAATTTAGGCTAATTAAAGCCCAAAATGAGCAGAAAAAGCACTGAATGAGGTCTTTGTGCGAGTCACGTGAGCCTTCATGATTTCCACCATCTTTCCGTATGTGGAGTTGCGCCATCATGTTTACTTTTCCTAATATCGTTTTTGGAAGCAGGTTAATGTTAGAAATTATTTAGGTAAAGAAAACAATCCCGCTTCTCAGAGGACGAGAGCACCTTTATGGAGGTTACTACAGCAAACATGCCCTCCAAGTGAACCTGACGGGGGTACGTTACCAAAATGCTGGAAATAGGAGCAGAAAAAAAAGTCAACATGGAGTCTGCTCACTTTCATCATCCTTTCTCCAGAGGTTATTAAAAGAGGAAAAGGAAACAAGCGGTGCAAGTCTTGTGTGTGCTCCATTATATCACCGCTGCCTTGTACACATCCACACATAATAGCTTCCATTCAGCTAGAAATTTTCCCAGACTGGTGCAGCATCTGTGCTCCATAAGCCTCGCGAAAGCGCTGAGGAACTGCAATCCTGCTACACTGTCAGGACACTGGCCCACTATAACGTGTTTATATAAATCCCACACCAGCTTAGGCTATGCTCCGACCACATGTAACGAGCGAGCACGTTATTTGATCTAGCTCCCTGGTCATTACTTCCAACAGGGCTACCGGTATAGGTTTTAGGTCATTCATCCAGTTTTGATTCCCCACAACCTCCTATACACATGCATACTCAGTTTGGCCGAGCGTGCATGCGTTCTGAAAAGGGAGAGGGACGTTAACCACTGCCAGACTGGAGATCAAAAGATTGTTCACAACATGTGTCATCAGATAAATATCCAAGACTTATCAAGGTATTAACTCGAGGGCAGCCACTTTACAGCTACTACTCACAGCATTTCCTGACAACAACGAGTTATCATTTGGAGTTTTAGTTTCATAACCGCTGACGTTCTTGAGGGCGCCAATCCTTGTGTATGGCCACAGATAGATAGATAGATATGAGATGGACTAATAAATGTATGAATGTAAAGATGGAAGGAGAGATGGATAGCTAGAAAGATACAGATGGATGGGATAGCTTTGGATACATTCAGATAGAAGGGGTTTGTGGATAACTGTGGATGGATACATGTAGATTGATACATGTTTATGGATAGATGGTAGCTATGAATAGTTATGGATAGATGTGGATGGATAGTTATGGATGGTTAGTTAGGGATAGTTATGGATGGATAGTTAGGGATAGATCTAGATGGAAAGCTATGGATGGATAGTTGGGGATAGATCTGGATGGATAGGGATAGATGTGGATGGTTAGTTAGGGATAGATATGGATGGATAGTTGGGGATAGATCTGGATGGATAGCTATGGATGGATAGTTAGGGATAGATATGGATGGATAGTTAGGGATAGATGTGGATGGATAGTTATGGATAAATATGAATAGATAGATATGGATAGCTATGAATGGATACTGACAGATATGAATGGATAATTGTGGATAGATATGAATGGAACGTTATGGATGGCTATGGATGGCTGGCTATGGATAGTGATGGATAGCTATGGATAAATAGTTTATTGATGGATAGATGTGGATGGATAGTTATGTATGGATAGATATGGATGGATAGTTATTGATACATATGAATAAATGGATAGATATGGATGATACTTATGGATGGATAGATATGGAACTGCGGTCCCAATCGCCCGTTTCTCTTCTGCCTCTCCGGTCCGTGTCAGTGGGACTGTGGGCATTAGCAGAGTACAGCTTTTAGCTTGGTTCACAAATATAAGTGAAACTCATAAAGGCTATGGGCGAGCTCATCAAGACCAGTGTTTTATACTCCGTTCTTGATCCACAGTCCGTTGGACGCGCGTACCTCAATGACTGAATGACACGTCTCTGGGTTGTGCGCCAGTGTATGGGAACATACTCTTGTCATGGACTGGAGAACATTTCTGCTATTATTTACTCCACTTTTTGGCATAATATATAGTGTCGGGGAGCTCTGGGCAGTTGCCTCCACCCAAAGAGCCCGCTGAAGTGAAAGGTCCCACATGGTCTCCTGACCTTTTATGACTTCAGTGCCAGTTTCTGGTAAACGTGACATATGTGAGCAGCAGCGGTATTTCTTGATAAAGTGCTTGTGTGTTTGTTTGTTTGTTTTATTGTTTGTTTTTTTGGGGTTTTCCACCAATGTCTGCTTAAAATGCAATGATTTTCTAGTAATACGCTGGCTCCAGCGCTGACATCTACTGTTTCCAGCAATGTGAAGTTATGGGCCGTTTCCTCCTGACAGATTGCTTGTACATGTGTTGTTAGTGGGTGTGAGAAAGACACTAATTTGGCTGTCATGGTAAGGAAAAAAAAAAAAAAACTAGGGCAGAAGCACCTGCCATTTACTTTCGATTCACTTATTATTGCTCAGTTACACGCCCTGCACTAGAACCACATTGCCCTTGTTTACGCACGATGCCATTCATTCAGCTGCAGAATATCGCGAGTACATCCTGTAGATTAACTTTTATGCTGTACTGTGGGAAAAGTTTGCTACACAAAGAACCATATTGGGTGCAGCAGGCCAGGATTATTTTTTGTAGGGTCATCTGGGAGTTGTTGGGACCCGTCTGAATATAATGGAGTCTCCAGAATGCTACTTACCTTCTTAATAAGCCAGAGAAAGTGGGCAATGGTAATTTACAATCTTTACCCACAAGAGGACCATCAGCTTTTGACCCTAATGTTTGAGTCTTCTTAGTACCTGCGTATTCATGATCCATAATCTTCCCTTATATGCATAGTCGGGTAATTCGCTCAATATGACTGCATTCGTCATGCAGGCAAACTACCTTCAATTGATCAATCAGGGTCAACCAACCTGCAGACCTAGTGAAAGGGAATGTGTCATCAGAAAATTTATTTTTTGTTTAAATCAGGTTTTTATGTTTATTAATATACTAGAAGGTGGCCCGATTCTAACGCATCGGGTATTCTAGAATTTATTGCGTAGTTGATGTATGATTTTTGTTATATATGAGAGAGAGAGGTTGTTGTGTGTAGTTGCCAAGTGTTTGTGTAGGGCGCTGTAAATGTTCTGGGTGTTGTGTCGGTGTGGGGGGGGGGTTGAGAGCGGTGTTGTTTGTGTGTTGCGTTGTGTGTGGAGTGCTGTGTCTGTAGCGTTGTGTCTGTGGTGGTGTGTGTATTGCGCGGTTTGTGTGGGTGTGTGTGTGTGTGTGTGTGTGTGTGTGTTGGAGGAGTAGTCCTGGGGAGAGAGGAGGATAATGGGAGGAGTAGTCCTGGAGGTGAGGAGTAGGATAATAGAAGGAGTAGTCCTGGGGCTAGAGGAGTATAATAGGAGTAGTAGTCCTGGGGGGAGAGGAGGATAATAGAAGGAGTAGTCCTGGGGAGAGAGGAGGATAATAGGAGGAGTAGTTCTGGGGAGAGTGGATTATAATAGGAGGAGTAGTCCTGGGTCTAGAGGAGTATAATAGAAGGAGTAGTCCTGGGGGGAGAGGAGGATAATAGGAGGAGGAGTCCTGGGGGGAGAGGAGGATAATAGGAGGAGTAGTCCTGGGGAGAGAGGAGGATAATAGGAGTAGTCCTGGGGAGAGAGGAGGATAATGGGAGGAGTAGTCCTGGAGGTGAGGAGTAGGATAATAGGAGGAGTAGTCCTGGTGGTGAGGAGTATAATAGGAGGAGTAGTCCTGGGTCTAGAGGAGTATAATAGAAGGAGTAGTCCTGGGGGGAGAGGAGGATAATAGGAGGAGTAGTCCTGGGGGGAGAGGAGGATAATAGGAGTAATCCTGGAGGTGAGGAGTATAATAGGAGGAGCAGTCCTGGGGGGAGAGGAGGATAATAGGAGGAGGAGTCCTGGGGAGAGAGGAGGATAATAGGAGGAGTAGTCCTGGGGAGAGAGGAGGATAATAGGAGGAGTAGTCCTGGGGAGAGAGGAGGAAAATGGAAGTAGTAGTCCTGGAGGTGCGGAGTATAATAGGAGGAGTAGTCCTGGGGAGAGAGGAGGATAATAGGAGGAGTAGTCCTGGAGGTGAGGAGTAGGATAATAGGAGGAGTAGTCCTGGGGCTAGAGGAGTATAATAGGAGGAGTAGTATTGGGGAGAAAGGAGGATAATGGGAGGAGTAGTCCTGGGGCTAGAGGAGTATAATAGGAGGAGTAGTCCTGGGGGGAGAGGAGGATAATAGGTGGAGTAGTCCTGGGGAGAGAAGATTATAATTGGAGGAGTAGTCCTGGAGGGAGAGGAGTATAATAGGTGGAGTAGTCCTGGGGGGAAGTGTATAAGTGCCCAATGTGTGTGGGGGGCGTGGCCGAGCGGCCAGAGTGTGTGGGGGGCGTGGCCGAGCGGGCAGAGCGTGTGGGGGGCGTGGCTGAGCAGGCAACTATGTAAAGCAGTTTCCATAGTTACCCGATGTGTATCATGGTTCCCAGCTTGCTCCGGGACACGTGTGCCGGGAGCCGGGGTAATCTAGTAAGCATGGTACACATCATGTAACTATTCAAAGCGACAGTGCTGGGTCACTTTTTGTTTGTTGGTCTCCTGCTGTGCAGCACACATCGGCGTGTGACAGCGGGAGACCAACGATCTGAATGGGCAGGGAGCTGGCATACGCTGGTAACCATGCTACACAATATTACCCGATGTGTACCATGGTTACCAGCGTACCGGCAACCCAGCCGACACATACCCTCGCGTTGCTGGGGTTGCCGGCGTACGCTGGTGTGGGCTCCCGGGGGGGCAGCACTCACCTGTAGTCGGGGCCAGCCGACACATCCTCGCGTTGCTGGGGTTGTCGGCGGGGCTCTGTGTCGGTTCGGGGAATGTGTGCGGAGGGCGGGGCCAGGCTGAGCGTCCAATACGTGAGGGGGCGGGGCCTGGCCAATGCGTGCGGGGGGCGGGGCCAGGCCAAGGCGAGCGGCCAGTCCGTGGGGGGGGGGGGGGGCAGGCCGAGCCCAGCGGCCAATCCGACGGATGTCATTGTAACGACACTGTCACTGTAACGACACAATTTTGGAGCAAGACAGACAGACAGACAGAATAAGGCAATTATATATATACTAGAAGGTGGCCCGATTCTAACGCATCGAGTATTCTAGAATTTATTGTGTACTTAATGTATGATTTTTGTTATATATAAATAGATGTTGTGTGTAGTTGCCAAGTGTTTGTGTAGGGCGCTGTAAATGTTTTAGGTGTTGTCTGGGTTGGGGGGGGTGAGAGCGGTGTTGTTTGTGTGTTGCGTTGTGTTTTGCATTGTTTGTGGAGCGCTATGTGCCTGTAGCGTTGTGTGTGTGTGTGGTGCTGTGTGTGTTTTGGGGGCAGATATGTTTTGTGCAGTGTGTGTGTTGCGCAGTATGTGCATATATTTGTGTGTGCCGCGGTGTTTGTGTGTTGTGTGTGTGTGTGGGTGTTTGTGTAGGGCGGTGTTTGTGGTTCCCAGTGTGTGTGTGTGTGTGTGGTGTGTTGTGTGGTATGTGTGTGGCGGTGTGTGTGTTTTGGGGGAGGTGTGCACCCCCCATCGTGGTCCACCCCCAATGCTGCACCCCCCATCGTGCTCCTTCCCCCATGCTGCGCACCCCCCATTGTGCTCTATCCCCCATGCTGTGCACCCCCATCGTGCTCCATCCCCCATGCTGCGCACCTCCCATCGTGTTTCATCCCCCTATGCTGCACCCCCCATCGTGCTCCACCCCCCATGCTGCACCCCCCATCGTGCTCCATCCCCCATGCTGCACCCCCCATCGTGCTCCACCCCCCATGCTGCACCCCCCATCGTGCTCCATCCCCCATGCTGCACCCCCATCGTGCTCCATCCCCCATGCTGCACCCCACATCGTGCTCCATCCCCCATGCTGCACCCCCCATCGTGCTCCATCCCCCATGCTGCGTACCCCCATCGTGCTCCATCCTCCATGCTGCGCACCCCCCATCGTGCTCTATCCCCCATGCTGTGCACCCCCATCGTGCTCCATCCCCCATGCTGCGCACCTCCCATCGTGTTTCATCCCCCTATGCTGCACCCCCCATCGTGCTCCATCCCCCATGCTGCACCCCCCATCGTGCTCCATCCCCCATGCTGCACCCAACATCGTGCTCCATCCCCCATGCTGCACCCCCCATCGTGCTCCATCCTCCATGCTGCGTACCCCCATCGTGGTTCACCCCCTCATGCTGCACCCCCCATCGTGCTGCACTCCCCATCGTACTCCATCCCCCATGCTGCGAACCCCTCAGAGAGGATTATAATAGGAGGATTATAATAGGAGGAGTATAATGGGAGGAGTAGTCCTGGGGAAAGAGGAGTATAATGGGAGGAGTTGTCCTGGGGGGGAGGTGTACAGGTGCCCAACGTGTGTGGGGGGCGTGGCCTAGCGGGCATCGTGTGCGGGGGCGTGACCTAGCGGGCATCGCGTGCGGGGCGTGGCCTAGCGGGCAATGCGTGCGGGGGCGTGGCCTAGCGGGCAGCGCGTGCGGGGGCGTGGCCTAGCGGGCAGCGCATGCGGGGGCGTGGCCTAGCGGGCAGCGTGTGCGGGGGGTGTGGCCTAGCGGGCAGCGCGTGTGGGGGCGTGGCCTAGCGGGCATCGTTTGCGGGGGCAGGCCTGGCCAAACGGTTAATCCATGTGGGGGGCGGGGCCAGGCCGAGCGGCCAATCCGTGTGGAGGGGCGGGACCAGGCCGAGCCCAGCGGCCAATCCAACGGTTGTCACTGTAAGGACACAATTTTGGAGCAAGACAGACAGAATAAGGCAATTATATATATATATATATATATATATATATATATATATATATATATATATATATATATATATATATATATATATATATATATATATATATATATATATATATATATATATATATATATATATTATGTTATATGGAAAAAAAATCATATATATATATATATATATTGTAGGGTTATGGCTCACTTGGCAGCGTTGCGGTGGCACGTGTGGCGACTTTAAACAAAAAATTGTCCAGGTTCCTTTTATTAAGATTTCATAAAGAGATCCAAAAAAAATATAGAAAAATAAAAGGCCTTTGAAGGATGTAAATAGTGAATATTGAAATAATATATAATAATATTTATTCATTTATATAGCGCTATTAATTCCATAGCACTTTACATACATTGACAACACTGTCCCCATTGGGGCTCACAATCTAAGGTCCCTAACTGTATGTTTTTGAAGTGTGGGAGGAAACCGGAGTACCCGGAGAAAACCCACGCAAACACGGGGAGAACATACAAACTCCTTGCAGATGGTGTCCTTGGTGGGAAATGAACCCAGGATCCCAGCGCTGCAAGGCTGCAGTGCTAACCACTGAGCCACCATGCCGACCCTATATGAGAATATGCATTACTGCCTAGAAAACATGAAAAAATGTTTTACAAAAAATGAGTTTCCTCTTCAATGCCCTTGCTGGTGGAAGGAGGTTTGCATTCAAAATCTCAAGATACATGACCCCATTCATTCTTTCATGTACACGGATCAGTCTTCCTGGTCCCTTTGCAGAGAAACAGCCCCAACACATGATGTTTCCACCTCCATGTTTCACAGTAGGTATGGTGTACTTTGGATGCAACTCAGCATTCTGTCTCTGTCGCACCCCAGGGCTTTGGGGTACTCCATCCCGGGCCTGGTTTCACTGGGAAGTGTCACGGGTGTAATGGCCGGTGCCCGGTTCCGTGACCCTGGGGGGGGGGGCGCTTTTAAAAAGGGAGTATTTACAGGGATTATTAATAAAGTTTTTGTCGTGACGCCGCTTGTGGGTTGCAGCTATATGGATGGAGCCGCTGCTGCACGGTCTCTCATTGCTGGGGCTGATGTTAATGGCAGCCTGGATGTTGTGGCCCTCCGCAAGTAGGGCTGGGCCCCAGGGGGGAAATGATGGTGTGAATGTTTATGTCCGTTGATAATACTGGGGCGCGGAAAGAGGTAGGCCACACAAGGGACTGCAGTGTAACTGGTTCTTTACTCAAAGAGTTGTTGCTTGCAACCTGACGGAGGCTGGTCCTCATCACCGGTTCCCGTAGTCCCAGTGCCGGTGTGGTGACCCGGTGGCTTACTTCCCCTGCATCTATCTCTAGGGGTCCCCTCTTGGTAGTCTTTCAGTTTAAGTCCGTACGGCAGGCAGTTTGAACCCTGTTGGGTCGGTTCTCTGTTCCTGCTCCCAGGTTCTCCCGTCACTGCTGTGCCCCGAACTCTACAGTCAGCGAGGTCCTGTATGGTCCCCTCACCGTGCAGATTTTATCAGGTCTGCCTGGAGTGTTTTCCTGACCTAGGGCTCTACACCCCGTCGGTTCTATGGTTCCGAGAGTACTCCACCGTACTCTTTCGGCAACCACACGCCTGAGCCTGACAGGTCACTGTTACACTCTCCCGTTAGTACCGTTACGTCCGTCTCCTTCCACTTACTGACTGTCTGGCCCCTCCTCCCTGGTTGTCTTCTAGTGGACTGGATCGGTTCCGCCCCTAAGTGGCCATCCATTGGGTACAACCCTAGCCCGTCACCAGTTTTTTTTGGGTGGCGGGGGGATCAGGGATTGTATGAATGTTTTGGGTGTTACCGGCACTGATCTTCTGGGTCCCTGGGGGTAGGCCCCGCATCTGACAGGATGCAGTTCTCCGTAGCTCCTGATGGCTCAGGTACGCTACATCTCCTCCAAACACGACGAGCTGTGTTTTTACCAAACAGTTCTACTTTGGTTTCATCAGAGCATTTGACATTCTCCCAATACTCTTCTGGATAATCCAAATGCTCTCTAGCAAACTTCAGACAGGCCCAGACATGTACTAGCTTAGGCTGGTTTCACACTACGTCTTTTTAACATCCGTTGAAAACGTTATTTTAACGGAAGTACGGATCCTGTGCAAATCCGTTTTCACTTCAATGCATTTTCAATGGACTCGCGTCCACCTGCGTTCGCATGCGTTTGCGTCCGTTAGACGCAGGATCCGTCCTTTTGCGTTATTTTAACATGTTTCAAAAACGCAACATGTAGCGTTTTTTTGCTTTGTCAAAATAACGCATCTCACAGGATCCTTCACATTGCGCTGCGAGCTGCAATGCATTTCAATGAGTGCTGGATCCTGCCTAGCAGAATGCGTTCAGTTGCGTTGTAACAGGATCCTGCTTTTGTACTGAGCATGCCCAGAAAGTACTGAGCATGCCCAGAACCAGTCTCCAGTGATCTGTCTATCTCTCTACTCCCTCCCTCACCCCCTCTCTCTCTATCTCTGTCTTTCCCCCTCCCTCTCTCTCCCACCTGAGAGCTGCGGACACTCGTAACCAAGGTAAATATCGCGTAACCACTTCTCTTAGTTACCCGATGTTTACGTTGGTTACGCGTGCAGGCAGCCCGGCTCCTAGCAGCTGCAGACACTCGTAACCAAGATAAATATCGGGTATCCAAGGCCGATGTTTACCTTGGTTACCAGCGTCTGCAGCTGTCAGAAGCCTCTTCCCAGTCTAGCTCCCCTCACTCCCGATCACATGACTCCAATGCCCGCCCCTAAATATCCAGTGCAGGATCCTGCAAAATAACATATGCGTTTGCATACGTTATTTGCTGTAAAAGCAGGATCCGTACTTCCGCTAAAAAAACGTTTTCAGCGGATGTTAAAAAGACGTAGTGTGAAACTAGCCTTAATCAGGGGAACACACCTGGCACTGCAGGATCTGATTCCCTGACGGCATAGTGTGTTACTGATGGTAGCCTTTGTTACGGTGGTCCCAGCTCTATGCAGATCATTCACTCGGTCCCCCTGTGTGGTTCTGGGAATTTTGCTCACCGTTCTTGTGATCATTTTGACCCCATGGGATGAGATCTTGCGTGGAGCTCCAGATCGAGGGAGATTATTAGTGGTCTTGTATGTCTTCCATTTACTTATTATTGCTCCCACAGTTGATTTAATCACACCAAGCTGCTTGCCTATTGCAGATTCAGTCCTCCCCACCCTGGTCAGGGCTACAATTTTATTTCTTGTGTCCTTTGACAGCTCTTTGGTCTTCACCATAGTGGAGATTGGAGTGTGACTGTTTGAGGTTGTGGGTAGGTGTCTTTTATACTGATAACAAGTTCAAACATGTGCCATTACTACACATAATGATTGGAGGATAGAGGAGCCTCTTAAAAGAAGAAGTTACAGGTCTGTTAGAGCCAGAAATCTTGCATGTTGTTATATGACTAAATACTTATTTTCCACCATAATTTGCAAAAAAAATCTTGCCAAATCAGACAAGGTGATTTTCTGGATTTGTTTTATCATTTTGTCTCTCATGGGTGTGGTCTATCTATGATGTCAATTACTGGCCTCTCTCATCTTTTTAAGTTAGAGGTGGGGAGACAAAAGGGCGCAATAGGGTCTTACCCGATATAACAAGTGGTAATAGGAAAGGAACAGTAACACTCACCTGATAGGGTTGTGCCAGTCACAACTCCTTCAAAAGCATGTGAGTGTCCGTGCGGTTCAAGCAGCGGCCCCGTATGCACAATATGAATGTAATGATATACAGAGAAAAACGGGTATATGCCGCGCTTAAAAACCACTGAGGTGGAAATGACGTGAAATTTCTCTTTTATTTACAGCATTCCTACGCGTTTCAGAGACAAAAGACCGTCTCCTTCTTCAGGGAAAAAAGAAATCAACTTGTTTTCACGTTATTTCCACCTCAGTGGTTTTTAAGCGCGGCATATACCCGTTTTTCTCTGTATATCATTACATTCATCTTTTTAAGTGGGAGAACTTGCAAAATTGGTGGCTGACTAGATACTTTTTTCCCCACTGTATATGTTCAGCATGCACCGGTTTAGACCTTCAGTTTAGGAAGTGCCAGCAATACTTCTATTTTCTACAGGTTCCCTATAACCCCATGGCTTGATTAGATTGATGTGATACTTCTTTGTCTCTGGTTGTTGGATTCTATAATTCTTCCAACTTTTTGACCACTCCCTAGGGGCCTAGCCACTTGGTCAAAAATTTGCTTTCTACCATTGGTACGAGCAACAGTACACGATCTCTGAAGTGTCTCACCCTTCCTAATCGATTTGTAAGCCCTCAACTGGGCCTCTTGCGCGTGGAGGGGGTACTTTTTCACGATGGGCATCACTTCCGCAATGCTTTCATGCATTTGGTCCATATGCTCAATTACGCTCTTGTAGGTTGTAGCCTTTGCTTCCCAGGTCTCTTTTGCTATATTCAGTAGTCCAAGCGGGTGTTGGCCATACAACGGCTCAAACGAGAAAAACCCTGTGGAGGCCTGTGAGGCGTCTCCTATTGAGAATAAAAGATATGGTAGTAGACAGTCCCAGTCTTGGATATCCTTTTCCACAACCTTCTTTAGCATGGCTTTCAACATTTTATTAAACTGTTCCACAAGTCCATCTGTCTGTGGGTGATATACAGAGTTCCTGAGTCATGTGATCTGCAGGGCTTTGAACAATTCCCTGATGACCTTCGACATAAATCGGGTCCCTTTGCCCATTAAGATCTCTTTCAGCAGTACGGTTATGGAAAAGATCTGGACCAGTTCTTTGGCTATTCTCTTAGCAGAGGAATTTCTCAATGATACCGCCTCATACTGCCTCCAGGTAGCATACTTCATGACCACTAGGATATACTGACGCCCTTTGGCAGACTTGATTGGGGTCATACTAAATCTATCGCTATGCAATGCAAACTGGACCTCAGTGATGGGTAATGGCACTTAGGGGCCACAGAAGTGAACAGCCGGGGAGGTTAGCTGGCAGGTAGGACAGGACCTGCAATAATTCAAAATCTCCCGGTGACAGCTGGGCCAGTAGAACCATTCCTGTGTTTTGTCTACACCCAGGTGGCCACCTAGTACATTAGTATGGGATGTGTCTAAAACCATGCGTCTGTAGGGTCCTAGTACCAACAACTACTTTACTGCCTCACCTTTCTGCTTGCTGACACGTATAATAATTCCCCATTTAAATCAAAATATGGGTACCTGGTTTTGGCCCTGGCTCTTGAGCAACCTTTTTTAAGTACCCTTTTAAGAGTCAGGTCTCTGAGTTTGGCTGTTCCACACTTCCACTGGAACACCTTCAGTTCAGGATGGTTGGTCTCAAGGCGGTTGGCCTTGTCTTCATTGCCAACCAGCACACAAAATGAAAATCTATGAGATTCTTTAGCGGTATCCTAGCTGTTGTCCAAGTCATCTGGCAATCCACTTTTTGCCCACAAGTCCCAAAACAAGACAAAGTCCAAACCAATTATAACAGGGTGTAATAAGTCCTTGACTACGCCAACCTTATGGTACCTAGTGGCAGTTTTGCTTAATGGTATGGGTATCAACTGTCCCCTTGACACTCCCAAGAAGCCTGATGAAGTACACAGACTAACACATTGCCACTATCACTTGTCTACAAACTCATTAAATCCTTATGTCTTAATTATATCTTTTAAGATGATGTCCAGGCATATAAGTGATTCATGGAAAGGGGCTATTATGTGATGGGCGGGATGTATTGTGCGTTGGTCCAGTGTGCAGTATGAGTCTCATCATTCCAAAGGTCAGATGGTGGGGAAATATATGTTAAATGATGGGAATCCTATAGGATCTGGGCCTATGCCTTATGGTAAACAAACCCCTGTATGTCAGTAAGATGAAGCTTTAGTCAAGACCTAATAACCATCACCAGATTATTACATAAAACATCAATAAGCTTGATGACAAGTCAGTGTGCAGGTTAATTATGACCAGGTGACTCAGTAAGTAAAACCTATTCACCTGGGCCATCATGTATTCAACACTGGAGTGGTCCTTCACTACAAACTTGAGAGTACTTTATAGGGTTGGGTTGAAGATCACACGTAAAAAAGAGGAAATAAGGCGACAGTGGTAAAAGTAAAATGAAATGGGACTTTGTTTACCATCAACAGTCATCAGTCATGCTGTCCCATTGACTGACAGTACTTTGGTTTCAGCTCCTAGAAATTAACAATAGGCCATAGACTTCTGTAACATTCCTGCTCTGACACTCCCACTACCTGTCAGCTTCTCTAGTCATGATCTTAAAGGGGTTTTCTCCATTCAGGTGGATGGGCCGTGCTGACTTATGATAGCCGTCATGGTAAATATGCGCCTTGTACCATATAGTTGGTGTTGACAGCTCTACTCAGAATATCAGGGATGTGCGCTTCCTTGCCTGAGGATAGAGGAATTTGTGAAGAATCTGATTGTGTAGAAGTGGAAATGTACTGTTACATGATTAAAACCCAAGACCTAGTGAAGGTTTGACATTTTCTTACTTTGTATGGCGCCACCTGGTGTTTAAAGTGCATATTAATGTGCATGTCCATTCAAGAGTGCTGCTGGTCACACACGCTCGGTCACTCTACCCATGGCCAGGTCTCTGCATCCTGATCCATTGATGGATGGAAAACTAGCAGAAATATATTTCCATCCTGTTTGTCAGTAAAGGAGCAGAGCCCCTACAGTAATATGGCAGCGTAGCTGAGAAGACTCCTTCTGGAGGTCAGTACTTGACAAGCTGTCTTAACAGCCTGACCTGATTGCTCCAGTCCTGGGCCGAAAACAAGTTTTCAGTGATTTTATACATATTTTATTTTTTAAGAGTAAAAGAAAGATTTGCCCATAAGAACTTTGATTTTACGTTAAAAAAACATTGCCCTCCTAATCCCATATTTTCTAATAATTTGGGGCTCATAAGCCAGGGACACCAGCCCGCCATCACGCTTTCAACTGTATCGGCATTGTCCGTTCCCTCCATCATTCTCCCGCTGTGTCTGCGCTCTGACGTTGTAACGACAATCCAGGAGGAGACCCACAGGACCATGCACCGGACTCCTTCTAGGAAGCAACCACGACCTTACCCCTATACAGAGACTGTCAGGCGCAACCCCAGAGGGCCTAAATGCACGGCAGCCGGGGTAAGCAAGGTGCACTGGGTAGCGTCCTATTCGAGTCTACGGTTGAAGCAGTAATTGGCCCAAGACAGGTGCAGACTGGCGTGATCAGGACGAAGACCAGAGCTGAAGACAGGTGCAGGCCGGTGGGATCAGATGGAGTCAGCAGCTGGCTGTCACAGGAGATGACTAGAGGAGACGGAAGGATGGACGTACTCAGACTGGCACTCAGGATTTGCAAGCAGTGACAGGGTTAATCAGAGCACAAGGCACAGAGGGACCTGAACAACTAGTACACGAGACAAGGCTACAGGGACATGTTGAACAGGCACCACCCAAAGGAAAAGGAAGTCTTAAGTACCCAGTACCTGTCAGCAGCAATATCCGGTTATATGATGCTAGCCCTTTAAGGAAAGGTGAGTATGCGCGCCCTATTGCGCATGCGAAACCCTGAGATCTGGACGCCAGAGCAGGAGACACAGGAGAGTAGGCAGAATGCAGGTGCGCAGAATCCCAAGTCGGGAGCGTGGCGCAACGCTGGGACCGGCGAGCAGGAAGCGCAGGTGGCGCCGACTGAGTAGAACGGGCACATCGGCTGTGAGCAGAGCGCACGGGGACCGGAGTGACGGGTGGTGCAGCGGCCCTGGGGGTGTGGCAGTGCCCCCTCCCTCGCAATCAGGACAGAAAGTTGCGAAGAAGAAGAGAAGCAGCAATGTTCTGCCGGGGCTCCCAGGACCGTTCCTCGGGACCAAACCCTCTCCAGTCAACAAGAAAAAATGTCATACCCCTCACTCTCTTCATGGCCAAGATATCTCTTACCTCGAAGATATCATCAAAGTCAAGAGGTGGAGGCGAGGTACCGGGATCAGGGAAGAAGGGGCTGAGAATGGTCGGATTGAGCAAGGAAATGTGGAAGGAGTTAGGAATGCGTAGCGTTATCGGGAGTTGCAACTTATAAGAGACCTTACTGATCCATTTGATGACTTTGAAAGGGCCGATGCATCGAGGTCCCAACTTAGGACAGAATCTTAAGACGACTGTGGATGTACTTCGAGGAGAGCCACACCATATCCCCGGAAAGAAAGTGAGGAGGATCAAGGTGTTTCCTATCCGCATGTTTTCTCATCTGACTGGAAGCATGTTCAAGGAAGGCCTTGACGTCTCTCCAAATCTTGGAAAAATCCCTGGACAGAGCATCTGCAGTGGGGATTCCAGAGGTAGCGGGTATCGGTATTGAAATGCATGGCTGAAGACCATAGATGATATGAAATGGGGGAACTGGTGGAGGACTCACTGATGTGATGTTTATAAGAAAATTCAGCCCATGGAAGCAGTTTGGACCAGTCACTATGATGGGCGTTGATGAAGTGCCGTAGAAACGAGGTCAGGACCAGATTGACTCGTTCAACTTGACCATTTGATTGAGGAAGGTAGGCTGGCAAAGTCCAGAGAAACTCCGAGAAGCTTGCAGATCGCCCTCCAGAACTGCGAGGTGAACTGAATTCCTCTGTTTGACACGATATGTAACGGGAAGCCATGAAGCTGGATTATACACTATGTTGAATGAAGGCGTTAGCGAGCTCCGGTGCAGAAGGCAGTCCAGAGATAGTGACGAAATGAGCCATCTTGGAAAAGCGATCCACCACAATCCAAATGATAGAACGACCAAATGACAAGGGCAGGTCAGTGATGAAATCCATGGCAATGTGTTGCCAAGGAACGGAGGGGATGGGCAGAGGCAGCAGACGACCATAGGGCAGCTACTTGGGAGTCTTGTTGCGGGCACAGGATGGGCAGGAAGCAACAAAAGTCACAACATCTTTACAAAGTGACGGCCACCAATAGTGTCGGTTAATAAGGAGAAAAGTCTTCCTCTGACCCGCGTGTCTGGCCATCTTCAAAGAGTGACCCCACTGAAGAACCCTTCGTCTGTTGGCCTCAGCAATGAAGGTCTTTCCGGGAGGTATCCGTGACAGGTTGACTGGAACTACAGGGATGACCTTGCTAGGACAAATAATAAACTGGTCCTCCTCCTCCTGCACCAAAGGAAAGAAACACCTGGACAGGGCATCCGCCCTGATATTCTTGTCTGCAGGTCGGAAATGCAGTTGGAAGTCAAAACAGGCAAAAAATAAGGACCATCAGGCTTGACGGGGATTGAGTCTTTGAGCCGAGTGCAGGTATGCCAGGTTCTTATGATAAGTATAAATTATTACAGTGTACACTGCTCCCTCAAGCAGATATCGCCACTCCTCTAGAGCCAATTTAATGGCTAACCACTCCCGATCTCCGATAGTATAATTACGTTCCGGAGCAGAGCAGGCATCTGAGAAGAACTTGCAGGTGACCAGTCTTCCGGAGGAGGACTTCTGCATGAGCACAGCTCCGGCACCGGAGGAAGAGGCATCCACCTCCAAGACAAATTGTTTATTCACATTGTATATGATCCTCCTGAATTGTAAAGCGCTGCGGAATATGTTGGCGCTATATAAATAAAGATTATTATTATTATTATTATTATTATTATTCACCTCTAGTCTATGGAAAACCGGAGCAGAAGAGAAGGCCTGCTTCAAGGAGAAGAAGGCATCTTCGGCCTCGAGAGAGCACTCCTTTAGGATTCGCCTCTTTTTTCGTCATAGCAGAGAAAAGGGCTGTATGGGCAGAGAAGTGGGGAATAAATTACCGATAATAATGTGCGAAACCCAAAAAACGTTGGATGGCTTTAAGTCCGGAGGGAAGAGGCCAATTGAGGATGGAAGACGCTTTCTCGGGATCTATCTTTAAACCTGTGTCAGAGATGACGTAGCCAAGGAAGGGAAGAGAAGTTCATTCAAACAGACATTTCTCGTACTTGGCATACAGGCGATTCTTCCTTAGTCTTTGCAGGACTAGACAGACGTTTCTCCTGTGGGTAAGTAAATCCAGAGAGAATACTAAGATGTCTAAATAGACTACCACACAGACGTACAGAAGGTCTCTGAAGACGTCATTCACTAGCTCCTGGAAGATGGCCGGGGCATTAGAGGCCGAATGTCATAACACAGTATTCATAGTGTCCATCATGAGTGTTTGATAGCGGTTTTCCATTCATCTCCCGGTCCGATGCGGACCAAGTTGTAGGCTCCGTGGAGGTCAAGCTTAGTGAAGACACGGGCTCCCGTGAGACGGTCAAAAAGCTCCGGAATGAGAGGAAGGGGGTTTTTGTTCTTAATCGTGATCCGGTTTAAACCCTAGATATGTCCTCGAGGAGGAGTGGCTCCCGGCAGAAGGTCACAGTCGTATGGTCTGTGTGGTGGTAAGACCTCAGCATCCCGTTTGTCAAAGACCTCTGCATAGGACCAGTAGGCGAAAGGCAGTCATGGCAGAGAATTCGCTTCTCGGGGCTGATGCATAGGACGGACTGGCTGCAGACATCTCTCATGACAGGACTGACCTCACCAAAAAATGAAAAATGCTGGAGTGGTGCTTTAACAAATCGTGAAAAATTAAGAAACTTAATAGTTTTGGTTACAATTTTTTGTGTACAGCTTCTAAGGGCAAATTTGTCTTCATGTAACAGACTCCAAACAAATCTCTAATAAGTTTAAGTTAGTAAGGAACTTTGTTAGTAAGAAAGATAGCATTAATGCAGGATCAGACTACACCGGGTTTGTTTGTAGTCTATTACCATGGAGATACATATTTTTTTTTGCATAGTAGCTGCAGTCGCAAAATAAAAATCAACTTTTAAATGAGAAATAGTTGCAGAATTCTAATTGGCAGCCTGCCTGAAGTTCTGTAATTCCTTTAATTGTCCTTTGTGATCATTAAGCTAACATTTAGGCGGTTTAATCAATGTTCATTTTTTTCAGTAGCAGAAGCTAAGGTGTCTCATTTGTTCATCCATATTCGCCTGTGCCTCACAGCGGTCTCACATAACCTTTATTTCCCATAAAAGCCTTTTCTTGTGTTCTGAGTGGCAGGGAAGTATTTGAAGGGAAATGTTTTTCTAGGGATTGTTATTGGACTTTTCTCATTACTGGTGCACAAGTCGAGGTTGTTGAATGGTCTCCGCTGTCTGTACTGTTAGAATTCCACATGTGCAGCTCATTATATTCATATGGGCACCCTCATCTCCAGAGTGGTACTGACATGAACCCAACCGTGCTGTCAGGATGATTTACTCAGAAACTCTTGTAACAACAGCTTGTTAGTAATATTAAAGACTAGGCCGGGGGTAAAAACACTGTGCTTTGTCCGGTTTCATGGACTGACGGTATTTCTTTTTTATGTAGATTCACAATAAATATGCAAGGATATTCACAAATGCAGTTTTAAAGGAAATGTGTCTTACGAAAATTACCCATAAGGGCAAAGTGAATTAACAAATGAGAAATCTAAGGGGTACTTTGCACGTTGCGACATCGCTACTGCGATATCGTCGGGGTCAAATTGAAAGTGATGCACATCTGGCGCCGGTAACAACGTCGCAACATGTAAAGCCTAGATGCGCCAATAAACGATCGCAAAAGCGTCGTAAATCGGTGATCTGTGTACGGACATTTCCGTAATGTCGCACCAATAGGAAATACTATGTTGTTCCTCGTTCCAGCGGCAGCACACATCGCTGTGAGTGACACCGCAGGAGCGAGGAACATCTCCTTACCTGCCTCCACCGCCAATGCGGAAGGAAGGAGGTGGGCGGGATGTTTACGTCCCGCTCATCTCCGCCCCTCCGCTTCTATTGGCCGCCTGCCGTGTGACGTTGTTGTGACGCGGCACGACCCGCCCCCTTAGGAATGAGGCGGGTTACCGGCCAGAGCAACGTCGCAGGACAGGTAAGTGCATGTGAAGCTGCTGTAGCGATAATGTTCGCTATGGCAGCTATCACAAGATATCGCATGTGCGACGGGTGCGGGTACTATCACGCTCGGCATCGCTATCATCGGCTAGCGATGTCGCAGCGTACAAAGTACCCCTAAGTCTGATCGATATTTGGTGGCTGCCCTTTCTCTTCATTAATTCTTCTAGATACACTTACACACCATGTTCAAGGGAACCTTGCAGGGAGCTTCTTCCAAACATCTTGGAGAACTAACCACAGATCTTCTGTGTATGTGTCACACTAGGTACGGGGAAGTACCAAGCGAATCGAATTGGAAGGGAAAACCTGTGTCTAGGGAAGGGGAAGATGACTCCTGACCAAGCCTACCCCTGGGCCTTGGGTTCCCTCACTGCCCTAGATAGGTTCCGCACCTATGTGCTGAGCTGGATACCTGACCCTAGGCTGACCCTGATCTGGGCCCTATGGGATGAACTCTTCGTCAACCCCACTAGGCACTAAAGGACACACAGGGATAACAAACAAGGGAAAACGACAAACAGCTTATCTCTAGACAACTCGGTACAAAGCTCAGAAAATAGCAGTTCTGATGAGTGCAAGCCGCCTGTTTGCATCCAGAGCTTGTGAAGGAACTGAATATCACCAGCATATGTCCAGGGAAAATGAGAGTATTTAAACCAAAGGGGTCATGCAGATCATTAGCAGCTGAAGGGAAGAGGAGCTCCCCTGGGTCCCGGGGCAGATGGAGCGGGGCAGCAAGGTGGGATCCCATCCACGGGTAGTGGAGGTGTAGTCCTGGGGCCGAGAGGATCGTGAGGGATTGCAGGGAGAAGGCAACTCAGTTTGTTGTCGTGGTGCTGGATGAGCTGGTGCTGGTTTGAACGGTCAGTAAACACACACAGTCTGTATTCTAAACCAAGTTGCCAGTGACTGGTTGCCTCCAGCGGTTGCATTTGAGTCCCACACACAGATATACAGCCAGGGGCCCTTTCTTCTGCACTTTGTCTGTATCTCTTGTCTGGACTAGTCCGCTTGAAACGGCCTCCACACCGGATCCCCTCTCTCGGCACCGGCGGGCTACAACCCTGCCCCGGTCTACCTCAGGTTCCCCGCGACCGGATCTCCGTCGCCTGTGGCCCTCACTGCCACCTAGTCAGCGTGGCTAGTTCAGTCGTCCAGTGGTCCGGGGCTCCAACCCAGACTACCACCCTCTCCAGGGAGCTCCAACTCCTTCCTGTCAGCTCTCCACTGACTTCAGCTCAAACTGAAACTAAACTCTGCTCTGTCACTTCCTAAGCTCTTTTAAATCCCTCCCCTTGTCCTGGAGGTGGGGGAAGAGTGACTATGACTGATTGGCTGGTGTATACCTGTGTGGGGACTGTGTTGGTGTCAAAGAGGAGAATGGCCTGCATTTTAGTGGATTTGTGCAGGCTCTGTGACAACCTGGTTTTGCCAGGGCTCTCACACAGACACTTATTGTGCCGCTCTTCAGCCCTTCTGCTAACAAACTGCCTTCAGTTCCAACCAAAGACTTCACATTTTGACTTTTCCGTCCAGAGAATTTGCTGCCTTTTTCTGCACCCTAGTTCCTGTGTTTTGTTTTTGTTTTTTGTTTTTTTTGTCGGGTCATAGTTGAGTCACTTGACCCTTTTTCAAGGTATGGCTTTTTCTTGCCACATTTCTTCCATGAAGATTACTTCTAGCCAGACTACTCTGAACAGTAGATCAGCAAGACCAAGCAATCGCTGATCTCGGGGAGACCAGCCAGAGAAAACACTGCCGGCATCCAGCAAAGGCACTCAACACAGTGAAATCCTAGGTGCATTGCCCCCTCGGAAGTATGCAAATCAAAGAAGGTCCGTGGCGCCTCTGTTAGGAGTTTCGACACAGAAACTAGCCAATTATCCCTCTACGAAGGACCTTGCCAAGGAGTGGCTTTTTTAAGGAGACCACCATAACCACTATATTAAGTGGCCCATTTAGTCAATATCCAACTCTTTGACTAGTATAAAGATATGACAAGGGAAATACCAAGGCCAGGTATCCATCCACCGACAGCTGTTTCGGAGTATTTCCCCTCATCAGTGTGGAGTAGGGTCCTTCCCGAAGGGATATCTGGCTAGTTTTTGTGTCGAGACTCCTAACAGAGGCTCCACGGACCTTTATTGTTTTGCTGAACAGTAGATGGCTGTACCTGGGTCCCAGTGGTTGCTGCCAGTTTTGAGATGATGGCACTGCTGTATATCACAAAGGCTTTTGATTAGCTCCAAATTTATTCTGCAGTTGAACAGCGACCCCAAAAATACGACCAATGTAATTAACAACTGAGTTTAGCATAGCGAAGAACAAGGAGTTATGGAACTGATGATACAGCCCCTACAAAGCCCTGATCTGAACGGTGTCCAGTCTGTCTGCGATTACGTGAAGAGACAGAATAATTTGTCCAAACCCACAGCCAGGGCTGTGGAGTCGGTAAGCCAAATCTTCGACTCTTCAATTTCCCTTGCACCGACTCCGACTCCACGACTCCGACTCCCACATATATTGCTTATAGTTAAGTGAAAAATGTATTGTAGTACAATGTGAACATCACACATTTAATCATTCTTATGATAAAATAGTCAAGATATGTAGATAGAACATAAAATATATTTATTGGAATACAACTTTAGAACAGAAACTGTAATAAATTGTAAATGTTATACAATATGTAATATACAGTAGATTACATATATATCTTGTGTGCGTGCATGTATAATATGTATGTGTATATGTGTGTATGTATATATATATATATATATATATATATATATATATATATATATATATATATATATATATAATGTATGTACAGACAAAGTTTGGACACACCTTCTCATTCAATGAGTTTTCTTTATTTTCATGATTCTGAAAATTGTAGGTTCATATTGGAGTTATCAAAACTATGAATTAGAACATATGGAATGAAATACTTAGTGTGAAACAACTGAAAATATGTCTTTATATTCTAGGTTCTTCAAAGTAGCTACCTTTTTGCTTTCATTACTACTTTGTACACTCTTGGTATCTTAATGAGCCTCAAGAGGTAGTCACTGGAAATGGTCTTCCAACAGTCTTGAAGGAGTTCCCAGAGATGCTTAGCACTTGTTGGCCCTTTTGCCTTCACTCTGCGGTCCAGCTCACCGCAAACCATCTCGATTGGGTTCAGGTCTGGTGACTGTGGAGGCCAAGTGATCTGGTGTAGCACCCCATCACTCTACTTCTTCGTCAAAAAGCCCTTACACAGCCTGGAGGTGTGTTTGGGGTCATTGTCCTGTTGAAAAATAAATGATGGTCCAACTAAACGCAAACCGGATGGAATAGCATGCCGCTGCAAGATGCTGTGGTAGGCATGCTGGTTCTGTATGCCTTCAATTTTGAATAAATCCCCAACAGTGTCACCAGCAAAGCACCCCCACACTATCACACCTCCTCCTCCATGCTTCACGGTGGGAACCAGCCCTGTAGAGCCCATCCGTTCACCTTTTCTACAAAGACACGGTGGTTGGATCCAAAGATCTCAAATTTGGACTCATCAGACCAAAGCACAGATTTCCACTGGTCTAATGTCCATTCCTTGTGTCCTTTAGCGCAAACAAGTCTCTTCTGCTTGTTTCCTGTCCTTAGCAGTGGTTTCCTAGCAGCTATTTTACCATGAAGGCCTGCTGCACAAAGTCTCCTCTTAATAGTTGTTCCAGAGATGAGAAGGTGTCCAAACTTTTGGTCTGTACTGTGTGTATATGTATGTATGTATGTATGTATGTATATGTGTGTGTGTATATGTGTATATGTGTATATATGTATATATATATATATAATGTGTATATATGTATGTATGTATGTATATGTGTATATGTATGTGTGTGTATATATATATATATATATATATATATATATATATATATATATATATATATATATATATATATATATATATATATATATATATAAATATATATATATAAATTTTTATTTTTTTTTTCTTTTACATACTGTATTACATATTTACAATTTTTATTAGTTTTTTGTGTTCTAAAGTTGTATTCCAATAAATATATTTTATGTTCTATCATCTTGATTATTGTATCATAAAAATGATTAAATGTCTGATGTTCACATTGTACTACAATATATTTTTCACTTAATTATAAGCAATATACAAAATGTTATTATTTAGTATGTTTTTGTTTAAAACTGTTTTTTGCCACTTACATAGTGTATTACATAGTGTTATATATAACACTATGTAAGTGGCAAAAAACAGTTTTCAACAAAAACATAGTAAATAACATTTGTACAGTCTATGAATTTGTTCTAAGAAATAGAATTGCTTCCATCAAATCCTCCTCCTTAGATGACCTCAAATCTGACCTAATAATTTTAAGGCTAGAGAACAACCTCTCTACACTAACTTGGGTTGGAGGCAAAGCTGTAACCAAATGGGCAACATCTCTAACAATTTCCGGGTATAAAGGAATTGCCTCATGCACAGTCAGGTTTGATGAACGGTTGAATTTTTCTATTTCTTTGAGAGCAAATGAAAAATTTTACTGAAATCTGGTCAATCTGATGCTATAGGACATGGAGTGAAATCTTTTTCCTCGCGGCAACGCTTTGCTGCTCCATGTCATCCAAATACTTGTCAAAGTTAAACTCCTCAGCTGATGAGGATGAAGATATGGCAGCAGTAGCACTGTCAGGCCCCAAGTCCTCTTGCGCCTGGCAGTCCTGTAGCTGCTCATCCTAACTGCTACCTCTCTCAAAGCTTCTTTTCCTTTAGTAAGCTGTTGATCATCAAGCAGTATACGATGGCTCGGGTCCACATAAACAGCTGCCAGAAGAATTTTATTTTCCAATAGCTGTGTCGCTCTCCTTTTCATTGAAGCAGAAATGCCATCTGCGATTAAACCTCCTCTTTGGGACAGGCAAAATAGCAAGTTCTTCCACTCCCTTATGAAAATGCCAGGAGTTAAATCCTCAGCTTGTAATTTTTTAGTCACGGTAAATGGGTGATTAAGCAATTCCTTCAATTCAGCCACCTGTGTCCATTGACCTTCATTTAAGGTTACTTGAGGGTTCACCATATCTATAAGAAACGATTTTAGTTCAAGCAATCGCTCAGTCATTAAATAAGTGCTGCCTCACCGAGTGGCTTGATCAACAATTGCCCCTTTCCCAGCACGTTGCTTCAAGATGGAATAAATTTTAGTGGTTCTGGCGGCAATAACCAACTTCCTCACATTTCCAATCAGATTTCCAGCATGTCCGCCCAGTTTCACACATCCGGCTTTTCGCCGGTTTGACTGATGTGGCGCACGCCAGTACAGTACGATACAGTACAGTGGCAGCGCCACAACTTCCGGGTCACATGCTCTGGTCACATGAAAGCATGTGACCGTCGTTTTTCGTGCTGCCACTGTACTGTATACACTGTACTGGAGTGCGCCGCATCCGCCAAACCAGCGAAAAGACGGATGTGTGAAACCGGGGTCCCTCTTGCAGATTATCTCATATTGCCAGCTGCAGCGTGTGCACAACACAGCGCATGTGATGAATATGAAAGTGTTTTGAAGCAGCTTCAACAAGATCATCTAATCCTAAAGTATCATTTTGCTGTTCTGTTGTAATATCTGTTTGTTCCTTAGTTACATGAACAGCGCTGTGGCTCCATCTCACACATACTAAATCCTAAAAGTTCTTCTAGATGTTGTTCATTACTCTCATTCATCAGTTTAATTGCACTTATGTTTGAAGCATTGTTCGTTACAATAGCAAGAACCTGTTCTTTTTTGCGTTCTTAATCTTGCAGAACTTTTTCCACAAAGGCCTGGAGAAACTTCTGGTGTGATGAGCTTTACTATCTTTTACTGCCAGTGTCTTGCTAACAATTTCTTTCTTGTCACAAACATATTGAACATTGATGGCAAAATAATTCAGTGAAATGCAGTGACTCCGGGCATCCAGCAAAGGCAATGGGTGAAAAGATGGGACATTCAGACACAGCGTTTTGTGAGGATCCTCACAAAGAATGAGCATAGTAAAATATATCTTTGTACCGTGTTAGCCAGTAGAGATAAAAAAATTGTTTAAAAGAACAGAGAGTCCTCAGTGGTTGATACCTTTTAATGGCTAACTGAAAAGATGGTAATAATTGCAAGCTTTCGAGACTACTCAGGTCTCTTCATCAGGCATGTTATACCATGCCTGATGAAGAGACCTGAGTAGTCTCGAAAGCTTGCAATTATTACCATCTTTTCAGTTAGCCATTAAAAGGTATCAACCACTGAGGACTCTCTGTTCTTTTAAACAATTTTTTTAAAGAATGAGCAGTCAGTTTGTGTGGTGTTTTTCTAATCTGCTTTTGCTATTGAAAGCATTATTTATGAGCTCAAAAACCTTTCAGGTGATGCGGTTTTTTAAAAAGCTGATCTGCTTTTGCAGCTGAAAAATGTATCCTCAAAAAACGCAGCAAAAACGCTGTGTCTGAATGTAGCCTTAGATCAGGAATAGAACCGACATTTATAGGACATTTCATAACTTTCCCAAATTCCTATGAAAAAATATTAAGCACATTCTGCATTGCACTACTGTCCCCAATTTATTATATATTTTAGGAGTCGGTGCATTTTATACCGACTCCACCAAAATGAGCTCCGACTCCACAGCCCTGCCTACAGCCACAGAAGATATGTGGTTAGTTCTCCAAGATGTTTGGGGCAACATCCCTGATAACTTCTTTCAACAACAGTGTGCAAATGTAGCTAGAAGAACTGATGCCGTTTTGAAAGCAAAGGGTAGTCACAACAAATATCGATTTTGATTTAGATTTCTCTTGTTAATTTACTTTGCATTTTGTCAATTGATAAACTATTAACACTTCTATTTTTCTAAAGCATACTTTGCAACATTATTTCCACGCCTGCCTAAAACATTTCCACGGATATATACGGTCATGGTTAAGTGTTGGCACCCTTGAAATTTTTCTATAAAATGAAGTATTTCTCCCAAAAAAATTATTGCAATTACACATGTTTTGTTATACACATGTTTATTTACTTTGTGTGTATTGGAATAACAAAAAAAAAAACCCAGAGGAGAAAAAAGGCAAATTGGACATTATTTCACACAAAACCCCCAAAATTGTTGGTAGTTTTCCAAAATTGTGGATAAACAATTTTGTTTCAAGCATGTGATTCTCATTGAAACTCACCTGTGGCAAGTAACAGGCGTGGGTAATATGAAAATCATACTTGATACAAATAAAAAGATGAGACATTGAGTCAATCTTTGCATTGTGTGTCTGTGTGTGCTACACTAAGGATGGAGAACAAAAAGAAGAGAACGGTCTGAGGACTTGAAAAATATCAACAATCTCAAGGTTACAAGTCCATCTCCAGAGATTTTTTTTTTTTTTTGTGCACGGTGCACAATGTAATCATGAAATTTACAACCCATGGCACTGTGGGAATTCTCTCTGTATGTGGACAGCAGAGAACAATTGAAAGGTTGCAACGCATGAAAGTCCGAATGGTGGATAAGCTGCCCCCATCAAGTTCCAAAGAAATTCAAGTTGTTCTGCAGTCTCAAGGTGCATTAGTGTCAGCATGAACTATCCATCGACATTTGAATGAAAGGAGGACCTCACTGCTGACTCAGAGGCATAAAAAGCCAAAAAACTGTAGTTTGCCTTTATTTATGTGACCAAAATCTTTCTGGGAAAGCATCTTGTGGACAGATGAAACCAAGATAGAGTTTTTACATAAAGCACATCATTTTACTGTTTATCGAAAATGAAATGAGGCCTACAAGGAAAAGAACACAGTACCTACAGTCAAATGTGGTGGAGGCTCAGAAATGTTTTGGGGTTCTTTTGCTGCCTCTGGCACTGGGTGTCTTGACAGTGTGCAGGGCATCATAAAATCTGAAGATTACTGAAGGATTTTGTGTCACAATGTAGTGCCCAGTGTTAGAAAGCTGCGTTTGTGTCTTAGGTCATTGGTTTTCCAGTAGGAAAATCACTCCAAACCCCTAGAAGTGGATGGAAACAAAGCGCTGGAGAGTTCTAAAGTGGATTCTCTGCATGATCCATTCTAACGGATGATTACTGGACAAGTGAACTGAGCCTTAGATTGCAGTTTGCCAAAATGTACGTCACTAAGCCAATGTCCTTCTGGTATAGCATGTGAAATTATGTCCAATTTTGCCTTTTTTTGTTGTTTTTTTTTTGTTTTGTTCCAATACACACAAAGGAAATTTTAACATGTGTACAACAAACAATGTATAATTGCAACAATTTATTTTCTGGGTGAAATACTTCATTTTCTGGAACAATTTCGAGGGTATCAACACTTTCGGCCATGACTGTATATAGCATATAAAAAAAAAAATCTTAGTTTTCACACTCTCAAGCCATATTAGGCTCATACTTCCTATTATGTACAGATAATTTTTTGCAGGCGCATTATCTTAACAGACAGGATTTCAATGCGGACCCCCATACACATTAGATCATTGGGTGAATCTGTCAGGTTGAAACTACGTTAAAGCCCTCACACAAATTGATTAATGTGTATGGGGCCTTACGACTGACCTCCTGTAGATGATTATATATTGTCTTCAGTATATTGCCGCCCCAGGAAAAATTACCTAAAAATGATCAAATAAACAGTAATTGGTGAAACTAAAATTTAAATACACAAGACATTTTTCGAAAGCCTAAAGAAATCTTAGACGTTATCAGGGTTTATGCATTCTTATGTCTTTTGTGAAGTTGCATCGCAAGTTGTTTTATTTCTATTGTTTCTATTTTCTTTAAAGTGTGCAAAAGGATCCCGAGACAAATCAGATAACGATCATATCTTCTATCTTCAAAGTATTGGCCTACGTAAGTCCCGTTCACATGCAACCCTCTGCTCTTCTAGATGCACAGAGTCATATTCATTGTTCAGCTATTTTGAATTGTACGGTATGTGACGTCTTATTAAAGGGATTATCCACGACTATTTTATATTTTTCTCATTGACCTAAGGGGTACTTTGCACACTACGACATCGCAGCTGCGATGTCGGTGGGGTCAAATTGAAAGTGACGCACATCCGGCATCGCTGTCGACATCGTAGTGATACGATTGACGAGCGCAAAAGCGTCGAAATCTTATAATCGGTGTAGCGTCGGTCATATCCATAATTTCGGAAATGTTGTTCCTCGTTCCTGCGGCAGCACACATCGCTGTGTGTGAAGCCGCAGGAGCGAGGAACATCGCCTTACCTGCGTCCCGGCTGCAATGAGGAAGGAGGTGGGCGGGATGTTTACGTCCCGCTCATCTCCGCCCCCCTGCTTCTATTGGCCACCTGCCGTGTGACGCCGCACGACCTGCCCCCTTAGGAAGGAGGCGGTTCGCCGGCCAGAGCGACGTCGCAGGGCAGGTGAGTGCATGTGAAGCTGCCGTAGCAATAATTTTCGCTACGGCAGCTATCACAAGATATCGCAGCTGCGACGGGGGCGGGGACTATCGCGCCCGGCATCACTACCATCGGCTTGCGATGTCGTACTGTGCAAAGTACCCCTAAGAACTGACCAGCAGGTAGTTGCAAACTAACATTCTGTTTTATTCGTCCCTGGCACAGAGCAGTCACTGACTCCTCTGGCTGGTGATTCTGCTGCTTCACATCAGCAGAGAAGCTTTTCTGGTGGACGAGTGTGTCTGCCAGCGTCATGCTGATTGACAGCCAACTCCCTGCAGTTAGATATCGAGAAGCCTGCTGTCAATCAGCATGACATAGGCGGTAACGCCCCATCAACCAAGCAGAGCGGAAGAGAAGCAGCTGCTCTATTGCCCGTGATGTCAGTAGATGCCGTAGAATCACTGGTAACAGCGGTCAATGCCCGTTCTGATCCGGCACCAGGTAGAGCAGGCAGGTAGTTATCAACTACCTGCCCATAGGAAAAAAAAAATAAAATGGTTCCGGGTAACCCCTTTTAAGTAGCACAAATACCCAGTAAATTCAAGGGCTTGTCTACGCAAGAAAAATATGTTTTCAAGTGCCTTCCAGCATGCCAAAAATAAAAACATACAAATTAAGCATACTCAACAACACTGATCCCTCTGCCGCTCCTTCTTCTAAGACTTTTTGGGTCCATTGCTGATCTCTCTGTAGGTCCTGTTTTGGTCATACAAAGCCATGACTGCTGCAGCCAATCAGGTTAGATTGGCTGCAGTGGTCACATGATCATCGGGCCAGAAAAGGAGGCAAATGATGGCTGCAGGCGATCAGAAAGTTGAGCATGCCTTATTATTTTTTATGGCATGCTGGAGCGGACATAAGCAAAAACTTTCAAGGGTGAACATCTCCTTGGAAATGATACTCGGCTTTGGACTCTGTCCTTACTTAAGTGCTTTTTTAGAAAAAAAAACGTGTGTTCACCTGCTGGAAACCCGGCAAGAAGTATTCAATTTTCCTGCAGCGCCACCACAGGGAAAAGGAAGAATTGCAGTGTCAATGTGTTGTATCACTGACAGGAAATGCAGAAAAGGATTGATCCTGTGGAGTAAGAAATAAATACCAAGTTTTGCCACTTGGACCTAGACAGGAGGATCCTGTAAAGTAGACTCCCTCCTACTAACATATTATTACCTGATAGGTAGGTTTTCTAAACTAACCACGCCCTTTATCCCTGTTATCCCAGCTGAGCACATTACATATTGGTCAATCCTACTAGTTTTTAGGGAATCTACAAACAATTTGATGTGTAGGGGTGCCCCCGGATGGCTTATCATGGCTTCCTAAGAGGACACGGTTGTTAAGGCTTCTATGCACATTAAACTAACGTTGGCCGAACCCGCTGGCACAATTGTTGCGTCTGACAGTCTATTGTGTATCTGAGCCTCCAATTCTCTTCAGGCAGATGATGTCAAGGCAGAAAATAATCCATCATGTGTGATTTCAGACTGCCGATCCTGTTTTTATGGATGATATAAGCTGTCATCAAAGATGTCTGGCAGCGGCTCCTTAAAGAATACAGGAGCGCTGAAGAGTGAGTCCTACTGTGTATGGGAGAGGTAGCTGCTAGTGATGAGCGAGCACTGCGTGCTCGGTACTCGAAACGAGTAGGTCGGATGCTTGGACAGGCACGACTTGAGTACTAAGCATAATGGAAGTCAATGGGAAGCTTGAGCACTTTTCGAGAAGATCTTCTGGAAAAATGCTCAAGTTTCCCATTGACTCTTTGCTCGAGTTGTGCCTGTTCAATTGTCCGACCTGCTTATTTTGCGTACCGAGCACCTGAGCATGGTAGTGCTCACTCATCACTAGTAGCTCTCGGACTAACAATTGACCAAACCATTGCTCAGTCAACAGCCATCTAAAGTGTTTGGAGGGTGGTGTAGACTTTTCTTGGAGATCAGCAGCACCATAGGTAGAGGATATGTCAGCCATACTTGCCGATACAGGAATAAGGGACATTTTGTTGTCAGCAGAATGACTCAGCCATGTGTATTACCGGTATGTGTCATTTTGATCAATTTAATACAATTTACAATATTTTTTTTTATCAGATTAAACCTCCTGATACTTTTGATAAATCCCTTTAGCTGTGTATAGAAAAAAGTGGACCTAAGTAACTGAGAGTGACGCTTACTGTGTGTTATTTCTAACACTCTCGGATGACAGTAGTGATTTATACTTTCTATTTTCTTGCTTTGCAGGATGAGAATGGATTATGCTACCCATCAACCAGGCCTCATGAGCAGACCTTTGCCTATCTGATCGTGGACCCACTGAAGCGTCACGTGACTGCGCTCTACCATTGTTTTGGTGGTGGAATCTTTTAAAGCACCAACAACATTAGACTCGTCTGCAGTGATGAGTGCACTAATGTGATGCCTAATTTGTGGAAGGGTTATTCTGGACATTAAAGATCTAGCCGAAGTCTCCTCCACCAATCAACAGATTTAGAATATGGAAACTCCACTGATCACTGCCACCACGCCACCCCCTGCAGAGGATAAGCATGTGCATCACCGCTCCATTCACTGTCCGGCAGTTCCATAGAGAAAGAATGGAGCGGTGGTGAGCATACTCTACCTCCTCGCCACACAAAAGGGGTGCTGCAGAGCCATATTCTCAAGTGTGGTGGACGTCTCTGCAGTCAGACCCTCAACGATCGGCATGTTATCAGCGATCATATCCATAAGTTATAACTTACGAACTTCATACAAACCGTTTAAAGAGCTGAGGTTGTTTCAGCATTTACTTTGTACATGCCTGCAAGTGAATTTAAAGGGCATGTCCAGTGAAAAGACTTTATCACCTATGCAACTATGGGGATCTACCTCCTTGGATCACCAGAATATGGTACTTTTATTCTCATTAGAATCGAATGGCAAGTCACTACCACTCCGCTTAGTGCTGTGCTCACCAGTCCTTTAGAGGATGAATGGAGCAGTGGTTGAGCATGCGGACGGACACTCTATTCTCACAGAGATAAAATTGCCAGGTTCTGGTGATCGGTCAGGGGCCAAGAAGTCCCGCCCCCCCCCCCCACTGATCTACAAATTACCATTGGTCCTATAAAATCCCTTGGAGAACTGTACGAATGAAAAGCTGAAAGAGTCACAGCCCCTTAAAGGGAAGAAACCATGGTGCTGTATACATTGGCTCCTTCATTTTTTAAATTTTATTGGGATCCTACAACTTACCCCCAGAGTGGCCTATTTTTGTCAAATTTCACATTTCCATTTATTTGTTATGATTTTGTGTCTCTCTAATATAATATGAAAAATAGATATGTTCTGCTCATTTATTACAGAAAATATTCTTGTTCTTTATATATTGACTTTTAAAAAGCATTATTAACAATAATGTGTAACTTTGTTCTTGCAATAACCTTTTTACTGTCCTTTGACAACCAATATGGCCTCCACAACAGTACCTGTAGTACTGTGTTTTTCCAAAAATAAGCCCTCCCCTGAAAATAAGCTCTTGTCGCGGCTCAATAATGAAGTGTCCAATGCAGCTAAAAAAGTTACAGATACTGCAAGACACTTCATTATACACAACGGGCACCCCGTAATTATACTCCCCAGACGCCGAGCAGAGGAACTGCAGTGATCGCACCCCTGCACACATCATATCTCAAACACACACATCCGATCTCACACACATCGGATCGCATACATACTCACCACATCCAGCGTCACCGATCTCTTCTTGCTGGCAGAATCCTGAGAGGCAGCGCGGTGGAGCTCAAGGACCTGCAGAACAAGACCTGCGGCCGGACAAGTGACTTTCTCCCATCATTCGCTGCGGCCGGTTGCGCTGGATGTGATGTGATATGATGTGATTGTGTGTGTGTGTGTGTGTGTCAGCCAGCAGCAGGGGAGTACATCGTGCAGCACCCACCGGAGATCACAGGAAGGACCTGGGATCCACTCAGACGTCCGGGTCTGGTGAGTATGAGTCTCCTGGGAAGTGGGGGGGTCTGCTTTTTTAGGGGGTAAACTTACCCCCCAACCGTGTTTCTCCAAGAATAAGACCTCCTCCAAAAATAAGCCCTAGTGCTTTTTTGGGGGGTAAAAAAAATATAAGACAGTCTTATTTTTGGAAAAATACGGTAGTTGTCTTCCAACTTTCCTAGTAGTAAATGTGTTCTTTAGGAATACGCAACATATTCCCATACGAAGCAGACCTGACTCACGTTGATTTTGGAAAACTGGGTAGTAATCCCACTAAATGCTCTAATACAGGCCATATTAGTTGTCTCTTCAATTTGTCTGGAAAGTGACTTATACGAAATCTTGTCACCATGTTTTCACATCCCATCTGAGAGCACCATGATGTAGCGGCAGAGATCCTGATTCCAGCGATGTGTCACTTACTGAGCTGCTTGATGTGGTTTTGATAAAATCACAGTTTTATCTGCTGCAGATTTCAAATTTTCTGAATGCTGAGCTCTGTATAGCCCCACCCACACCACTCATTGGCAGCATTTTGGAATCGTTAGCGAACGCCATGTTGTGTTTGCACAGCTCCTAATGTTCCTACACAGTGGAAACCTCTCACAAGTGACCCCATTTTGGAACCTACACTCCTCAAGGAATTTATCTAGAGGTGTTGTGAATACCTTAAACCCACAGGTGAGTTACAGAATTTTATAATGTTAAGCCGTGAAAATGAAAAAATACATTTTTACCACAAAAATGTTGCTTTAGCCCTACATTTTCATTTTCATAAGGGTAACAGGTGAAAATGCACCATACAATTTGTTTTGCACTTTCTCCTGAATACACTGATTACCCCATATAAGGTGGAAAACTACTGTTTAGGCGCACGGCAGGGCTCGGAAGGGAAGGAGCGCTATTTGAATTTTGGAGCCCCATTTTGGCAGGATTAAATTGTGGAAGCCAGGTCACATTTGAAAATCCCCTGACATGCAAAACAGCAGAAACCCCCACAAGTGCCCCCATTCTGGAAACTACACCTCTCAAGAAATTCATCTAGGGGTGAAGCAATGAGCAATTTTAACCCACAGGTAATTCACAGAATAATATGTAATTGTATAACATTTTGCTTTGAAAATAAAAAAAACAACTTTTTTTCCCCACTAAAATGTTGCTTTTGCCCCAAAGATTTAAATATAAAAAGGGGAAGAGGAGAAAATGGACCATTCATTTTGTTACAGAATATTTCCTGAGTACACCAGTACCCCCATATGTGGTTGACAACTACTTGTCAGGCACAGTACAAAGTGAAGAAGGAAAAGAGCGCCATATTGGAGTTCAGATTTAGTTGAAATGGTTTGGGGATGCAGTGTTACATTGGCAGAGCCCCTGAGGTGCCAGAAAAGCAGAACCCCCCTCCCCCCCCATAAGTGACCCCATTTTGCAAATTACACTCCCAAAATGAATACATCTAGGGGTGCTGTGAGCATATTGACATCACAGGTGTGTCACAGTTTATATCTTTTTGTGCAGTGAAGAAAGAATAATTACTTTTTTTTTTCACTAAAATGTTACTTTAGCCCAAGTTTTAAATTTTTATAAGGGCTAAAATTTGTAAAGTTTGTAATTTTCCCTGAGTGTGCCAATATTTTTCATGTAATCGGGAGCTACTTTTGAGGTGCAGTGTAAGGCTTCGGGAAAACATTGGATTGCTCTCACTCTAGTGCAAAACCATGGGGGCAGTGTCCATCTGTGATTGATTTCTCTTGCTATAACGGCATGCAGAATGAATCGCAGCATGCTGAGTTTGGCAGCGATTCTCGGCTCACACCCCCCCATACAAGTCTATGGGAGCATGTGAAACTTCGCACTGCACTCGCATGTAATCCGACCGCAGTGCGATGTACGCAGAGACAGGCCGGCGAGGAGATGGGGAGAAAGTGCTCCCTCCCTCTTCTCCACAGCTGTGATACGCTCGCAGCAGAGAATCACTATCATATCGCCTCCTATGCTCTCTCATTGGAAGCTATATGCAAGTGGAAAAGTGCCCTAAATTTCAGAAATGAAGGCACTCCATATTGGACCAGAATTTGCTGGAATGGTTTGCGGGTGCCATGTCACGTTACCAGAGCCCCTGAGATGTCAGACCAGTAGAAATTCCCCACAAGTGACAACATTTTAAAAAACTGCTCCCCTCAATGAATTCATCTAGGGGTGCACTAAGCATAATAACAGCACAGGGGTGAGACAAAATTTTATACTATTGGGCAGCAAAGAAAGAAAAAATTACATTTTAACACTAAAATGGATTTAGCCCCAGATGTCTAATTTTCACAACGGGAATAGATAAATTAGGCCCCAATATTTGACTGTAGAGTACCAGCCGCACTTCCGGGCTTGGGAAGGAAGGAAGGAATGTCATTTGGCTTTTTGAGCACAGATTTTCTTACAATAGTTTGAGAATTCCATTTGCAGAACCCCTAAATGGCAGAAAAGCAGAAACCCCCCCAGTGACCTCATTTTTTAAATTGCACCCATCTGGAAATTCACCTATGGGATTTCTTGATTTTTGTCTCTGGAGAACACCCATGGAGTCAAACACAGTGAATGTTGTAGAATTAAAAATTGATAATAAGCCCTTGTTGTGCCCAGTACATTGTAGTTCCCATACATTGTGTCCAGCTCGTCCTTCTATAGACACACGCCCCATAAATTAGGCGGGCTTTCCTCACTAAAATAATGTCAAATATATGAATATTAACTGGTTTAGGCACATTGGGGTGTTCAGAAGGGGGGACATTTTGAATTTGGGAGCGCAGATTTTGCTGGATTTCTTTTTTTGGTTGGAGCCATCATGCTTGTACAGAGCCTTTGTGCTTCCAGTAATGTGTAAGCCCCCTATATTTCCATTAACAGAGGACGGACCTGAGTGGGACTTGTTTTTTTGTGGGTTGAGTTGAATGCTATTTGGTTGCAACTTGGGGTAGAGAACATTTTCGAATCAGTTCACATTTATCTTGTGCGCTATGCTGAGCACTTACAGTATATCGAGGTTTCCATCTACATTTTTGAAATACAAGATTCAGGTGAAACCCCCAAGGCATCCATTCACTAATGAGGCTGAAGAGTTATTCTGGACTCTGTTTGTCCTCTGTTCAGCACTTTCCGTCTTTTGAAAGGTGAACAAAAATGTTGATGACCGCACTTTTCTGCAAACCTAAAAAAGATGCTTAAAAAGATGAACACCGCCGGATCGCAGGCCAGACGGGAGTTCTGCCTCATTAGAGTGAATTTTCCTTTGGGAATTATGTCTGAATTACATGTTTCAGAGATATATACAGAAACCCCAATGTAAGCGCTCAGCATAGAGTGTCGGATAAATATGAGCCGCACCGTACATGCAATCTTTGGGAGGCAGAATTAACAAATCAACAGCAGTTGAATTATTGGCTGTATTTATTTTTTACGCCGATAAGCTTGCGGTATAAGGGATAGGGTTTGGGAATTCTTCAGATAAGTAAAATTACAGCAATATCAGATTTATATAGGGGATTTTTTAGATTTGGCTATCGCACGAAAAAACTTTTTTACAAATCAAAGGTTTTTTGCATCACTATTTATTTTTCTTCTTTTTTTTTTTTTTTTAAATTTTTCTGTCGACAGGGTTATGTGAGGCCTTGTTTTTTGCGGGATGAGTTGGAATTTTATTGGTACCATTTTTGGCCACATAATCATTTCTTAGCTATGTGTTTGGGATCATTGTCTCGCTGAAATGTCCACCCTCATTTCATCTTCATCATTCTGATATATGGCAGCAGATTTCATCAAGAATGTTTCAGTATATTTTTCCATTCATCCTTCCTTCAATTATATGAAGTTTGCCAGTGCTGTATACTGAAAAACAGCCCCACACCATGATGTTGCCACCTTCAAGCTTCACTGTTGTTGGTGTTTTTGGGGTGATATACAGTGCTTTTTGGCCTCCAAACATGGTGTATTATGGCATCCAAAGTGTTTAATTTTAGTGTCATCTGACCAGACTATATTCTCCCAGTATTTCACAGGTTTGTCTAAATGTCGTTGAACAAACTTTTAAAGCGCTTGAACATGCTTTTTGTTCAGCAGGGGAGTCTTGCGTGTTGAGCGTGCATACAGCCCATGGAGGTTGAGTGAATTACTTATTGTTTGCTTTGAAACAATTGTACCTGCTGATTCCAGGTCTCTATGTAGCTCTCCGAAGGTGGTCCTTGGTTCTTAGACATCTCTTCTGATAATTCTTTTCCCTCCTCTGTCTGAAATCTTGCAGGAGCACCTGGTCGTGTCCGGACTATGATGAAATAATGTATTTTCCACTCCCGGATTATGGCTCCAACAGTGCTCACTGAACCTTCAGTAGTTTTGAAATTCTTCTGTAACCAATGACATCCGTATGTTTTGCAACAATAACCTTGAGACTGCTCACTGGTTTTACCCTTTATGAGATGTTTCTTGTGTGGCACCTAGGTAATGAGACACTATTTTATGGGCCATCAGTTAAACCAGCTGATATTATTTTTCACTAAGTGGCAGGATTGCTTTCTAATTACTGATATATTTTAACTGGTGTCATGACTTTTTATGGCTTTTGCACCTTTCTTTCTTCATGTGTATAGTACATTTTCCCTGTGTCATTTTACATTATTACACATCACTAAATTTATGGACATTTTTGCTTTGTTTTTTTTTGCCTGTGTGGATTGGATGGGTTGTTACCGACATCTGGCGAGAAATTCATGTCAATAGCACCATTACAAATATATTTACTTAGAAATTGGGTGACATATTCAATACTTATTTCACCCACTATATATTAAGAATGGTTCACTTGCAATTCCACAGTTGGGAAAATACAGAAACAGTGCCACTCTTTAGACTGTTTGTGCCTAGTGCTGCAGCATTTACTTATACAGTGTGTCCAACCATATTCTGTCAACCGCCATTAACTTGAGAACGGCAGCAGCTATAGGCATAGAAGTGGTGTCTAGGTATAGTAAAGTAGCCATGTGCTACGCAATGAAACCACCTATTGCGCCACCTGGTGGAAAACAACAGAGTTAGCATTTTTATCTTGAAAACGGAATGAGATAGAGAAAAAAAGTGAATTACAATGTTGCAGGGCATCATCAATTTAATACAAATCGACACCTTGCATACAGAAATGCTATGATATGAAACCCATGACCCCCCCCCCCCCCAAAAAAAAACATTGAATGCTGGCACGTATATGGCGCTCATTTAACTTTGATGCTCAAAGTGGCCACCATCAGCTGCAATGCACATCTGGACTCTGGACAGCATACTGTATCTTGCTGCACGTTGTGCAATATGGTAGGTGACACGTTTGCACAAGCATCTGTGATACGTGGTCGTATGTCCTGCAATGTTGGTGGAGGGGTCGCATACACCTGCTGTGTGATGTGATCTCACAGAAAGAAGTCCAATGGGGTCAGGTCAGGTGAGCGTGGAGGCCACTCCACACAGCCACATACCCAATGACTTGTAGGAAGGTCTCCAGGAGGTATCACTTCACGTCCGCAGCCTTGTGAGTTTTACACGTTCTAATCATAGCATTTCTATATGCAAGGTGTAGATTTGTATTGAATTGATGATGCCCTACAACTTTGTAATTCACTTTTTTTCTCTATCTTGTTCCGTTTTCGAGATAAAAATGCTAACTCCGTTGTTTTCCACCAGGTGGCGCTATAGGTAGTTTCATTGCGTAGCGCATGGCTACTTTACTATACCTAGACACCACTTCTATTCCTAAAGCTGCCGCCGTTCTCAAGTTAATGGCGGTGGACAGGATATGGGTGGACACACTGTATAGGGATGAGCCGCAATACACAATCCAACTCGGAATGAGTCATAAATGTATGAATACTGAGACCACAAGAGCCAGGATCTTCAGAGACTTGTGATCCTGGGGGAATGAAGCAGTAATGCACACCTGCTACCACTTCTCCATTCACTGTCTTTGCGAGCACTTGGCCTGCAGTTGCACTATTCCATTCCTTGGGGAGTTTTGGAGTCCTATTTTCGAGATCTATAGTCAGACCTCCACATTTATCACATATACTTTATCACCTACATGTTGCAAGGCCAAAAAAACCTGTGCAACTTGCTTTTCGTCTATTTTCGTGCTGAGATTTTGCTATGGGCTGAGACTACCCATCGATTATGGCCACAGTACAGGTCATTCACCCGAAGATCCACGAGTGCCGCTGCTACTTCACATCATAATGCAAGTGAACAGAGTCACATTCTGGCCCACAAGGTACCTTGAACAAGATTCAAAAAAGCTAATTTCCTAAGGGCATATAATAATTTTTCACACTATGCTCCTGCATTTTGGCCTAAAACAAGTTTTTTGTGAAAAAATAAAATAAATGATAATGGTACAATGTAATTTATGATGTCTCTGGTCATCTGAGGTTGCATTTACCAAGTCTTAAGACCTTATGAAGACCCAATTTCTTTTTTGTCCTGATTCGTAAATACATAGAATTCCAGAGGGGTGGAGGGTGTACTTCATTTTTCTCATGACTGTACAGTCTTCTGCATCTAGTCTCATCTCTAGTTGTGCTTTATTATATTTAAATAAAATAACTACATCCTTTTGTGTCAGTTTATTTTTGGCTGTGGCTATCGGGGTGAAGATAGAGCAGTCGGCCATTTCTGGTGCATAAGGAGATCCATAGGCTTCTGGCACGAACGAAAAGACTTCACTATTATAAATGCTACATGGTAGAAGGGAGGGAATAGATTTTGCATTGAGTATCAAGAACTACAAATTGTGACTTTTTGCCAATCCCCCCCTCCTTAAGTGGAATATCCCCCACCCCCTTAAACATTAGTAAATTTGCTCCTTTTTATTGCTCGCTCATCTGCTCAATTGTAGTTTTTAAAGCAAGTCCTGAGTTCACAGCAGAAACTTGATCTACAAGATTCTTGCATGTGACATTTCTTCAGGGCAAAAAAAAACCAAAACAAAGTGCTTTGATATGTTCTTCAGATCACGGTTTAGTATCTGATGTGTTCAGGAGGATGAAAACCAGAGCTGAAGAGAAGCGTACGGTGCCGGCAGGACACTGCGGTTCCTCTGTGAGGGGGCTTGCAACTGTTTCAGGGTTTAAAAATAAATGCAAAGAAGAAATTTAAGGTCATTTCCTCCTGACTCGTGATTTTGTGTAGATTTATTTAGCCAGTTTACACAGCTTTATTAACAGAATTATCCAATTTTAGGAAATTATGGCTGTTTTCTGACCAGGGGCTGTGTGGTATTGAAGCTCGGCTCCTTTCACTTCAATGGAGCTGAAATGCAATAACCGACATTAGTGGTGAGTGAGCACTATCATGCTCAGGCGCTCGGTACTCATAACCAAGAGTTGGACACTCGGATGGAATTCAGAAGATTTACCAGAAAAATGCTAGAGTTCCCCATTGATTTCCACTGTACTCGAGTCACGCCCATCCGAGAAATCAACTGCTTGCTACAAGTACCGAGCATGGTAGTGCCCGCTCATCACTAGTTACGAGTACCGAGCACCCGAGCATGGTAGTGCTCGCTCATCACTAGTTACGAGTACCGTGCACCCGAGCATGGTAGTGCTCACTCATCATTAGTTGCGAGTACTGAGCACCTGAGCATAGTAGTGCTCGATCATCACTAGTTACGAATACTGTGCACTCAAGCATGGTAGTGCTTGATCATCACTAGTTACGAGTACTGTGCACCCAAGCATGGTAGTGCTCGCTCATCACTAGTTACGAGTACTGTGCACCCGAGCATGGTAGTGCTCGTTCATCACTACCTCATACCACCTGTAATGAGCAGAGGCTCTATTTCTGTGAGAAGCAACTTTTTAATAGACTATTTTTTTCCATTCTTCACCATTTTCAATATCTTTGCTTCGTTAGTGAATTAAACGTGACACAGGTTGTAAGAAAGTGTTCGGATACGCCGTAGGCATTTGTGCACTGGAGCCTGATGGACATGATCAGAGCAGTTTTGTTTTTTTCAGATTACAATTTTTTCCGATCTTTCAGAGCATGCAGATATTTTGAAAATGGAAAACTAAGAATAAGGCATGAATGTTATCAATTTTTCTTCCAGACGCCATACTTACACAGGGGAAAACAATAATGTTTTTCTTAGAAGGAAAATTACAACATATTTCAAATCGATTTCCAATTGCTTATATAGCACCAACACATACCAAAGCAGTAGTTGAAACTTTGAACGATTTTCTTATATGCCCGATGTGAACCTGGCCTTAGTATCTGTTCACATGTTGCATTTTTGCTGTGCAAAAAAAAAAAACCTCTTCTTACAGTACCAGTATTCTTACGTGTGTGTGTGTGTGTGTGTGTGTGTGTGTATATATGTATAATATATATATATATATATATATATATATATATCTGCAGCATTTCAATTCTTTCAGCAGTTTTTTTACACATTTTTCGCCAATTCTGATGAATAAGAAAATTGCAAGCAAAAACGTACCGTACATATTATACAATGTGTTTTTCCAGCCAACTCTGGTTTTTGGTGCAAAAAAAAAAAAACTATGCAAAAATGCCACATGGGCACCAAAAGGGGTTGTTATGAGAGCCGGGGGTCAGATGATTGCCCCTGTCGCTGCCATGACTCACTTCCTGTGAATGGCGGCAGAGAGGCGGCACTCACAGGAGAACAGCATTTCTGCTGTTCAGAGAGATTCTGATGCTGCACCATTGGTGTGATCAGCAGACGTAATCGGACAGTGCTGGCATAATGTCCCCTTAGTAGAATACTAAAATCAATAAAAAATGTAAAAAAAATAAAAAGTTTTTAAAATAAGACTGGAGTCAGGCCAGGTGTCAAGTGTCTTGTTTCCTTTGATTCCTTAATCATTCCCTGGTGTGATCAGCATTTCTTAATTTTCCTTAACAAGCTGAGCACCCACAATCCCCCTTACCTATTCCTCTAGTCTGCCCTATATATTTGTGTGCTCCTTAAGGGGTGCATCTGTGTGGGGTGCTGCATGCGTGCCATCTTATCAAAGTGCCATCGTTGCTAAGTGCTGGGCAGTTATTTCAATGGCACTTAGTCAGGGCAGGAGTCAGGTAAACTACTCTTTGACACCTTCTGTTTCAACCATGACCATTATTTTTATCTATCATTCTATATGCTTTTACTGTACACTTTCACCGCCCTGTCCCCCCTCCATCACCACTCATCCACATCAGCCCCCCTCTCCTCCCCTCTCCTATGTACAGCTCCCAGGCTCCTTTCACCTATCTGAATAATCTTATTCCATCATGCTCCAGGGTCTTGCAGAAAAAGCCATGCCACAAGTCCAAAAACCATCTGACCTTTCTCCTGTTACTGCTACTTCTCTCAGGCGATATCTCTCCTAATCCCGGTCCACCCCATGCTAACTTTACCCCCTCCCCCACCTCCCACAGAAACCCTGCTAACCTCATTGACATTAGTTGTACACCCTCATTTCCCTCTTTTAATTATGCTCTCTGGAATCCACGGTCTGTATGTAACAAGCATCCTTACATCCACAACCTCTTTCTCAATAACTCTCTTAATCTACTAGCCCTCACTGAAACCTGGACTCAGGATTCTGACACTACTTCCCCTGCTGCCGTTTCTCATGGTGGTTTACACTTTTCCCATTCACCAAGACCTGAAAACAGACATGGTGGTGGAGTCGGCTTACTCCTGTCTCCACAATACACTTTGCAGGTCATCCACCCAGCTCCATCACTCTCATTCCCATCTTTCGAGGTCCTCACCATCAGGCTCTTCCATCCCCTCTCCCTCAGAATTGCTGTCATATACCGTCCACCAGGGTCACCCACCCAGTTCCTTGACCACTTTTCAGGCTGGCTGGCGCATTTCATGTCCTCTGAATTACCAACCCTCATCCTAGGAGACTTCAACATCCCCATGAACAGCCCCTCCTCCCCATCTGCATCCCAGCTTTTATCTCTCACCACCTCCCTCGGCCTCTCACAACTCTCATCCTCTGAGACACATGAAGATGGTAACACCCTTGACCTGGTCTTTATCCGCTTCTGCTCAATCTCTCACTTTGACAACTCACCTCTTTCCCTCTCTGACCACAACATCCTCTCCTTCAAACTCACAAACCCTCGTCCGCCCCAGCACACTCCCACCTATCACACATTCAGAAACCTACAGGCCATTGACTCTCAGACACTTAGACTCTACACTCATCACTGTCCCCTATCTCCTCACTTTCCTGTCCTGATCTGGCTGTAAACCACTACAATGAAACACTCAGAAGCACCCTGGACCAAGTAGCACCCCTCACCCTCAGAACCTCCAAACACCAAGTAAAACAGCCTTGGCTCACATCCCAAACTCGATTTCTCCAGCGATGCTCTAGGAGTGCCGAACGCCTATGGAGGAAAACCCACACACCAGAAAACTTCATCCACTACAAGTTCATGTTAAGGACCTACAACTCTTCCCTTCACCTGGCCAAACAGACCTACTTCACCACCCTTATCTCCTCACTATCCAACAATCCAAAAAAGCTCTTTGACACCTTTCACTCCCTCCTCAGTCCCAAAGTACAGACCCCAATCACAGACCTTCATGCTGATGACCTGGCCTCGTATTTCATAAAGAAAATAGAAAACATCTGCCGAGAGATCAGCTCCCAGCCACCAAGCATTGTGAATCCCATCCAGCTCACTTGCCACATTTGACCCAGTCGCAGAGGAGGAAGTCGCCAGGCTCCTCTCTTCTTCTCGTTCTACCACTTGCCCTACTGATCCCTTTCCCTCACACCTTCTCCAGTCCCTCTTTCTGGTTGTCACTACTCACCTAACTAAAATCTTCAATCTCTCTTTCTCTTCTGGTATCTTCCCCTGCTCCCTCAAACACTCTATCATTACTCCATTATTAAAAAAACCTTCTCTTGATCCGTCCTGCACAAGCAACTACAGACCAGTCTCCAATCTCCCCTTTATCTCCAAACTCTTGGAGCGCCTGGTCTACTCTCGTCTCACTCGCTACCTTTCCACTCACTCTCTTCTAGATCCTTTACAGTCTGGCTTCCGCCCTTCACACTCAACAGAAACTGCCTTTGTCAAAGTGACCAATGACCTACTGACAGCAAAACGTATCGGTGACTACTCTCTGCTTATTCTTCTTAACCTCTCTGCCACCTTTGACCACCATCTCCTTCTCTCTATGCTCCATTCTATCGGCTTAAAGGACACTGTGCTTTCCTGGTTCTCTTCCTATCTTTCTGGCCGCTCATTCAGCGTATCATTTGCTGGCTCCACATCTTCTCCTCTTCCTCTCACTGTTGGGGTCCCTCAAGGTTCAGTCCTTAGCCCTCTTCTTTTCTCCCTTTACACTGCCCCAATTGGAATGACCATCAGCAGATTTGGCTTTCAGTACCATCTTTATGCTGATGACACACAGCTATACACCTCATCCCCTGAGCTCACCCCCGCTGTACTACAGAACACAAGTGACTGCCTGATTGCAGTTTGCAATGTCATGTCTGCTCTCTATGTGAAACTTAACCTTTCAAAAACTGAACTTCTGCTTTTCCCTCAGTCTTCTAACCTTCCTAAACCTGACATCTCCCTCTCTGTGTGTAGCACAACGAAAAGTCCTAGGCTGCAGGCCCGCTGTCTGGGTGTTATACTTGACACTGATCTCTCCTTCACCTCCCACATACAATCTCTTGCCCGCTCCTGCCGCTTGCACTACATCACTACAAATATATTTTTAAAAAAATGTAGTTTTTTTTTTTTTTTAAATATTTGTAGTGATTCTTTTTCTGAGTTAGCACTACGCCATATAAACTAGTTTGTGTTCATAATTGTTGTAACAGGTGTCCTAAATGCCCAGGCATGGAGGTTAGTCCAGATAGTGGCAATTCAAGTTAGATTTTTTAGTCTAGCTGCCCAGACACAGATGTTTTTAACCTAGATAGTGGCATTTTAGTTAGGTACCCGGAATATTGAGATTTACCTTGCTGTTGGTTTCCGGGCTTACATGCATTGGCCAATTCATAAACTAAAAATCTCATTTTTTCATATATCCGTAATGCAGTACCAGACTTCCCTTATACATTGATGGCATTTTGTGTGCAGCTGTATGTATGTATCTTGTAATTGTTATGTTTTTTCAGCTGGCACCTATACACACTTGTAGGATGTGCGGGTCAGGTTTTTTGAAATATTTCCAGCAGGACAATGACCCAAAACACACTACAAAAAGCACTAGAAAATGGTTTGAGAGAAAGCACTGGAGACTACTAAAGTGGCCAGCAATGAGTCCAGACCTGAATCCCATAGAACACCTGTGGAGAGATCTCAAAATGGCAGTTTGGAGAAGGCACCCTTCAAATCTCAGGGACCTGGAGCAGTTTGCCAAAGAAGAATGGTCTAAAATTCCAGCAGAGCATTGTAAGAAACTCATTGATGGTTACCGGAAGCGGTTGTTCGCAGTTATTTTGGCTAAAGGTTGTGCAACCAAGTATTAGGCTAAGGGTGCTAATACTTTTGTCTGGCCAATTTTTGAAGTTTTGTGTGAAATGATCAATGATTTGATTTTTGTTTCATTCTCTTTTGGGTTTTTTAATTGAAGACAAAATAAATTAAGTTAATACCAAAGAATTTGTGATTGCAATCATTTTCAAGAAGAAACTGAGTAAATTATCTGACAGAATTGCAGGGGTGCCAATACTTTTGGCCAGCACTGTATATAAACTGTACAATAGTATACTGTATACAGTACATATGTACAGAAGGTTACCTCCAGAGCGGGTCAGAGCGTGGTGAAAGGACGGAACCGGAAGTGTGCACGGTGAGGATTTCCTCTTATTGCAAAGCATTGATCTTAAACCAAGTTACAAATTTGTAAAAAGCTTTGCTTGTCTTGCAAAACGCTCTCAAACCAAGTTACTCTTAAACCAAAGTTCCACTGTAATAAATATTTGGTATCTCCGGGTTCAGAAATCACGATCTATCAAAATATTAAATAAACTAAGCTGATCGGTAGTACACTGCATTGCGAGAAAAATTCAGACCGCTGGAATTATGATTTTTTTTAGTCACCGCAACATTGAATTAAAATGTCATAACAGGCGATAAAAACCTCACATGTGCCCACGCTGCGGAAAATGCGCAGATTTTGCCGCGGATTTCTCGCGGAAAAGCCGCGGATTTTCCGAAAATCTGCAGCAGCGGAACTTCCCAGCCGTTTCTATGGCTTTTTGGAAATGCTGTGCCCATGCTGCGGATTTTTCCGCGGCGGATTTGGTGCGGATTCTGATCCAGATTTTGGCTTCAGAATTGGGGAAAAAAAAAAAATCCGCACCAAAATCTGCGGTAAATCCGCGGCAAATCCGCACCTTTGAAAAGGTGCGGATTTTCATGCAGAAAAATCCGAAGCAACATTCTCTCGTGGACACATAGCCTAAAAGCACAAAATGTGAACAAGTCCTTATGGACCGAGCATGAAAAATAAAGTCGAATTAGAAAAAAAAAAATTACCAAAGCCAATTATTTTCCCTCAAAGTAAACACCACTATAAATATTGGATCTTCAGAGAAGACCATTATAGGATCTACCACCATTATTGCCCTCTTACCTCTATCTATTGTGCCCTTACAAAGCTCTTTAGCACCAATCCCTTCACCTTCAGGCAATGTCTATTCCCAGAATTACTAAATCTACTGGCTTTTCGCTATTTTCTTTAGAAAGTATCTCTATAGGATTGCCTCCATGGGTGGCCGCGTGAGGGAATGGACTGGATACTCGCACACCAGGTAGCCCTGCAGGGCGCTGAGATCTGCAGATAAAGTTGGAGCTGTCCCAATGAAGACATGCAATTAAGACAATTAGGATATCAATAAGGCAAGGACTCCTGCAATTGCTTATTTTTTCCGGCCTAACCTTATAATTAGGAGGCAGATACAGTTTATATATAGTTCATGTCTTGTAAAGCAGCTTTGAAACTACACACCTGTGAGTTATTTTGGGAAGGTTAAAAATAGGGATTTTCTGTCCAACAGGACATCAGACATGGTAGAAATCAAGGATATGGAGTTAAAGCAAAGATAACTAATAAAAAGAGCAGACTTTTTGTAAACCTAAGGCTTTATGTAGTCTACATCGTTGGCTGTTAAGGCCCCTTTACACACTGAGACTTTCTAGCGATTCCAACAGCAATCTCGACCTGGCCGGGATCGTTAGAAAGGCTCTAAGGCCCCTTTCACATTGCGTTTTACCTTCCGCTCGCAGGTCCCGTAGGAGGATCCGTCCGAACCGCCCCTCCCCTGCTCTGCCAAGCGTGTTCCAGACGCATGCGCCCGGCAGGGCCATTCACTGTTATGGAGCGCATTGCATTAGCGTGTGCTCTGTTTTGTGCCATTTTGTGCACATATACGTTTCTGCAGACGGACACCCGAACGTAGACCACCTAATTTACGGACATTGGATCCACCTGTGATTCCAATTTTTTACTTTTCAGTGTGATTTTAAAACTCCTTTTTTCAATTGGTTGACGATTTTGATTTCCATTGATGCGTCATTTTGTACTTAAAAAATTGCACAATTTATATAATTAAATATTTTCAAGTGTAATATTTCATTCATTGAGATTCAATGAGTGATCCCTTTAATTATTTTCAGCAGTGTTTATTAAAAATGTCCCTTTTTAGCCACACAATTTACTCCAAGACTTGGCATCCAATGCTTACCAAGTGTTAGCAGCAACCATATAACTTATTGACTAGATCCCCCTTCCACGCTCGCTATGTTTACCTATACCAAAGGTGATGAGATATAGGCCCTGTGTAACACGAAGTTATGAACAAACTTCGCCAACTGTCATGCCGGCGTCAGGCTCTGTTCACATTGCAAATTCTAACACTACACTCAATGATTTCTCTGGTGTCAGGGGTCAACACAGCCAGACACGATTGTCATCCTGCTGTGTGTTGATTCATAGGCAGGTAAGGGCGCTCTCACACATCCGACTTTTCGCCGGTTTGACGGATGCAGCGCACGCCAGTACTGTATGATACAGTACAGTGGCAGCGCCGCAACTTCCGGGTCACATGCTCCAGTCACATGACAGCATGTGACCGGCTCTTGTTGTGCTGCCAGTGTACTGTATCATACTGTACTGGCGTGCGCCGCATCCGTCAAACCGGCGAAAAGCCGGATGTGTGAGAGCGCCCTAAGCAAGAGATAATCTCTGCTAGTCTGCTTGTTAGGCTTTTGTGATCACATGTGCTGGGGAAGCCAATCAAACCTGCTCCCCTCTTATTTATGCTGGATGAAATCTTCTACCCATGCCAGCTATAGGTTATTCTGGGTTAGTCTGTGAGCTTTGGTGTCCCAGACTTTCTAGTGAAAGTGTTGCTTTTGCTTGGAGCGGTTGTGCAGTTTACCCCAGTTGTCATGTTCTTTCCTTCCTGCTTTTGTTTTGCTCCTAATCTCTTATTGTCTTATAACTCTTGAGTGTGCATGCCGAGTAACAAAGTTTTGGTTTCCCCTGTCTGTCTATTTGTATGGTTTTCAACAAACTCCTGCCCTGTCCATCTCTGGGGGGAGGGGGAAGAGAGAGTAAGATCAGGACTAGTCAGTTGCAGGGCCAGGAAGAAGACTCAGGCCTTTCCACCACTAGGAGTATCCCTGAGTTTAAGGATCGCATAGGACACCCTAGCTTGAGGGTCAGCTTAGGAGCTATCCCATACTCATTGTGACACTCTGGGGCTTTCAAAAAACTTTAAATCTTTCCATATTCCAGACCTTGGTTATATAGTTGACCTTTTTCCCCTTGTCTGTCCATAAAATGGAAAAAGCTAAAAAGTGTCTCTTTCCCTGGAGGACCCAGCATATCCCTACATTACCAGGAAACCAACAGGTTTTATTGGCCGCCATGTAATGCTTCATTCTCCACTTGTAGCACTATCGAAGAACTGAACACTGGCTGACAGATTTCGTAGATGATCATCGTTGATCCCTAAAGCAGGACAGTCTGAGGACCCTTTTTAAGAGTTTGTGAAAAGTAAACTTCACTCTGACTGTTGACTGGTCAACTTTGCACCAAGAACCTTCTCAAAACTAACTCTGCATATGGAAAGGTGTAGGGGGGGCAAAAGACAAAGAGAACAAGGCATCTGTCAGTAGAAGGTGGCTGAAATTATTATCACAGATATTGTTTGAAGATCGAATCATAAAAACCCTGATAATGGAAAAGTAAAGCAATGTCAACACTGAATGGTTCCATATACAAAGCGGCCTGTGTAATGTTTACCCCCTGCTAGAACGCTATTGAAAACCTGAGCTGGAAATGAAGGATAATGCGAGGCCAGGGCCGCCCCGATGATGCTGACAAGCTGGGACCTGCCCGCTTCTAGATGTGTGGAGGTTTATTTATCTTCCTGCTCTCTCGGACACAATCCGCAGTAGCTCACAGACTGTTATTGTTCCGCATCAGCACTGTTTAGGCTTTTCAGAATTCTAAGCACCATTTTTGTTGCTAGAAGTACTATGACAACCAACATAAGTTTTGAATAAATCCTTGCTGGGAACTTTATTTCATTAGTAAAAATTTTGAAGGGACTTAGATTTTACAGTTTAGTTCAAAGCATGGGAGTAGCTGAAATATTCATATTTTTATTAAGGCGGTTCTCCACTTTTGACAATGTTCAATTGTTAAATAAAGTTGGCAATTAGTTGGTCACAAAGTGTCCTCCTGCTACATTACTTTGCAACATCCCCAGAGGAGAAATTAAGCATTAGACCGTGAGTATTAAAATAATTGGGTTGTTTGTAATATACTGTGTTTTCTTGAATATAAGTCGTACCCCAAAAATAAGCCCTAGCAGGATTTTTTTGGCCTTTTCGGACTAAAGCGGGCTTTACACGCTACGACATCGCTCAAGTGATCTCGTTGTGGTCACGGATTTTGTGACGCACATCCGGTCGCTTTATCGATGCCATTGGGTGTGACACCTATGAGCGATTTTGCATCGTCGCAAAAATGTGCAAAATCGCTCATCGGTGACGTGGGGGTCCATTCTCTAATATCGTTACTGCCGCATTAACGAAGTTGTTCCTCGTTCCTGCGGCAGCACACATCGCTCCATGTGACACCGCAGGAACAAGGAAGCTCTCCTTACCTGCCTCCTGGCCACAATGCGGAAGGAAGGAGGTGGGCAGGATGTTCGTCCCGCTCATCTCCGCCCCTCTGCTTCTATTGGGTGGCGGTTCAGTCACGCTGCTGTGACGTCGCTGTGACGCTGAACGAACCGCCCCCTTAGAAAGGAGGCAGTTCACCGGTCACAGCGACGTCGCAGGGAAGGTAAGTAGTGTGACTGGTTCGGGCGATGTTGTGCGACACGGGCAGAGATTTGCCCGTGTCGCACAACCGATGGGGGCGGGTACGCACGCTAGCGATATCGGTACTGATATCGCAGTGTGTAAAGCGGCCTTTAGGCTTAAATATAAGCCTTACCCAGGAAATAATCCCTAGTTGCAGTTCAATAATGAAGTCTCTATGCAGCTAAAAAGTTAAAGAATACTGCAGGATATTAAAAAAAGCAGATTCCCTCAAAAGAAAGAAGAGATCCCCAAAAGAGAGAAGACCACTCAAAAAGAGAGTAAACAGACCTCGCAATCATACTCATCAGACGCTGTGTAACGCGAGGACCTGTTGAGGAACACCCGCACACACATGGTGATACCGTACTGCTCCACGGATCTGGAACACATCAATGCTTTCCACTACTGGTGCTCCATGCGTTCCACCGCAGGTTCTCCCGTTCCACTGCGCTGCCAGCAGTACGGTATCATCACCGCGTGTGTGTGATCTGATATGTGTGTAACTAACATAGATACAACTCTGCCAGGAAAGAGGCCAGAGTCAAAAGTGACTCCAGCTACTTCATTATAATGGATTTTCTATACTGGTTTTCACTAAATAATGTTTGTTGTAAATTTAGACGGAAACCACAATGTAAGCACTCAGCGTAGAGCACAGGATAAATGTGAGCTGAGCCTTATTGCGATCTTTGGGAGGCAGAGTAAACAAATCAACAGCAGTTTAATAATTTACTTTACACAGTTGCTCGTGCAGTATAAGTGATAAGAACGCTTTATTCTTCAGGTCAGTACGATTACAGTAATTCCAGGTTTATATTGTTTTTATTTAGGTTTTGCTACTCTCTCACATATTCATCAGTCATCCAGCTTCACAACAAAAAAATAAAATTGAGCAAGAAGTCGAAGAAACCCAACAAATGAACCATTAAAAACCACATCTTGTGCTGCAAATGATAAGCCTTCATACAACTCTTTCTATGGAAAAACAAAGTTATGGGTCTTGGAATACAATTAACCCCAGCTCACCTCCACAAAAAAAATATTTATTTGTACAAAAGTAATAAAACACAAAACTATCTATATTTGGTAATGCTGTAATCAAGCTGACCCACAGAATAAAGTTAAAGTGACCCTGTCAGGTGCAATATGTACCCAAAAACATGAGCAGTTCTGGCTGCATATGGCTAATAATCCCTGCCTAGTAGTCCCAGCCTATAGTAGCATAGATAAAGGAATCTTTAGAAAAAGTATTGCTAAAGATTCCATATAATATGCTAATGAGCGCGGGGACTAGTTGCAAGGGAGTTACTTCCCCTGGCTAGTCGGCCTCTTAGCATGTAAGCACAGGGGCGTGCCTACATGCTAAGAGGCCGACTAGCCAAGGGAACTATTTCTCTTGCAACTAGTGTCCTCGCTCATTAGCATATCATAAAGGATCTTTAGAAATACTTTTTCTAAAGATCTCTTTATCTATGCTACTATACAGGGACAGGTAGGCAGGAATTAGCAATATGCACCCAGAACTGCTTGTTATTCTGGGTGCATATTATACCTGACAGGTTCACTTTAAGGCCCTGTGCACACACTGCGGATTTTGACTCAGATTTTCAGAAATCTGCCACAAAATCTGCATGTCCATTGTGAAGCCAACAAAGTCTATGAGAATTCAGAAGTGCTGTCCCCAGGTTGAGTATTTTTCACTTGCGTATTTGGTGCAGATTTCCTTTTTTTCTGCACCAAATACGCAAGGGAAATATAAGCAACATGGGCACAGCACTTCAGAAATCTCATAGACTTTCCTGGTTTTGGGAGAGGCATGCAGATTTTGGTGCATACTGTGAAAAAAGAAAAAAAAACGCATAAAAAAGCGTCCAAAACCCGCAGCGTATGCTCAAGGCCTAAAGGCCCAAGATTAGCCGGTTTATAAGGGGTTTAAAAATAGAAATCGATTGCAGTATTGGTGCATAGAGTAATAAATTCCCTTTTACTTGTGCTGTAACGTGCCATATGACAGGTCAGCATGGAAGTGAATCTGACCATCCTTTACTGTATATCCTTATTTCCTTTATATCTAGAACACCCAGAAGATTTTCGCTGGAGGCAAAATCTCTGATTTCCACTCTTCAGGAGATGGCACATGTAACATTTCCCTGTTTACTGTAGTATGAAAATTACACAGGAATGTTTGCAGAACATCCCACGTGTCATAAATCCGCTCTTGTACATACTGTATGTTGTCTCAGCGCTAAACATGATTCCCGACAATTTGCCTATAGGCACTGAAGAATTGGATTTGTATGTCGGATGATACAGACCAGTCTGTGGTTCCTAGAAATTGTGCAAACAGGGGAAGCAATATTTTCCATGTAGTAACAGTCCTACAACTTGAGCACTGCTTTGTTGGAAAGCCAATAACTATTGGTAGAAATAAATGTCATCCTGGTTCAGAGGAGTATATGAGATATATTGAGCATTGTATGTGTCACCTCCCCTACAGAGCCTGCTCCTGCGACTTCTGCTTCGATCACTAGGCGACGCCGTGTTCCTGCCATGGACTGTGCTGGTGATAGGAGAGGAGTCGATGCCAACGGTGCTGGTGAGCGCAGGCTCCGCTCATACACTAAGCTGGGTTTCCCTGGGACCTGCAGTACCACTGGCTGAAAGTAGGTGGCATGTGTCTTCCAGCTGAAGTTACCAGCATTCAGCTACAACCAATAGGAAGACACAACACCCTTCTAATTCCCCCTCTTGTCTGGCGGTCACTGCCAGATATAATTTTGTATTCCTGCTTTCTAGTTCCCGCTCTGTTCTGAAAAGTGATTCCTGTGTTTTGACCTCTGCCTGTTCTCTGACTACCCTGCTGCCTGCCATTTTTATACCTCGCTGCCAGATCCAGATTTGACCTCTGTCTGGTTTCCTGACTACGTCCTTGTCTGCCGATTTTTGTCCCTGTTCTCCATCTCCTGGTTTGACCCTGCCTGACGGCTACTCTCCTCTGGACTGCAGCCTTCCACAGATAGCGATCTCCGGGGCAATGCAGTAATTCCAAATCCCTGTATAGGGGTTAAAGGGTTTTGGGGTTCTCGGGGTCCTGCTTTGTGAGCGGCTTTCCTCTACTCTGTCCGTGACAGCCAGTCTGAGTCTGTGGTTCCAGGCAGGCGTTACAGTATGGCAGTATGTGCTGATCATCGGGATGTCTTCTTGTCCTCCACGATTGTAGAAGGCTGAGATATCCTGGCACAAAAAGTGAAAGTGTTTCCACACGGTGCAGAACATGTGCACAACCACTTTTAATTGCATCATAATAATTTCTATTATTAACATTACACCCACAGATCATCAATAAAGTGTAACTGCTTATTTGTGAATAATTAACTCTAGTTGCAAATGAGCGGTTGCATCTTTTGCAGGACCTTTGTGAGCATTATTTTGTCAGAGTCTGTGCCCATCCGGGAATCCTTTGCTCCTCTAAAGTTTACATACTGCCTGTGACATACACGCTGCTGTACAGATCACAGTCTGCAGCCGATCGACTGCTCTTTATTGAGTATTACTGCACCAACATCCTTCATACAATATGGAATGATCTCCAGAGCTGTGGTCTCTTCTGCATCTGATCTTTCTACTCTCAAATGTTGATGCATCATGAGATCTATACATTCATGAGAAAAACTAGGAATTTTATGCCATTATGTATCAGGACATAATGAAAAAAAACCTTCTTGTTACAAGAAGATCTTAAAATTTGGAAAATGTGACCACAGATGGACAACTAGATATGTCAAATCCCTCCCTGACGTTACTTATTTACCAAAACGTAGGTCAAAACGCAGAATCAGTGTATGGAAAATTAAGTACACTTTTACCACTAAAAGGGTGCTGCTACTCACATGCCCTGTACATCCATCTCTATAAAAGCAGAAGTTTTCGCACTTTGCTGGTCTGGAACAATTAGGTGTTTCTTAACACAATGATAAAGAGGAAAGACATCAACAATGATTAGAGAAGTAATTGTTGCTGCCAATCATTCTGAACACTTTTAAGGCCATATCCAAACAATTTGGAGTCAATCATTCTACAAAGGGTGCTGCTACTCACATGCCCTGTGTGTCTATCTCTATAAAAGTAGAAGTTTTCACATTTTGCTAGTCTGGAACAATTAGGTGTTTCTTAACACAATGCTAAAGAGGAAAGACATCAACAATGATCAGAGAGAAGTAATTGTTGCTGCCCATCAATCTGAAGAGTTATAAGGCCATTTCCAAATAATTTGCAGTCAATTATTCTATAATTCGAATGATTATTACAAGGTAAAAAGATTCAAAACAGTTGACAATCTATCCAGTAAGTGAGGTCCCAGCAAGTTCATCTCTTTGTCAAACTGCAGTACTCAGAATTTTTTTTTAAAAAAACTCAAGAGCTACAGCTTAGACTCCAAAGGCCTCAGCATGTTAAATGGTTAAATTCACGACGGTACAATTAAAAAAGACTGCACAAGTATGGCTTGTCTGGAAGGGTTGCAAGGAGAAAGCCTCTACTTTCTAAAATAAAAGCATGGCAGCACAACTAACGTTTGCAAGGTTGTATATAAACAAACCACAAGACTTCTGGAACATTGTCCTTTGGACAGGTGAAACCGGAGTGAAGATCTTTGGCCATAATAGCCTGGGCTACATTTGCAACCAAACACATACACCTCATACTAACTGTCGACCCCGGTGGTCAAGGAGTGATGATTTGTGCTTGTTTTGCAGCCACAGGACCTAAACCTCTTGCAATCATTGAGGTGATCATGAACTTCTCTGCATACCAAAGTACTCTAGCGTCAAAGGCAGGGTCGTTTTTCCAAAAGCCAAAGTTTGGCCGAAACTGGTTTATGCAACAGGGCAAATCCAAGGATATCTACATCAGAATGGATGTAAAAGAAAAGAATTAAGGTTTTGTATTGGTCCAGTTACAGTCCAGATCTAAGCCAAATTTAAATTCGACCCACGGAAGGATGTTGTGTGGCCCACGGAGAATCGGAAGACTCTGGTCTCATATTTGAAGGGTGCCTTCTGCCAAAGCAATTTTAAGATCTCTCCACAAGTGTTTAATGGGATTTAGATCTGGACTCTTCAGAACTCTCCAGCACTTTGTTTCCATCCATTCAGGGCTTCCTGAAGTATATTTAGTGTCATTGTCCTGCTTAGAGACCCATAACCTAGGACGAAAATCCATCTTTCTGATGCTGGAACTACATTGCCACCCAAAATCCTTTGGTAATCTTCAGATTTCATGATGCCTTGTACACCATAAATGCGCCAAGTGCCAGACGCAGCAGAACAACTCCAAAACAACTTTAAGCCTCCACCATATCTGACTGTAGGTACTGTATTCTTTTCTTTGTAGACCTCATTTTGTTTTCAGTAAACGGTAGAATGATGTGCTTTACCAAAAAGTTCTATCTTGGTTTCATCTGTCTACAAGACACTTTCCCAGAAGGATTTTGGTTACTCATGTACAGTCATGGCCACAAGTTTTGAGAATGCTACAAATACTAATTTTTACAAAGTCTACTGCTTAAGTCTTTCTAATGGCAATTTGCATATACTCCAGAATGTCATAAAGAGTGATCAGCTTAACAGCAATTACTTGCAAAGTCAATATTGGCTAAGAAAATGAACTTTAACCCCCAAAACACATTTGAACATCATTGCATTCCTGCCTTAAAAGGAGCAGCTAACATTGTTTTAGTGATTGTTCCATTAACACAGGTGTGGGTGTTGATGAGGACAGGGCTGGCGATCAATCAGTCATGATTAAGTAAGAAAGACACCAGTGGACTTTAAAAGGAGGCTGGTGCTTGGTATCATTGTTTCTCTTCAGTTAACCATGGTTATCTCTAAAGAAACACGTGCAGCCATCATTGCTCTGCACAAAAATGGCCTAACAGGGAAGAGTATCGCAGCTACAAAGATTGCACCTCAGTCAACAATCTATCGCATCATCAAGAACTTCAAGGAGAGAGCTTCCATTGTTGCCAAAAAGGCTCCAGGGCGCCCAAGAAGGACCAGCAAACGCCAGGACCGTATCTTAAACTGTTTCAGCTGCGGGATCGAACTACCAGCAGTGCCGAGCTAGCTCAGCAATGGCAGCAGGCTGGTGTGAGTGCTTCTGCACGCACTGTGAGGCGGAGACTGCTTGAGCAAGGCCTGGTTTCAAGGAGGGCAGCAAAGAAGTCACTTCTCTCCAGAAAAAACATCAGGGACCGACTGATATTCTGCAAAAGGTACAGGGAGTGGACTGCTGAGGACTTGGGTCATTTTCTCAGATTAATCCCCTTTTTGATTGTTTGGGACATCTGGAAAACAGCTTATTAGGAGAAGAAGAGGTGAGCGCTACCACCAGTCTTGTCTCATGCCAACTGTTAAGCATCCTGAAACGATTCATGTGTGGGGTTGCTTCTCAGCCAAAGGAATCGGCTCACCCACAGTCTTGCCTAAAAACACAGCCATGAATAAAGAATGGTACCAGAATGTCCTCCAAGAGCAACTTCTCCCAACTGTCCAAGTGCAGTTTGGCGCCAAACAATGCCTTTTCCAGCATGATGGAGCACCTTGCCATAAAGCAAAGGTGATCACTAAATGGCTCATGGAACAAAACATAGAGATTTTGGGTCCATGGCCTGGAAACTCCCCAGATCTTAATCCCATTGAGAACTTGTGGGCAATCATCAAGAAACGGGTGGACAAACAAAATCCAACAAATTCTGGCAAAATGCAAGCATTGCTTATGCAAGAATGGACAGCTATCAGTCAGGATTTGGTCCAGAAGTTGATTGAGAGCATGCCAGGGAGAATTGCAGAGGTCCTGAAGAAGAAGGGTCAACACTGCAAATATTGACTTGCTGCATTAACTCATTCTAACTGTCAATATAACCTTTTGGTACAACTAAAATGATTGCAATTATATTTCTGTATGTGATGTAAACATCAGACAAACACAATTAAAAACCAGAGGGCAACAGATCATGTGAAAATATAATTTTGGTGTCATTCTCAAAACTTTTGTCCATGACTGCACATTTTGGCAAATTGCAGTCTAAGTTTTTTATGTATCTGTGTCAGCAGTGGGTGTCCTCCTGGGTCTCCTGCATAGTGTTTAATTTAATTCAAATGTTGACGGATAGTCCTCGCAGACCCTGATGCACCCTGAGCCTGCAGGATAGCTTTAATTTCTTTGGAATTTGATTGGGGATTATCCAACATACGGACTATCTTGCATTGCAACCTATCATCAATCTTTCTCTGTTGTCCACATCCAGGGAGATTAGCTGCAGTGCCATGGGTTGTAAACTTCTTGATTGCACACCATGGACAAAGTAATATCAGGATCTCTGGAGATAGACTTGTAACCTTGAGATTGTTGATATTTTTCAACAATTTTGGTTCTCAAGTACTCATAGTTCTTGTCTTTCTGTTTTCCATGCTTAATATGACAGACACACAATGCAAAGATTAAGGGGTACTTCACACACAGCGAGATCACTACTGAGATCGCTGCTGAGTCACGTTTTTTGTGACCTCATTAGAGATCTCGCTGTGTGTGACACTGAGCAGTGATCTGGCCCCTGCTGTGAGATCGCTGCTCGTTACACACAGTGCTGGTTCGTTTTTTTATCGTTGCTCTCCCGCTGATAAGCACACATCGCTGTGTGTGACAGCGAGAGAGCAACAATCCTGAATGTGAAGGGAGCAGGAGCCGGCGTCTGACAGCCTGCGGTACGCTGTAACTAAGGTAAACATCGGGTAACCAAGGTGGTTACCCGATATTTACCTTCGTTACCAGCCTCCGCAGCTCTTACGCTGCCAGTGCCAGCTCCTGCTCCCTGCACACGCTAAGCTAAGCGGTGTGCGCTGGTAACTAAGGTAAACAACGGGTAACCATACCCGATGTTTACCTTAGTTACCAGTGTCCGCAGCTTCCAGACGCCGGCTCCGTGCAAGCGCAGCGTCGCTTGCACGTCGCTGCTGGCTGGGGGCTGGTCACTGGTCGCTGGTGAGATCTGCCTGTTTGACAGCTCACCAGCGACCATGTAGCGATGCAGCAGCGATCCTGACCAGGTCAGATCGCTGGTGGGATCGCTGCTGCGTCGCTAAAGTGTGAAGGTACCCTAAGACAACTTCTCCCCTTTTTATCTGTTTTTATCTGATTTTTTTTTTTTATTGCCCACACCTGTTACTTGCTACAAGTGACTTTGAACGAGCACCACATGCGTGAAACAAAGTTATTTACCCACAATTTTGGAAAGGTGCCAACAATTTTGTCCGGCCCATTTTTGGCGTTTTCTGTGAAATTCTGTATAATTTGCCTGTTTTTCACTGTTTTTTTTCTGTGTTGTTCCAATACACACAAAGGAAATAAATGTGTATGACAAAACACATGTAATTGCAATAATTTTCTTGGGAGAAATACTTAATTTTCTGGAACAATTTCAAGGGTGCAAACACTTTTGTCCATGACTGTATGTCTTCCATCCTGGTATATATGTTTCCCATCTAGATATATATGAGCCCCATCCTTGTATATATGTCCACCATGTCCTGGAATCTTTGTCCAGCATCTCTGTGCTATGGTGACGCATGATGTTACTGCCATGCGACGCCAATGCCTAGCATGTTGACATCAGCTGCCGGACTCTGTTTGGCTGCAGCGTGAATTGCAGTGCAGGGACTCAACGGGACTTTGTACCGCAATGCATTTCAGTAGTACGTGTGTGCTCGGTCGCTACCTCTACCACCGCAATTGTTACGCCCCTGGATTTTAAACATTTGACCCCATCCAGGCATTATCTACTTTAGGGAAGACCTTGCGTATTTCAGAAAGACCATGCTAAACCACATACTGCATCCATCACAACAGGAGGGCTTTGCACTAGAAGAGTTCGGGTGATGAACCAGCCGACTACAGTCCAGACATTTCACCAATAGAAAACATTTGGCGCATTATCAATCTGGGAAAGACCCCAGACTGTGGAGCAGTGAGAAACCAACTTCAGACAAGTATGGAAGAAGATTCCTCTCCCAAAACTCCAGAAATTGTCTCCCAGACATTTACAGACCGACGTAAAAAGAAGGGTTGATCCTACAGCATAATACATCTGGCCTTGGCACAACTGTTTTGAGATGTGCTGCTGACATCAATTTCTAAATTAATTAGTTTTCTTCCAATGAAATGGAAAAATGTCCAATATTCACCTTCTGATCTGTTCTACATTCGTGAATAGAATATGGTGATAAGAGGTTTCCAGATCATTGCATTCTTGCTTTTTTTTACATTTTACAGTGTTACTATTTTTGTATTTATTTGGAATTCGGATTGCATTTTCATATAGCTGTAAATCCTAGTCTGGCCGCACATCATTCCGATTATTTATTTTGTCTTGGTCAGATTTCACTGACTGATAAATATAAACCACAAAATTCTCCCATCTAAAAACTCACAAAAAGTGCAGACAGCAAGTAAGATGTGCTGACTGCTCCTAATGTGACACTTCATTAAAGTCCACCAGATACAAGCAGTGATTCTACAAAACTGAGAGCTCTGGACGAAATGATTTGGCTGAACTGAAAACCATATTATTATTTACTCCATACCAAAATCTAAACTATTAACCAAGTCACATTGTGGTCATTGGCATGGACATCTGAATGAATTGCACGCTTCCCATTGCCCAACGACTCCAGTACAAAATACTAACCACAACCTGTCTCCTCCCTATATCTGTGACCTAGTCTGTCGGTACTTACCTGCACGTAACCTTCGATCCTCACAAGACCTCCTTCTCTACTCCCCTCTCATCTCCTCTTCCCACCATCACATCCAAGATTTCTCCCGTGCTTCCCCCAAACTCTGGAACACTCTGCCACAACATATCAAACTCTCGCCTACCTTGACAAGCTTCAAAAGGAACCTGAAGACCCACCTCTTCCAACAAGCCTACAACCTGCCGTAACCCTCTGTCCGCTATAGTGCCACATGACCATCTGTACCCTCACCTACTGTATCCTCCCCTATCCCTTGTAGACTGTAAGCCCTCACAGGCAGGGATCTCTATCCTCCTGTACCAGTCTGTGCCTTGTATTGTTTATGATTATTGTACTTGTCCCTATTATGTATACCCCTTTCACATATAAAGTGCCATGGAATAGATGGCAAGTCACCAGAAGAAAAAGATTACTGCACAAATGCCACAAAGTATCTCGCCTACAATACACCAAACAGCACAGAGACAAGCCTCCAAACGTATGGAACAAGATAATTTAGAATGATGAGACCAAAATTGAACTTTTTGGCCACAACCATAAACAGTACATTTGGAGAGTGGTCAACAAGGGCCATGATGAAAGGAACACCATTCCTACTGTAAAGCATGGAGGTGGATCGCTGATGATGTGGGGATGTGTGTGCTACAAAGGCACAGGAGCCTTTCTCAAAGTTGAAGGAAAGATGAATGCAGCAAATACAGGAGACAAATTTGCACTCATCAGCTCAAAAGCTGCGCATGGGACATACTTGGACCTTCCAACATGACAACGATCCAAAACACAAGGCCAAGTCGACCGGTCATTGGCTACAGAAGAACAAAATGAAGGTTCTGGAGTGGCCATCTCAGTCTCCTGACCTCAATATCATTGAGTCACTCTAGGGAGAACTCAAACGCGCAGTTCATGCAAGAAAGCCCAGGAGTTTACAGGAACTGGAGGCTTTTTGCCAAGAAGAATGGGCAGCTTTACCATCTGAGAAAATAAAGAGCCTCATCAACAACTACCACAAAAGACTTCAAGCTGTCATTGATCTTAGGGGGGGGCAATACACGGTATTAAGAACTGGGGTGTGTGAACTTTTGATCAGGGTCATTTTGAGGTTTTTGGTTGTCATTATGATTTACAAAGAGAAAACACAGTAGTTTGACAATTATTGGCTTCACCCAACCACTACTCATGAGTGGGAAAAAAGATTTTGTGTTATAATTCATATTCTCTGAAAAAAGGTCAAGAAAGCAAAACTGTATATAGCTAGTTGTCACTTCACAGAAATGTACAGATGACCAGTCATTTGCTCCTAAAAATTGAGTTAAATACTTTGTAAAAACTCCGGAGCTCACCTGATTCTGACACTCTTCCCTTTTGTCCTATGTCACTCCATTGCAGAGATATTGTCATGCGTGTGTCCCGCTCTGTGGTTACCTCTAGTGAGTCTGGGACCAGAAGGTCACAGCGCCTTATTGTGCACGGGTCTGCAACTTGTGTTTAAATGTATTTGCTTTCTTTTGGTGCTGTAGGGGTTAAGGACTCTTTCCTATTTAGCCATCCTTTGGAGCGTTAATCTTAGGTGCAGCTCTTTGTGACCACTCTCGTTTGCTATAAATAGTTACGTGTCTTAACATTTGTTGCTGGTTATAGAATCTCAACTTTCTTATGTTGACCACTTTGTAAAGGGCCAGTCTCTGGAAGAAGCTGATGTTATGTGGCAATTGCAGCTGTGGTGTTAGCTGCTTTGGGGTTGCTTGTAATATTTTCCTTTTTGTGTCTATTTATCCCTGTCTGTCTCCTTTTCCATTTTGTTTTATTATTGCAGTTGTGAGACTAGTGCTCTCACTTGCCTTCTCACTAGCCAAGGTGAGTTTAGCACAAGTCAGGGCCTATGCACGTGATCGGCGAAGAGGGGAAGGACTCGTATAGGGACAATAGGGAATGCATGGATCAGCCTCAGGTGAGTGTAGGGGCTGACCCTACTCTTCTCTTCTAAGCACCAGGGCCCAGAGTTTTATCGTGTTCCCAGTGTGCCCTGTTTGTTGCGGCACTTGCTGACGGTTCCCTTATTCATGGCGGAACTCCAGTAGTCACTGCATGACAGAAATTGACAAATGTTTTATCTGAAGCGCAGTATGTGAAATCTCTGCTTGTACTCTTTATGACTACAGCCATGTGAGTCCTCACAGTGCAGACTGTCATGATTCTCCGGTGCCAAAGGCGAGACCGGGTGATTACATGACTGCGAGTATGGATACTTCCAGCTACATTCAAATAGACGTGCATGGCCTCACTCAATTTTGAGTTGGGTTGTGCAGGCCTAGCCGAAATGTGGTTGGGAGTATGTATATTGCATTGTCACATGACTGCCTGCTCCTAGCGCAGGCACCAGAGAACCATTAGGCTATGTGCCCACAGGACAACGTACCTGCGGATTTTACGGTGGAAAACCTGCAGATTTATCTGGATTTTCCAGATAAATCTGCAGGTTTGCGCAAGTACAGACACTCCCATGTGTATCCTATGGGATTTGGGGAGTGCTGTGTCCATGCTGCGGTATATGCGGCTGCGTAAAATACTGCGGATGTCCCGCGGTTGCATGTAACTGCATGTCAATTATTTATGTGGAAATATCTGCGGAACTCCCGCCCCTCCACTATGGAGATACAGGGCGAGAATTCGCAGGTATTTTCGCACTTGTTCCGCAGGTTTACCGAAAAAAAATGCTCGAATCCCGCAGCAATGGATAGCTGCGGATTCCGGGCAGCAGCTGCGGACAAACCTGCAGCAAAATCCAAAATCCGCGGGTACGTTGTCCCGTGGGCACATAGCCTTACAGCGTGCACTTTAAGGATTCACAAGTCTGCAGTCATAGATTGCCTGCAGACTTTGGTGCTAAACCTGGACACCCCTATAAGTTCCAGACAAGTCTTTTAACTTGATGCAACTCACTTGCGATGTGGTTGGGAGTACGTATATTGCATCGTCTCATGACTGCCTGCTCTTACCGCCAGCTCCAGAGAATCCTGACAGCGTGCACTGTGAGTATTCACAAGACTGCAGACTTTTGTGCCAATCTTGGACACCCCGTTAAGTTCCCGACAACTCATAACTTGATGCAACTCACTTGCGATGTCACAGCGTCCTACCTCACTTTATAAAAGGTGACAGTCAGTTTGATGTCATAAGTTGTGGGTCAAGATCATGGTGATGTCACAGTAGCTTTCTTAACTGAAACTTTTGTGTGTTGTTAAAGCAAGACACCTGAGTAATACACAGTTGTGATGTCACAGCAGCATTTTCCAGACAGCAACACCCTTGTGATGTCATACCTGCTTAGTTAAGCTGGTATGACATCACAAGGGTGTTTCTGCCAGGAAAAGGTTGGAGTGACATCATAATTGTGTTTCTATCAGATTGATAGGTACTCACTTGTGATGTCACAGCGGCTTTTTGCCTGACAGACGCATGGTTGTAAAGTCACAGCACCATTTTCCAGGCAGAGTACTGCTGCAGAAGGCTACCAACCTCCAACTTGAGTGTCACCCTCGTGCTTTCTGAGTGGAACACCCTTGGTATATCTCACCTTTGGAGAAGGGGGACCAGCAATACAGGACCCCTGTCATTTGTAAATGCTAATTTGATGACAGCAGAGTGCAAAATATTGACCACCTGATTCATTAGTCTCTGGAAAATCCCTCATAGGTGCGAATCAACAAGTCATCATAGTTTCCATGTTGTTTGTATGGCGGAGACCTTGGCATAAAATAGCTCGCTGGCTGAGACATTATTTTTTTATACTGTGAATAGGATGAAGAAAATCTTCCGACTTGTAAACAAAAGGGTTCTTCAATAATTAGTACAGATTCTCGTAGCATTTGACCAAGAATGAACAAGAGTCATAAATCATATGATCTTCCTGACCAGTCCAGACGGCCAAAACACGTGTGAAAGAGAACATTTTACATGTGCAAACGAGAAGGATCCGGATGGGAAGGCAAAAGCAACACACCAAAAACAACATGTTTGACATTAAAATTTAAAAAAATTCAAATAAATATTTAAATATGAGAATGTATTTGAACAATTCTACAAAGATTGTAATGTGTTCTATAAGTAAGATGTAATCCAAGTAAAATTTTAGAAAGAAAAATAAGGATTATATAAATGGTGATATAACTGGTACCTCTAGTTTTAAAGCACAGATAAAAGATATTGAATTTTTTTTTATCACTGCCTATCAAATTTCCTACTAATTAAAAAATGTACGTCTGGAACCCCATGGTATTGTGACGCCCTGGACTAGTCAGGTCTTCCCAGGTAGTCCCACACACACACACCCTCCCCTAAAAAGGTGACAGCAGCCAAACTACAAAACCCTTGTCACCACCCTCCAGGTTTGATGTCCACACCAGGGGGTGGTGGAGCCAGGCAGTTGGCTCCAACCACCGAGGAGTTCACAGTCCCCTAGGCGGGAAAACAGTGAGTTAGAGTTGAGCTTTGACAGTGGAGAGGAGTTTGAGTCAAGTTCAAGGGCAGACCTGTGCCAAAGTCGACACCAGGTGTCTGGGTTGGAGCCCAGTCACCTCTGGAAAGCAGGCAGACGGTGGTGGCCGCCTTCAGGAGCTGGGATTACAGCCGGTGGAACCGTAGGGACCGGGGATGGGCGGTGGCCCGCCGGTACCGAACCGGGAAACCGATTGGAAACCGGAGCACCAGGAGGGGTACTCAGACCCAGTACGAGGCCCAGAAACATCTAGGCGAAGTCAAATCAACTGATTGAGGACTGGACTTTAGGACCTTTCCCACACAAGACCCGACTGAAGACAACAGCCCAACGATTAGGGTAAAGCTACCGCCAAGGTATAGAGACCCAAGGGACCAGCGTCTGCGGGCAAACAGGGCTCTCCTGACACATAGCAAGCCGGGGAGCGGACTACCGTTGCTTAGGCATAAGAGTCATAACTTTCAAACAAGAGAGGTGCACGAGAAAGTCGGAAACCACTAACCTGTTAAGGGGAAACTGCAGCCGGCTGCGGGCACCATTCACCATCTTGTTTGGTTTACCAGAGACTTCAGCGTGTTTTGTCATAGTGAGTACAACATTGCCTTCGGGCCGCGCACCGCACCGACACCCCAGCACGCATCCGTCCCCTCGCCTCAGCACCTCCCTCGGGCCCCCGGGACCACCATCCCCCTATCCACGGAAAGGGTCAACGCCAAGCTGCGCAACACCATCCCTGGGAGCCTAGTCAACGGCAGCGATGGTGTCCATCCATTCACCACAACCCGTGGGTGGCGTCACGAACTTAAATCTCCTACAAACCACCGCGGCTCCGGCCGTGGATCTCCCCACCGAAGTCCCTACGTGTAGCGCCAACCCCGCTTTCAGAGAGACTTGATCCCCGGGTCCATTAAGAGCTCGAGCCACCCACCGACGAGCACAGATCCGAGCGGCTCGGCAGCCGGCCGAGCCCCGGGGCGGTACACATCGACTCTTCTGGCGTCACGAACAGCATTGAACCCATCCACTTACCTGTGGAAGTGCGCCTTGAAGTTATCATCAGCGGAGTCCCCGTTGAAAAATTGCAGAATCCGCCATCTTGTCACCTTCCTGTGGCGCGAAGTTTCCCGCCCAAGCCGTCTTCTCCAAGCAGAAAGAGCGCAAAAGAAAAGGCCCTGCCCCCTGAGAGAGGAGCGGTGCAGAAGGCAAGCGGAGTGCCCCGAAAAGACCACGGGGGGAACAGATGGAAAGATGTCGGCATTCCCGGACGGGAGCGGAGAGGCGCCCGCTGCTGGAGCGGCGGGACCCAGAAGAAGCAGAGGTGGAGTAGCCTTTGAGGACTGCGGCCCCGTGAGTTCCCCGCCTGAACCACTGCCTGGTTGGAGCGGGAGCTGGGTCGGTTCTGCATGAAGGTGAGGGCGCAAAGTCTGCAGCAGATGCTCGACTGGAAGGCGGAGGTCCGCAGGATGGTTGCCGTGGTGTGGGCCCATGAGCAGGGGGCTGCCGCAGCCGTGCAGCGCCGAGATAAAGTCACGCAAACCCCCATGTCGTCCCTCATCAGCTGGGAGTTGGAACCCGCCAGTACCGTGACCAGTGAGCCCGAGGTAGCACAACTCATGGAGGAAGAGGTACCGTGTACGCTGCCCCCGCCGCCGTTACCGCTGGAAGTTTACAGCCCAGGAAAATACTGCACCTGGATGGGGAGCCCGATTGATCGTCAGACCGTCGGCCAGTATGGTCCCCTGTGGTGGTAGCCGCACCCCAAGTTAATCCCTGAAGTTGCAAGTTTTACAAGTTTGAAATGTTTTAAGGACCCGCTGCTACGAAATCCCGCGTTCCTTTGTTGAACGTCCCCACGTTCCCGGGAGACGCCATCCGGTACGCTGGGTGGAAGGAGCCAGACCCTGCCTGACTTGTTGAATGCCGCTGCAGTTGGAGTCCCAGTGGGCGCCATCAGGAGTCGGAGCCCCTGGTGGAGGACGGCAGGGAGTTGTGAGGAGTGAGGACCGTTCCCGTTACAGAGCCCGGTTCACCGTACCCACACCGCAGGCAGTGGAGACGGGGTCTTTCTGGACGGTGTCACTGTGAGTAAATGTGGCATTGGGGACCCGTGCTGCCCTGTGGTGGACTGAGGGAAAGTGGCTGGAGGAGGCTGCGCCGGCAGCAAAGTCCCGTTTGTAAATAATTCCCTTACCGGCCTGTCCCGTTTCACGACCTCCGGAGAGGCAGACTGGAGGATGGGCCTGCGGGAAAGAGATGGCCGAGGTCCGCCATCATTGCAACCGGTGGTGATCCTCCGGATCAGGGGTCCCCTGGACGTGGGGCCTCTGAGAAACAAACAGGTGTGAAACCCTGCAGCCGTGCCGTAAACAACACTTAAGCCCGTTCCTGGACTGGGGAAAAGGGGTGCTGCCCATTTCTTAGGGGCAGCATCAAGGCTAGGTTTGTTTGGGTGGGTGATTGAAGGACCTGGTCCCGTTCCCACATTAATAAAAATGTTATGTTTGCAATGTTTAAGAATGTGCCTCCTGCAAGGGAAGAATTAAGACAAATCCTTGAAGTTTATACCAATGTTATTATGCTTGTAACCTGTTTATCTTTTTCAGTTCAAAAGCAACAAAATAAACCGATGATGGACGGGCAGCCAGCGGACGGTCTGCATTAAACCAAGGGGGAATGTGAAGCCCTGGACTAGTCAGGTCGTCCCAGGTAGTCCCACACACACACACACACCCTCCCCTAAAAAGGTGATAGCAGCCAAACTACAAAACCCTTGTCACCACCCTCCGGGTTTGATGTCCACACCAGGGGGGTGGAGCCAGGTGGTTGGCTCCACCCATCGAGGAGTTCACAGTCCCGGAGGCGAGAAAACAGTGAGTTAGAGTTGAGCTTTGAGAGTGGAGAGGAGTTTGAGTCAAGTTCAAGGGCAGACCTGTGCTCAGGCCTGCCAAAGTCGACACCAGGTGTCTGGGTTGGAGCCCAGTCATCTCTGGCAAGGACGCAGATGGTGGTGGCCACCTGCAGGAGCTGGGATTACAGCCGGTGGAACCGTAGGGACCGGGGACGGGCGGTGGCCCGCCGGTACCGAACCGGGGAACCGATTGGAGGGGTACTCAGACCCAGTACGAGGCCCAGAAACAACTAGGCTAAGTCAAATCAACTGATTGAGGACTGGACTTTAGGACCTTTCCCACATAAGACCCGACTGAAGACAACAGCCCAACGATTAGGGTAAAGCCACCGCCAAGGCATAGAGATCCAAGGGGCCAGCGTCTGCGGGTAAACAGGGCTCTCCCGACACATAGAAAGCCGGGGAGCGGACTAATGTTGCTTAGGCATAAGAGTCATAACTTTCACACAAGAGAGGTGCAGGAGAAAGGCGGAAACCACTAACTTGTTAAGGGGAAACTGCAGCCGGCTGCGGGCACCGTTCACCATCTTGTTTGGTTTACCAGAGACTTCAGCGTGTTTTCTCATAGTGAGTACAACAGTGCCTTCGGGCCATGCACCATACCGCACCGACACCCCAGCACGCATCCGTCCCCTCGCCTCAGCACCTCCCTCGGGCCCCAGGGACCACCATCCCCCTACCCACGGAGGGGGGCAACACCAAGCTGCGCAACACCATCCCCGGGAGCATAGTCAACGGCAGCGGTGGTGTCCATCCATTCACCACAACCCGTGGGTGGCGTCACGAACTTAAATCTCCTACAAACCACCGCGGCTCTGTCCGGCCGTGGATCTCCCCACCGAAGTCTTTACGTGTAGCGCCAAACCCCCTTTCAGAGCGACGTGACCTCATGGTCCGTGGAGAGCTCGAGCCACCCACCAACGAGCACGGATCCGAGCGGCTCGGCAGCCGGCCGAGCCCCGGGGCGGTACAGTATGAACAAGGTGCAATACTCAAAAACATACAACTATACAAAAAGATAAAGGGTTTCACACTAGTCACAATGTATAGGGAAATAATGAAAAGCAAAACTGCTACGGGGAATACTAGACTGAAAAATACAATGAACTCTGAAAAAATGAAAAACATGAAAATGGAATATGCATAACTGCTATGAATAATAGGAATATAAGATGTTTAGCCATTGTATTGATAAATGCAAAAGAGTCCCAAAACCAACGCCAAGGTAATCTCTATTTTTGGGGTCCCTAACCCATGTGTAACCTCACCTGCAGTTAAAAACCTTGCTCTGTATGGGAAGCAAAGGACCAAGGTATATATGTGAAATATATATATATGTGCCCCAACCATAGCCATGTGTCTTATTTCACATATATATAGCTTGGTCCTTTGCTTCCCATACAGAGCAAGTTTTTTAACTGCAGGTGAGGTTACAGGAAACTGCAGGCAGGAAAGCGGGATGATGGAAACCACAGGCAAATGAGAGATGTCTTGGAGACCACAAGTAAGCAAAATAGATCCAGGAGATCACAAGTAAGCAGGTGAGATGCTTGTCGTTCAAACAGACATTTCTCTAACTTGGCATGATGTGATTGTGTTGCAGTCTCTTTAGAATGGAGAGGGAGGAAGGTGAGGAAAGTCCATGTCTCTAGAGAAAATTAGTATGTCGTCCAGATAGACTAAGGGGTACTTTGCACACTACGACATCGCAAGCCGATGGTTGCGATGCCAAGCGTGATAGTCCCCGCCCCTGTCGCAGCTGCGATATCTTGTGATAGCTGCCATGGCGAACATTATCGCTACGGCAGCTTCACATGCACTTACCTGCCCTGCGACATCGCTCTGGCCGGCGAACCGCCTCCTTCCTAAGGGGGCAGGTCAGGCGGCGTCACAGCGACGTCACACGGCAGGCGGCCAATAGAATCAGGGGGGTGGAGATGAGCGGGACGCAAACATCCCGCCCACCTCCTTCCTTCCTCATTGCAGCCGGGACGCAGGTAAGGCGATGTTCCTCGCTCCTGCGGCTTCACACACAGCGATGTGTGCTGCCGCAGGAACGAGGAACAACATCGTAATATCGGTCCTTCCGAAATTATGGAAATGACCGACGCTACACCGATCATACGATTTCGACGCTTTTGCGCTCGTTAATCGTAGTAAAAAGGATTCACGTACTCCGATGTCGACAGCGACACCGGATGTGCGTCACTTTCGATTTGACCCCACCGACATCGCACCTGCGATGTCGTTGTGTGCAAAGTACTCCTAAGACATACTGATACAAGACATCACAGAAGATCTTGTTCACAAAGTGCTGGAACACAGCCAGCATTGCATACTCTGAAAGGCATCACTAGATATTCATGTGCCGCCCCCGTGTCAGCAGCCGAGCTGCTCGGATCCCAGTTCGCGGTGGCAAGAGGGTCTCCGGACCCGGAGGAAGTCGTGCGGCCACTCAAATGAAAGGGATATTTACAAGGGATTATAGAGTTTGTGACGCCACCCGTGGTGCGCGGTAACTGGGGTGAATACCGCCGCTGCCATTGGGGAGTACACGGAGTGGTGATGGAGGCAGCCAGGTGTTGTGACCCTCCACGGGTAGGGAGGATGCCCCGGGACTTGGTGTGGGGATAAAGCCGTGGGATACAGGGATGACTCTTGTACTCACTCAGTCCATTAAGCAGACACCGACAACCAGGTAAACCAAGTCTCTGGACACCGCTGCCGCTGAGGGGAGCTAGTTAGAGTCCCGTCCCCAATGGTGCTGCCTGGTGATCCGTGACCTGCCTCCTGCCACTAAGTTTACTTCTCTGGTGGTCCCGGTAGTGTGAAACTTGCCGGGTCCTGTCCCCACTGTGGCTAAGTGTGGTAGCTTGTTCTCAGGGCTCACGCTTGGGATTTTCTGGACCGTTTTGAATGGAAAGTCCTATTTCCCTCATTGCGCTAGTGCCTCGATTTTGGAGCGGTTGGGAACGAATCTTGAAGGCTCCATTCGCCATGGGTAAATTATCGGGTTGCATGCAGCTACTCCCCGACCTAGAGTCCACGTACCCCGTCGTGCCTTGGTCCCAGCCCGGTGATGGTGCAAGGCCGCCGGCTTTCCTGCTCGACAGATCCGAGCCCCTTGCCACGATCCCCTGCGACCGGGGATCCAACTCCTCTAGGCCCAGACCACCGTCTGCCACCTAGACAGTTTCCTTATGGAAGTCCCCGCTCCTGACCTCCTCAGAGCTCCTCACAGCTCGAGGGCTACTCTCCAACCCTCTCCAACTCATTACTCACAACTGACTACACTCCTCACCTCCCCTCCCTGACCCCCCCCAGGCGGGTGACTCCACTCCACCCAAGCCATCCACTGTGTGCCCGGTGGGTGTGGTGCAGGGTGTATCTAGGATTTGATTAGCTGATGTAGGCAACACCATTTGGTTAGGGACCCATAACCAAGAGGGAGGTGGATACTGCACGGGAGAGCAGATTGTGCAATACCCTGTGACGACCTGATAGTTCAGGGGCGTCACATTCATAGTATAATAAAATAATACTGCAGAAGAAAAAAGCGCAATAGGGTCTTAACTCGTAAAACACTTAAGTAAAGATGTCAGGATCACTCACCTATAGTGGTTGTGTAAGTCACAACCCTTATTTTAGCCGAATTCATGGTGGTCAGCTGCAGCTCCCCGAGGTTAATGCATGGAGGTGTATAAGAGAAAGGGTTTTTCTCCACGCACACACCACACTGCTTGATTGTATTAAATTTATGTCTTTTTATTCTATTGTAGGCATAGGTCAGCGCGTTTCGAGGGACGCAGCGCTCTTCATCAGGACAGCAAGCCAAAAGAACATAAATATAGTGATCACTATATTGATCATTATGTTATCAGTCCCATCTAATATATTTACCCACTCCTGACTTCACTCCATGCTGGTTATATATCACCTATACTGACCACTTTGAAGGAGCATGTCTCTGGAGAAGCTGAGGTCTTCATTTCTATTGCTGCTGAGAAGTTTACTGCTACAGAAGCCATGGAGTGCTATTTGTTGTCTCTTTGCCCACCTATTTGTCTTCCCTTCTTTGTGTTGTTTTAATGCATTATAGAGACTAGCGTCTCACTGGCCTACACTCTAGTTAGAGTGAATTCAGGGCTAGTGAGGGCCAAGGCATGTGATGACACATGGGGGAAGGACCTGTCTAGGGACTTTAGGGAGTGCAGGGATCAGACTCAGGTGAGTGTTAGGAGGTGACCCCCCTTCTCTCTCCCTATTACCAGGGCCTTAGGTTGTACTTTTTCCCCATTGTGTTGTGCCGCTCGCCTAGTGTACTCCCACACTCAGCGTGACAGTGAGACAGGGGTTTTCAGAACCACTTTTTCAGGATTGGTGGTGGTCCCAGCGGTCTGACCTCCACTAATTTGCAATCTAAAGCTGGCCCAATTTTAACGAGAATATGAGAAAGTTGCCAACTGACATATCAGCCAGCTGCTTATGTCAGGGAGAACAATGATATCAGCTATCCGAAATTGGACATGCACGATCAACATGTCTGCCAACTATCAATCAGCTGGCGCCCTTATACACAGTCGGCTGAATCCATCGATATTGGTGGCTACGGCCGACATTAGGGGGACTTCACACACAGCGAGATCGCTACTGAGATCGCTGCTGAGTCACGTTTTTGTGACCTCATTAGCGATCTCGCTGTGTGTGACAATGAGCAGCGATCTGGCCCCTGCTGTGAGATCGCTGCTCGTTACACACAGTGCTGGTTCGTTTTTTTATTGTTGCTCTCCCGCTGATAAGCACACATCGCTGTGTGTGACAGCGAGAGAGCAACAATCCTGAATGTGAAGGGAGCAGGAGCCGGCGTCTGACAGCCTGCGGTAAGCTGTAACCAAGGTAAACATCGGGTAACCAAGGTGGTTACCCGATATTTACCTTCGTTACCAGCCTCCGCAGCTCTCACGCTGCCAGTGCCGGCTCCTGCTCCCTGCACACACTAAGTTAAGCGGTGTGAGCTGGTAACTAAGGTAAACATCGGGTAACCATACCCGATGTTTACCTTAGTTACCAGTGTCCGCAGCTTCCAGACGCCGGCTCCGTGCAAGCTGGTGAGACTGGTCACTGGTCGCTGGTCGCTGGTGAGATCTGCCTGTTTGACAGCTCACCAGCGACCATGTAGCGATGCAGCAGCGATCCTGACCAGGTCAGATCGCTGGTCGGATCGCTGCTGCATCGCTAAAGTGTGAAGGTACCCTTAAGGCTACTTTACACACTGCGATATCGGTCCCGATATCGCTAGTGTGCGTACCCGCCCCCATCTGTTGCGCGACACGGGCATAACGCTGCCCGTGGCGCACAACATCGCCCAGAGCCGTCACACATACTTACCTGTCCGGCGACGTCGCTGTGACCGGCGAACCGCCTCCTTTCTAAGGGGGCGGTCCGTGCGGCGTCACAGCGACGTCACTTAACCGCCGCCCAATCGCAGCGGAGGGGCGGAGATGAGCGGGACGTAACATCCCGCCCACCTCCTTCCTTCCGCATAGCGGCCGGGAGGCAGGTAGGGAGACGTTCCTCGCTCCTGCGGCGTCACACGCAGCGATGTGTGATGCCGCAGGAACGAGGAACAACCTCGTTACTGCTGAAGTAACGATAATTGGGAATGGACCCCCGTGTCGCCGATTAGCGATTTTTCACTGTTTTGCAACGATGCAAAATCGCTAATCGATGTCACACGCAACGGCATCGCTAATGCGGCCGGATGTGCGTCACGAATTCCGTGACCCCAACGACTCCGCATTAGCGATGTCGTAGCGTGTAAAGCCCGCTTTAGTCTAATGTGTATCTGGGATTAATGCTAAATTCAATGGGGCAATAGCAGACTGGTTTCCAGGAGTCACAATAATCTTGTTAATCTTAGCCATGGGTGGCAATTTTTAGAGTAGGATTTGTCTTGGTGACTCACAGCTGTACAACTGCAAGATACAAAGATCCTTGGTCTTCGAACAATCTCGTAAACTCCTGGGTATCTTCCCAGAAATTCTACCCAGGGTAAATAAATTATAAGGTGTGTGTCTTTATTGTGGTGTTGACACAGCTTTGAGAAGATCACAGTTTGCAATGTTTATCTAGTAATCATCTCTTCCAGTCTCCTTCTCCAGGAGTTCAGGACCAGACAACAGCCTCGGATTTGTGGATTGCTGGGAAAGAGGACAGGAGACAACAATCCGTTTATCTTTCCCAGGTTTTTTTACCTCCTCTCACACAATATATAGCTCATTAAATCAACATGTTTGTGAAGCACTCTAATCTCCTGGGGAGGATCTCAGCATTCACTCCAATACTCCTCCAAAGTCTCCTGAGATGTCCAACAGCCTGGTGGGAACTCACTTCTACTCACTGCAGATACACAGATTGGTTTCTGGTGGAGGTTTGTACGGTGATAAGATGTTCCTCTGAGGACTTCTTTATAGACTCTTTCCCAATAGTCACCACAGGAAAAGTCAGAGTCTTGCATCCCCAACTCCATGCCTCGGAATTTTGCCGATACTTCTCCTTGCAGTAATGGGTCCGAACATTTTCAATACCAACTGAGGCTGGAAAAGGACTTGTGGGTCAAGCAAGGGTCTCGCCATTATCCCAGCCTAGTCCGTATATTAATTTCATGAGTACATAGATTTATTAGGCTGTGTGCAAATGTGTTTTTGTCTAGTTTTGTCACAAAACATAAAGGGTTTCCTGATGCCAACAAAGTGAATGAGAATCCTGAAGTCTCATGCATATGTTGCTTATTTTTGTCAATTATTTCAGCATTTTTGCTGCAGATTTCACCAATTCAAATGAGTTGAGTAAAAGCTGCATCAAATATTTATGTAAAAAATGCATCAATTATATGGGAAAACACGTTGATTTTAATCTGTGTTTTTACTGCCAAGAGATGCAGAAATTTCTGCACCAATTACTTAACTAGATAAAATACATGGACACCTGAACGAGGCCTTAAAGAGGTTGTCCACGATTGGACAATCTCTTCTTAATAGCTTAAATTTGCTGCACAAATAAAAAAAATACGCATATTTACCTCCTGATCTCCCAGCTGAGTCTCCTAGCGGTCATGTGTCATGGCAGCCATCTATGTTTTACTGCAGCATTTCAGAGAAAACATACTTTGAAAAGCTAGCCGGGAACCATGTGTCTTGGATGACTAGTCCGAGACCGGTTCCCGGACGCTTCTCCCCACTCTCCTAGACTTACAGATTTCTCCCTATATGTATGTGTGTAGTGAGAGAACAGCTAGTGCAGGAAATGGAGCTGCAGAAGCTGCCGGCACCTGACTCTAAAGGGTGCTTTACACGCTGCGACATCGCTAGCGATGTCGCGAGCGATAGCACCCGCCCCCGTCGTTGGTGCGATATGTGGTGATCACTGCTATAGCGAACATTATCGCTACAGCAGCGTCACACGCACATACCTGTTCTACGACGTCGCTGTTGATGCCAAACAAAATCTCTTTCAAGGGGGAGGTGCGTTCGGCGTCATAGCGACGTCACAAAACGGCCGTCCAATAGCAGAGGAGGGGTGGAGATGAGCGGCCGGAATATGCCGCCCAACCTCCTTCCTTCCTCATTGCCGGTAGACACAGGTAAGGAGATGTTTGTCGTTCCTGCGGTGTCACACTTAGCGATGTGTGCTGCCGTAGGAACGACGAACAACATCGTACCTGCAGCAGCAACGATATTTTGAAAAGGAGCGACGTGTCAACGAGCAATAATTTTTCACTTTTTAGCTCTCGTTGATCGTCGCTCCTTGGTGTCACACGCTGCGATGTCGCTATCGGCGCCGGATGTGCGTCACTAACGACGTGACCCCGACAATATATCGTTAGCGATGACGCAGCGTGTAAAGCACCCTTAAGGATGGAGTCACGCCAGCACATGTCCTCTCATCCGAGAGAATCGGGTCAATTACGCAAATCACACTCTGATCAAACTCTGATCAGAGTGTCACCATAGTGTGATGTGAATTTCTCGGATGAGAAGAAGATGGAGAAAAAAAATTCTCCATCTTCTCCACTCTGTTGGTCTGTATGTCATCCAAGTGCAGATATCTTCCACGGACTTGCATGGCCGAGTGCAATCGGATAATCGGATGCAACTCAGACATCTTGTGATTTTTTCCCAGACCAAGCCAGACTTGTGGACAGCCACAAATAATGACATTGGTACAAGTGAGATCCAGTGTTTTGTTAGATCGCACTAGGACTAAAAATACGGTCGTGTAAGAGAGCATTCCAAGACACATCGTCCCCTGGCAACATTTTAAAGTTTCCAAGTATGCTTTCTCTGACATACCACAGCAAGTATAAAAGATACCTGACTGCAATATTGTGATGCACCCCCAGAGCTTTGGGGTACTCAGTCCTGTGCAGTATATTTACTGAAACAGTTCACAGGGTGGCCGTTGCCCAGTTCCGTGACCCTGGGCATCCCTTAAAAGGGGTTATGTACATGGGAATGATAATAAAGTTTATATCGTGACGCCACTTGCGGGTTGCGGCTATTTAGATGGAGCCACCGCTGCACAGTTTCTCACTACTGGGGCTGATGTTAGTGGCAGCCTGGATGTTGGACTCTCCGCAAGTAGGGCCAGGCCCCAGGGGATAGATGATGGTGTTGGGTGCGGCAAGAAGGTAGGCCACACAAGGGATTTCAGTGTAACTGGTTTTTTTTTACTCACAGCGTTGTTGTTGCTGGCAACCCGATGGAGGCTGGTCCTTACCACTGGCCCCTTTAGTTCCAGTGCCGGTGTGGTGACCTGGTGACTGTCTTCCCCTGCACCTGTCTCTAATTGGTGGGTCCCTGTGGCTTGGAGCGTCTGGGGGTCCCCTCCTTGTCGTCTTTCAGTCTTATATTACAAAAAAAATGACCCGCACATCCATCAAGTGTGAATAGCTGCTAGCTGAAAAAACATAGTAAATATAAGATGCATACAGCTGCACACTACAAAGCCAACAATATATAAGGGAACTCTGGCACTGCATTACTGCTATATGAAAAAAACAAGATTTTTAGTTTATGTGTTGAGCAATGTATGTTACCTTGCCGTTGGTTTCCGGGCTTACATGCATTGGCCAATACATAAACTAAAAATCTCATTTTTTCATATAGCAGTAATGCAGTACCAGAGTTCCCTTATACATTGTTGGCTTTTTAGTCTTTCAGTCTTTGTCTGTATGACAGGTAGCTTGAACCCTGTGGGGTCAGTTTCTCTATTCCTGTTCCCCGGTTATCCCTTTGCTACTGTGTCCCGAACTTTACAGTCGGTGAGGTCCTGGATGGTCCCCTCACCGTGCAGATTTTATCAGGTCTGCCTGAAGCGTTTTCCTGACCTAGGGCTCTGAACCCTGTCGGTGCTATGGTTATGAGAGTACTCCACCATACTCCTTCGGCAACCACACGCCTGAGCCTGACAGGTCACTGCTACACTCTCCCGTCAGTACGGTTATGTCCGTCTCCTCTCACTTTCACTTACTGACTGTCTGACTCCTCTCCCCTGGTTGTCGTCTAGTGGACTGGATCGGATCCACCCCTAGGTGGCCAACCATTGGGTCCAACCCTAGCCTGTCACCAGTCCTTGGGAACAGGAAAAACAGGGATTAAAATGAATGTTTCGGTGTTAGCGGCACTGGTCTTCTGGGTCCCTGGGGGTAGGCTCTGCATCCTTGATAGGATGCAGTTCCTTGTAGCTCCTGATGGCTTCAGGGGCGCTACAATTGCAGCCGGAGTCTCCTTCATGCTGCCCATGGTTCAGTCAGTATGAATCAGGTGGCCGGTACCCTTTAAGAAGACGTTCTCTAGAAGAAGAAGCCGCTTTATCACAAGTAGATATGCGGTCATTTTGGTTTGACCACCACATCATTTATTATTTCTTTCGAGATCCACATTTGATGTGAAGCAGAGGTTGATGGAAAGACAATCCTCACTTTTTGGGTTGCCGCTGAATCTCAGCTTTTTTGAAGTTTATACTATACGAAATTCTTGGAATAATTGTTGATTTTTGTTTTTTCATCTCCAGCTTTTACTGGTCCTTCAAAGTTAAATCTAATGGATTTTGGACAAATGTGGGAATAGTTCAATATGGTTTGCCATTTGTTGTCAGTTTTTCAAATGTCCGTCAACGTTGTGTACCAAATTTACAATACATCTTCCAACATTTTAATACATGTATGTTATATGAATTCTAGCCTTCAAAAGAGCACGCAAGGGGCATTACGACAACAATATTTTTGCAGTGCAGTATTTAGGGTAGCACACAACACAAGAGAAGCAGCAACAGACTCCAAATTTTGTGTATATGAGTAGGATGCGAAGTCTGCGCCCGAAGTCATACACACACACACACTGACTCTCTCTGGCGAAGGAGTGCGGAGACCCAACGCCCGGCGTCTGTACCATCCTTCATAGCCATCGAAGTCTCCACTGCTCGGTACCAGTAAAGGCCTTAAAGATTAAAGAATTATGACTTGGCCCCTTCCTCACCGGACCTAAACCCTACTGAGAACTTGTGGCCATTCTTAAATGGGAAGGAAAAACAGTCGCCTCTCTGATCAGTGTCTCGGGGGCTGTGGTTGGGGCTGCCCAAAAAGTTGATCATCAACAGATGAAGAAACTGACAGACTCCATGAATGGAGTTTATGGCTGTTATTGAAAAAGATGGTCACCTATATTACTATATTAGTCATTGATATATTTTTTTTAATTTTATTTTATTTTGTATTTTTTTTTTTAAATGTCAGAATTATTTTTTTATACATTTTGGGTTTTGGTTATTATTATCACTAAAACTGATGAAAATAAACAATTGAGATAGGAAATTTCATTTTTTCATTTTGTTACATGATCATTTTGCACAGAGATATTCTGCTAAGCAAAACAAATCCACTTTTACTTTTTTAAATATTCAGGTTTATTAACCTTTTGACTTGTTCAGCAGCATTGTAGTGTCATGCTAGGTACAGGGAAGTACCAAGGGTACCACGAAAGGGAAGGGAGACCCAGTGTCTAGGGGAAGAGAAGATGGTGACCCATGACCAAACCTACTACTGGTCCCAGGGGTCCCTCACCACCCTAGATAGGTTCTACACCTATGCGCCGAGCTGGATATCTAACCCTAGGTATCCCTAGTGCTGAACCCTAAATAGTAACCGGATGGGATGGGCTCTTTGTCATCTTCGTCATCCCCACTAAACACTATAGAAGACACAAGGAGGACACACGTGGGAAAATGCATGAACTATTTAGCTGCAGATGACTCTAGGTAGAAGTTCAGCAGAGATTTTAGAAACGATACCACAGAGGAATACAAGCCACCTGGAGGTGTGCCACCCCTGCAGCAGTCGGACTGCTCGGATCCGGGGTTTGCTGTGGCTCGAGGGTCCCCGGACCCGGCGCTCAGCGGCCACTCAAATAGAAGGGGGGAATATTTACAAGGGGACAGTTCGTGACGCCACCCGTTGTTCGCGGTAAGGGGAGTACCGCCACTGCCGATGGGATTACCCCGGGGAAGATGGAGTGGAACAGCCAGATGGTGATCCCTCCACAGGTAGGGGAGCCCCGGGATTCTGGGGGAAGGTGGCGGATAGTCTTGTGCAGGCTATATGGGCAGGCAAGACACAGGGAGGGCAGTGTACTCACTCAGGTCGGACGGATGTTGATGCGACCAATAAGCAGACTCTGACACAGAAGTAAACCAAGTCTCTGGGTATCACTGCCACTTTGTGGAGCCCATCCGGGTGTCCGTCCCCACTGGTATTGCTTAGTGGGCCGGAGCCTGCCTCCATGCACAAATTTAAGTGTACTTGTGACCCTTCGGCCTGAAGCTGTAAGGGTCCCACTCCCTATATTTATATAGTGGAGCTGTGCTCTCGATGGCTGACACTTGGGATTTCAGTGGGTTGCATAAGCTGGAAAACCCTATCCCCCTCAGTGTGTTGATGCCTTTGGTCTCTGAGCTCTTGGGGAAAGTTCATAAAGAGACTATCCTCCACAGGTTAATTATCAGGTTGCGTGAAGCTAATCCCCGATCTAGGGTCCTGTACCCCGCTGTGCTCGGTACCGGTCCGGTTACTGGACTTTCTGGTGCTGACTGTTCTCCAAAACTAAGTCAGTACACCCTTTTCCAATACCCTGCGACCGGGTCTCCAACTGCTCTGGTCCCAGACCACTATCTGCAACCCAACCAAGGTCACACAGGGAGCTACAGCTCCCCCAGTTCCTCACTCTTTGGGAGCTACTACTGATGTGACTAAAACCCTCCCACCAGTCTGCCTGACCCCTAGGCAGGTTGCTCTTTTCCAGCTAGACCAACCCACTGGTGTGTCTGACAGGGTGTGGTGTGAAGTGTGGTTAGGATTTGAGTGCTGATGGGAGCAACACCAGTGTGTAGGAACCCAGAACCATGGAGGCTGGGTTCTGCACCATGAGAAACGAGAGTGCAGTTCCCTGTGACACCCTGATAGTGTCAGGGGCGTCACACTAGCACCCAGGGCTTGAAAGAACTGAACCAGTCCAAAGAAGGAAGGGGTATAAGCACCAAGAGAATGCTGATGATCAGCAGCTGGTTGGAAGTTGAGCTCCTGCTGGGTCCAAAAGGGAGAGATGAATCCAGCATGAATGCTACCTATACCAATGAATACTAACAGCAGAAACAATGGAAAGTCAGGAAGCATTCTGCGTAGCCAAACGCTGTGACCTTCTATGGGCAGAAACCACAGGACTGTCAGTCACACGTGAAACACCCGTGACAATAGTTCAATAGTAAAATAAATCACCAAAAATACAAAACGCCGAACAATTCTGCACACAGTGCACGTATCTATCTATCTCTTTCTATCTATATTGTTTTGTACTTACAAGGTCTGCAGAACTGGTGTTTTTTAACCTCTTAACTTCCAAGCATTTTATTCATAAGCCCATGAAACCTAGGTTTGCTGACCTCTTCCAACTATTCTTTAAACTATTCTTTAAAAATATAGATTTATTAACCAGGGATATTATTTATTAATTATTGAATTATAAATGTATTAACCTCTCATTCACCAACCATATTATTTATAAACTCAGAGACCATAGATTTATTGATATGTCACCCATCTGGGATAATATTTCTTAGATCGTAGATGTAATAACTTCTAATCCTTCTGTCGCGGGCGGGGAGGAGGGTGTCAGCACTGCGCTCACCCCTCTGCTCGGGTCCGGCTGCTGTTGCTCAGTGGTGGCTAGAGCTGTGGGCCGGATCCCGGGGGTTCTCGAGCGGCGCTCCTCGCCCGTGAGTGAAAGGGGATTGGGTTTTGGGATATTGTCTATTGTCCGTGACGCCACCCACGGTTGTGGTGATTTCACCACCGCTGCTCTATATGGGAATCCCGGGAGTGATGGTGTATAGCAGCGAGTTGTTGTGTTGCCCCTCCGTGGGTAGGGGTTGGTGATCCCGGGGCCCGGTGATGAGGTGTGAGATGCAGGGCCTGGTGGGCGCAGGGACGCGGGGGCAGCGCTGTGCCTTGCGGCACTGTGGTACTCACTCAGCCTGAGACGATGACACAGTTCTCGGTAAACCACACGGCTGGAAAGACGGTTCCCACGGACGGCTGCACTTGCTTCCCCAGTAGGTGACGGTGATGTCCCTTTTCCTGCACCTAATGTTGTTGATGGTTTCGATGGGTTCCCACCGGTAACCCGCTCCCCGGCTTCAAGCTGGACCGGAGGAGCTCTATTCTTTGCCCGCAGGCGCTGGCCCTGAGAAACTGGTGCCCTGGCGGTGGCGGTGTCTCTCCGTTACTGGTTGGACTGTTGCCTTCAATCGGGACTTGGTTGTTTGGAGACGTCGTCCCCTTCACTGACGGATTTGGCAAATTATGGCGACTCCTAGCCTTGCCGGGGTCCGAGAGGCCCCTGCCCTGGTGCTGACTGTTCCTTGTGCACTGCTCCAAACCGCCGGGTCACCACCCGTCCGCGGTCCTTCCAGTGACCTCCGAGCAGTCACCCCTGCGGACAATCAACGCCGTCTGCTGACCTTGCTGTCACTTAGCCCGGGGTACACACCCGGACTCACTTCAGGCTTGCTTAACTGTTCCTTTTCTGTCACCACTCTTACTGTCCTCCTTTACCACTTCACTGTTTACTCCTTCACTTCCCTAGCTTATCTCCTGGTTTTCCCGCCTCCAGAGCTGTGAACTCCTCGGTGGGCGGAGCCAACAGCCTGGCCCACCCCCTGGTGTGAACACCAGCTCCTGGAGGAAGGCAACAAGGATTTTGGTTAGCTTTGGTGTTCCTAACTGGGGTGTAGGGTGTGGTGGTGTAATGACCTGTGACCCCTGGCTTGGCCAGGGCGTCACATTCCCCCTTAGCAAAATGCAGACCATCCGCGGGCTGCCCGTCAAACACCGGTTTTATTTTTCTGAAAAATATAACATTGTAAAAACAGTAACATATGTACATTTTTATTAATTCTTCCCATAACGGGAGGCACTTTACTTAAACATTGCAACGGTTTACGGTTACGGTTTCCGCTCTCTCCCACCCAAGTAACCTGGCCCTGATGCTGCCCCTAAAACCCAGGCAGCACCCCTTGACCCACAGTCCAGCACACGGTACCCGAGCGGGATCTGTCCTTCCCCTCCAGAGGGTAGCCACCGGTCCCTGTGGTGGCTGGGCCCCAGCCGGCTCTACTGCGGGCCCTCCCTCCAACCTGCCTCTCCGGAGGCGGCATTGCGGAAACGGTAACGGTAAACAACTTATTTACATTCCACTTAACGTTTGTGGTTGCCCTGCAAGTTCACGGGCTTGTCCATGAGCAGTTCCTCATGCAAACTTTTTAAACGGTCCCCACGGGGACAACGGTGCCGGCAACGGCCGGTTTTCCTAATCAAGCTGACAATCAGGTTACTTTCCGGTTATCATCTTTTTTCATCATCGTCCAACTTTCAAACTTTCAAACATTTTTAAACACTTTGGTCCCAACGGGGACTGCTGCAGCGGGCATCCGCTGCCCTACTCCGGATATTCAGCTAGCGCAGCTCCATCCCCCTCCACCAGCATATCCAACATGCACTGACATGTCTGCTGTGACAGGGGTACCCGGTACCCATTTCCACCGGTACCCGGGGTATGGAAAACCACTGGGGCTCCTACATAGCGGGAACGCTCACTTGCCTCTTCAAACTCAGCAGGGGACTCGGGGCTGGGGCCGGAGTCATCATCTCTTGTTCCTGCGTCAGGCGGGTTGCCGCTAGCTGCCGCAGCCTCCTGGCCTCCAGCGTCCAGCATTTCAGACCCTTCTGCAGTAGCACGGAGCAGCAGATTAGGCGAGCTTACACTGAGGCGCCCCATCAGTAACGGCAAGGGTGATGCATAGGCCGAGACTAGGCCGGGCCCCTCAGCCGCAGCGGCCGGTCCTGGTAGGACATAGGGACGTGGGTCACCAGTCGACTCTGCTACATCTATTCCCTCTCCGTACATCGGGACAGTTGTAATCAGCATCTCCACCTCGCTGGTCCACCGCTCCATCATCCGGAGGATTTGTTCTTGCTGACGCTGGTGGAACTGAATCACCCGGGCCTTCATCCAGGCCACGGTCCCGGGCTCAGGGTCTGGCACAGTCACTGCCGGGACTTCTGGCACCATGTTTTTAAGGGGTCGCGGTCCTAGCGGTTCCCCCTGATGCACTTCAGGGCCGTCCTGGACGTCTGCAGCCGGCTGGTCCGCCGGAGCGGCTGGGCAGGGTATCGCTACCGGTTGGGCAGGTAGCGGGCCTAATGGCGGGTTGGCAGCAGCCATCGCGGGTAGCGGGGAAAGAGGCAGGGTGAGCGGAAGCCGGCCGGGCCCCTCAGCTCCAATGGCCGATCCCTCAGGAATACAGGGGTGTGGGTCGCTTACCCGCTCCTCCAAATCCTCTTCTACCTCGCGTCTCCACATAGCAGCCACCACGTCCGCCATGTCGGTCTCCCACTCCTCCAGGAGGAGTTGCATGTGGGCCTGCAGACGGTTACTCAGCGGGACGGTCCGGTCCCTCAACCACGTCGCCGTGCCAGGCGCGGGGGCTTCCTCGTTGCGAGTGGGGTTTTGCATCTTGGTAACGAGGTCTTCCAGGAACCCAATATCACTGCAGAGTCCTGGCGTCCCTGCTTTTATAGCTGCTCTCACATGCAGCCAGCCGCCATCGCGTCCCCCTTAGCTTCTCTTCAGCCACTTCTCTTTCGGGGCGGGGTTTTGGCCTTCGCGCCTCTGCTACTCGAGAAGATGCTCGAGCGGGGACTTTTCGCGCCAAAGATGGTGGCTTCTGAAATTTTTCTGCCAGACACCTCCGGCGGTAACAAGGCGCACCTCTACCAGATGGCAGAGCGGTAAGATCCTGTTCGTGACGCCAAATTGTCGCGGGCAGGGAGGAGGGTGTCAGCACTGTGCTCACCCCTCTGCTCGGGTCCGGCTGCTGCTGCTCAGTGGTGGCTCGAGCTGTGGGCCGGATCCCGGGGGTTCTCGAGCGGCGCTCCTCGCCTGTGAGTGAAAGGGTAGTGGGTTTTGGGATATTGTCTATTGTCCGTGACGCCACCCACGGTTGTGGTGATTTCACCACCGCTGCTCTATATGGGAATCCCGGGAGTGATGGTGTATAGCAGCGAGTTGTTGTGTTGCCCCTCCGTGGGTAGGGGTTGGTGATCCCGGGGCCCGGTGATGAGGTGTGAGATGCAGGGCCTGGTGGGCGCAGGGACGCGGGGGCAGCGCTGTGCCTTGCGGCACTGTGGTACTCACTCAGCCTGAGACGATGACACAGTTCTCGGTAAACCACACGGCTGGAAAGACGGTTCCCACGGACGGCTGCACTTGCTTCCCCAGTAGGTGACGGTGATGTCCCTTTTCCTGCACCTAATGTTGTTGATGGTTTCGATGGGTTCCCACCGGTAACCCGCTCCCCGGCTTCAAGCTGGACCGGAGGAGCTCTACTCTTTGCCCGCAGGCGCTGGCCCTGAGAAACTGGTGCCCTGGCGGTGGCGGTGTCTCTCCGTTACTGGTTGGACTGTTGCCTTCAATCGGGACTTGGTTGTTTGGAGACGTCGTCCCCTTCACTGACGGATTTGGCAAATTATGGCGACTCCTAGCCTTGCCGGGGTCCGAGAGGCCCCTGCCCTGGTGCTGACTGTTCCTTGTGCACTGCTCCAAACCGCCGGGTCACCACCCGTCCGCGGTCCTTCCAGTGACCTCCGAGCAGTCACCCCTGCGGACAATCACCGCCGTCTGCTGACCTTGCTGTCACTTAGCCCGGGGTACACACCCGGACTCACTTCAGGCTTGCTTAACTGTTCCTTTTCTGTCACCACTCTTACTGTCCTCCTTTACCACTTCACTGTTTACTCCTTCACTTCCCTAGCTTATCTCCTGGTTTTCCCGCCTCCAGAGCTGTGAACTCCTCGGTGGGCGGAGCCAACCGCCTGGCCCACCCCCTGGTGTGAACACCAGCTCCTGGAGGAAGGCAACAAGGATTTTGGTTAGCTTTGGTGTTCCTAACTGGGGTGTAGGGTGTGGTGGTGTAATGACCTGTGACCCCTGGCTTGCCCAGGGCGTCACACTTCAATGATATTTCTATTAACGCATAGGCTTTGTGCACATGTTATAACCCTCGTGCTTTTTGAATTAAACCCTATACCACCAGGGATCATTCCTGTCCCCATTTAGACCACTAATTAATATTAATCACCGAGAATATCAATACATTGATAAACTAAGCCTTAAAAAGTCAGCATATCTTATATACAGTATTTCCTGAAGGATGAGAATAGTATGAAAGTAAAAGTGTTTCTGTTTGTTATGGACCGGATCCAAATGTTTTATGTTTATTGAATGACTCACGGCAATATATCTTGGCAAACCGCGTTCTCTCTTTGCTCCCTAGAGAGATTATCATCTTAGCACTAGTTATACTAATTTGGTGCAGCATGGGAAAACGTTCTGAAAGTTCACACTTTATCTCGAAACAGAAACCCGGAGATGTGAACTCTGCCAGAACAGACACAACAGGATCTCAGTTCTCTCTCGGTGCTTTAAAGGGAACCTGTCATTTACCCAATCGCTATTAAAGGGAAACTGTCAACTACCTGTGGGGCGGTCCGATACGGTATGGTAAGGTCCGATGGGCATTGCTGTTCTCGGGTCCGGACCTCCTCTATCCTTGCTGTTCTCGGGTCTGGGCCTCCTCTATCCTTGCTCTTCTTGGGTCCAGCGTCTCCTCTATGCTCGCTGTTCTCGGGTCCGGCGCCTCCTCCATCCTTGCTGTTCTCGGGTCCGGTGTCTCCTCTATCCTTGCTGTTCTCACGTCCGACTTCTCCTATATCCTTCCTGTTCTCGGGTATTGGCCTCCTCTATCCTTGCTGTTCTCGGGTCTGGCGTCTCCTATATCCTTGCTGTTCTCGGGTCCGGCGCCTCCGCTATCTTTGCTGTTCTCGGGTCCAGCGTCTCCTCTAACCTTTCTGTTCTCAGGTCTGGGCCTCTTCTATCCTTGCTGTTCTCAGGTCCGGAGTCTCCTCTATCCTTGCTGTTCTTGGGTCCAGCGTCTCCTCTATTTTTGCTGTTCTCGGGTCTGGGCCTCCTCTATCCTTGCTGTTCTTGGGTCCGACGTCTCCTCTATCCTTGCTGTTCTCGGGTCCGGTGTCTCCTCTATCCTTGCTGTTCTCGGGTCCGACGTCTCCTATATCCTTGCTGTTCTCGGGTCCGACGTCTCCTCTATCCTCGCTGTTCTCAGGTCCGGCATCTCCTCTATCCTTACTGTTCTCGGTTCCAATGCCTCCTCTTTCCTTGAAATCGCCATCCTCCTTGCTTCACATGGATGAAAAGTCCTACGTCATCCACAGAGGCCGACATTGCGCTCCTGCGTATATGCACTTTGCTCTGCCCTGCTGAAGGCAGAGCAAAGTACTATAATGCGCAGGCACGGGGAAAGGGCAAGGACTGCCCGCACATGCGCACTACAATACTTTGATCTTCCCTCAGCAGGGCAGAGCAAAGTACGCGTGCGAAGGTGCTCAATGGAGAACACTGTGTGTATGACGCTGGATGGGTCATCCACACGAAGCAAGGAGGACGGCGATGGACAAAAGAGAGGAGGCACCGGACCGAGACCAGCAAGGATAGAGGAGGCATTGGACCAAGACCAGCAAGAATAAAGTAGACAACGGACCGAGACCAGCAAGGATAGAGGAGGCACTGGATCAAGACCAGCAAAAATAGAGGAAGCGCTGGACCCAAAAACAGCGAAGCCCATCGGACTGGACTGCATTGGACCGCCCCGCAGGTGAGTAGGTCACAGGTTCCCTTTAATCTGCAAATGTGGGGTTAGTCTGCAGTTTAATAGGCTACAATGCTGCCTGGCCACCTTACTGAAAGTGCAGCTACAAGGAGAAATAAATTTTATTTCTACTGGGTACCACTGACTTTCAGTCATAGAGGTATGTATGTGCATGGAGCTATGTTAAAACACGAATAGAAACACGGGCACCATTTCTGCATTTTTAATCCACTCCTGGTTTTGCCTTACAAATACTGAGGTAAAAAACTCACCAAAAACTGAACATGTGTGTAGCGCCCCACAGGACCTAAGGGATTATTCGTCACTGGGCCAGTGGTTTTGTGGGGTTGCTGTGACTGGCGTGACCCAGCTCCGTGGGCCCATCGGCTATATGGGTGCAAGATGTAAAGTGGGATGGAAGGAGGGTGAAGGGTCACTGGGAAGCATGTCACCGGTTGCAGTAGTGACTGGGGTCTCGGTCTCCTCTGCCGCAGACCATTCCTGCGACTTTTCCTCTTCCAGGAGCGCAGTTGGATGTGGTGTGCGGCCAGAGATTAATCCATGATCTCTTCCCGTCAGGTGTTAGTGGAGGTGGAGTAATGGGGTTGGAAATGTTTCCTTGGCATGCCCACGTTCTTCTGATACCTGTGGATGGATGTCTGGATAGTAGGGCTTACCTAAGCAGTGTGACCGCCCACATTCGTCCCTTTATGGTTGCGGCTTACGGTAAAGGCCACTTTACACACAGCGACATCGATGTGTCGACATGCTAGCAATGTCGCTGGTGAAAGCACCCGCCCCCATCGGTTGTGCATCATGGGCAAATCGCTGCCCGTGGCGCACAACATCGCTAGGACCCATCACACATACTTACCTGTCTAGCGACATCTCTGTGGTCGGCAAACCGCCTCCTTTCTAAGGGGGAGGTTCGTTCGGCGTCACAGCGGCGTCACTAAGCGGCCACCTAATAGAAGCGGAGGGGCGGAGATGAGCGAGCGTAACATCCCGCCCACCTGCTTCCTTCTGTAACGCCTGGTCCCACCAGACCCCGGGGGGGGAGCTCTCCCTCACATCTGCCCAGTCCCAGCATGGCTCCCACATGCATTCCTGCCCCCACTCCCAGGCAGAGAAGGCCTTCCACTTACCGGCCCCAGGGCTCTGCAGACGTTGCTTCCACTCCAAGGCCTGCTGCAGTTTCCTCCTCACACAGAATTGCTGTAGGTGATTCTAGGCTGCGTGCGAGGCCACGCCCCCTTTCTTAAAGTGGCATGCCCCAAATCCTGGAAGTGATCTCAGAGGTCACCTGCTGCCTAATAGGTATTTAAGTTCACTTCCCCCGGCAGCAGGCGCCCGAGCAACGCCTCTATTAGTGCATTGCCAGTGTCCTAATCTGTCTATGCTATTGTTTATGATCCGTACATTTGTTACCTGATTCTAATCCTGTGTCTCACCGTAGTGCCATCTATACCATACCGGCTGTGGACGTCACCACCCATTCCTACCGTGGACGTCACCGTGCCATACCTGCTGTGGACACTATCTGTACCGTACCGGCTGTGGACGTCACCTGCTGTGAAACATCTCCGGTGCCACTTCCGTGTTCCGCCTGCCGCGGACATCGTACCCGAGCCACGCCTGGCCGTACAGAGACTCCTACCTCCGGTCCCTGGCTGCCGTGCATTTAGGCCTTCTGGGGAGGCGCCGCACAGTCCCTGTATAGGGGTTCGCTGCTGGCCGTCTTCTCAGGGGAGTCCGGTGCACGGTCCAGTGGGTCCACCTCCGGACGTTCGCCGCTCCTCGGTGAGCATAACAGTTTGCTCGGGCCATGGACTCCGCCGGGATCACGGTTAACCCGCTGAATGACCTGCAACAGGAGCTCTCCCGCCAACGTGAGACCCAAGCAAGGTTCGTGGCTTACATAAAGTCTGTGGAATCCCGTCTGGCATCCATGCAAACCTCCGTATCCTCCGACAGCTCCCAGTTGAGTGAACTACTGCAGGAACTGTCCCGCCAGCATGAGGCCCAGAGACGCATGGCTGAAGATATGGCGGCCGTGGATTCCCGTCTAAATGCCCTGCAGAATCCGGCCTCCCCTACAACTCCCGACTCTGCAGGATTATCGGCATACATGTCTCCTTCTCGCCTGGCCTCCCCACCCATGTATGGAGGGGATCCCCGTTTGTGTCGCGGTTTCTTAAACCAGTGCTCCCTGCACTTTGAGCTGTCGCCGCTGCAGCAAGCGACCGATCGCTCGAAAATCGCATTTATCATGTCTCATCTGACTGGTCAGGCTCTGGCTTGGATGAATCCGCTCTGGGAAAAGAATGACCCGACCGTCCAAGTCCTGTCCGTCTTTCTGACCACCTTCCGTAAGGTGTTCGATGAGCCAGGCCGTCTCTCATCTACTGCCTCTTCACTCATGAGAATCCACCAGAGGAATCTCACCGTGGGACAGTATGCAATCGAGTTCCGCACTCTGTCCTCCGAGCTCAGGTGGAACAATGACGCCTTGGTAGCTGCCTTTTGGGAAGGGTTATCCGGAAAAATCAAGGATGAACTGGCCGGCCGGGATGTACCTACCACCCTGGAAGAGCTGATCTCTCTGGCTACCCGTATTGATCTCCGCTTCCAAGAGCGTGCCAGAGAGGTCACCCGGGCAAGAAGAACCCCGCGCCTTGCGCCCACCTTCCAAAGGCCGATGTCACTTCCCTCCACCAGGCCTACTGCTCCGCACGAGCCCATGGAGGTCGACCGCGTCACTGAGTCCAGACTGCGACAGAGGAATCGAAGAATGGCAGGAGAGTGCTTTTACTGCAGAAGTGCCAAACATCTGATTCAGGACTGTCCAGTAAAGCCGGGAAACTACAGAGCCTAGGGTCCATCGGAGAGGCCACCCTAGGTCACGCCAAGTCCTCTCCTTTTCTCCAGGTGCCCGTATTCCTGTCCTGCGGCTCCATCCGGTTGTCAGTACATGCGTTCCTGGATTCTGGCTCCGCCGGGAACTTTATCCAGCAGTCCGTGGTGGATCTACACCAGATTCCCGTCCGATGTCTTGCTACCCCCATCAGTCTGTCTTCCGTGGATGGAAAACCGCTTTCCGAACCCATCCGGTTCATCACAGAGAACTGTACAATGCAAGTGGGGTTGCTACACTCTGAGACAATCGCCTTCCATGTGCTCCCTGGCATGGCACATGCTCTTCTTCTGGGAATACCCTGGCTTCGGTCACACAAGCCTGTGCTTGACTGGGATTCCGGAGACATCCTGCAATGGGGTGCTTCTTGCCACAATCACTGCCTGACACCAGTGCATCCTCCGCACCCACCAGTCAAACCGGTCAACCTTCCCGGGTTACCTCCCGCCTACTGGTCCTTTTCCGATGTCTTTGACAAAAAGGAAGCTGAGACGTTGCCGCCACACAGACCCTACGATTGTCCCATCGACCTGCTCCCAGGTACAACCCCTCCTCGTGGGCGCATCTACCCACTGTCGCGAGAAGAGACCCAAGCCATGTCTGACTATATAAAGGAGAATTTAGCACGAGGCTTCATCCGAAAATCCTCCTCTCCCGCCGGAGCGGGATTCTTCTTTGTGGGAAAAAAGGATGGGGGTCTACGGCCCTGCATTGAATACCGCGGATTGAATAAGATCACGGTGAAAAACAGGTATCCGCTACCCCTTATACCGGAACTGTTTGACCGTTTCCGAGGTGCCAAGATCTTTTCCAAACTAGATCTCCGGGGTGCGTACAATCTGGTTCGCATTCGGTCGGGAGACGAATGGAAGACCGCATTCAACACTCGTGATGGGCACTATGAATACCGAGTGATGCCCTTCGGGCTCAGTAACGCACCGGCGGTCTTCCAGGAGTTTGTGAACGACGTCTTCCGTGATCTTCTCTACACCTGCGTAGTTGTGTATTTAGATGACATCCTTATCTTCTCTCCGGACTTGCATACCCATCGAAGACATGTCCGTCTGGTCCTGCGGAGATTGAGAGAGAATCGCCTTTACGCCAAACTCGAGAAATGCCTGTTTGAGCAGACCTCGTTACCCTTCCTTGGCCACATAGTCTCGGATACCGGCCTGAAGATGGATCCTGACAAGGTTTCAGCCGTACTGAAATGGCCCCGTCCGGAAGGGTTGAAGGCTATCCAGCGATTCCTGGGATTCGCCAACTATTACCGGCAATTCATTCCACATTTCTCATCTCTGGTGCGCCCCATATCCTCTCTCACTCGCAAAGGGGAGAACCCGAAGAAATGGACACCGGAAGCTGAAGAATCGTTCCTGTCCCTTAAACGTGCCTTTGCTTCTGCTCCAGCCTTAAACAGACCCGACATTAACCAGCCATTTATCCTTGAGGTAGATGCCTCCTCATCCGGAGCCGGTGCGGTCCTTACACAGAAAATGTCAGAGGGTAAGACAGTAACCTGCGGCTTCTTTTCTAAGGCTTTCTCCCCAGCAGAACGAAACTACTCAATCGGAGACCGTGAGTTGCTGGCAGTCAAGCTGGCTCTGGAGGAATAGCGATACCTGCTGGAAGAGTCATTGCATCCAGTTACCATCTATACTGACCACAAGAATCTGGCATATCTTCAGACAGCCCGCAGGCTAAACCCCCGACAGGCCCGATGGTCATTATTCTTTGCCCGCTTTGATTTCGTTCTGCATTTCCGTCCAGCCGAGAAGAACCTGAAAGCCGATGCGCTGTCTCGATCATTCCTGTCAGAGGACCAGGAGGATGAACCTCGGCACATCATTGAACCTTCCAAACTAATGGTGGCTCCAGTCGGCATGCATCACCTTCCTCCCGGTAAGACGTTTGTTGCTGAGGTCGATAGAGAACGTGTACTCCGGTGGGGACACTCTTCCAGAATAGCAGGTCACGTGGGTCAAAAGAAATCTCTGCAATTGATATCCCGATATTACTGGTGGCCAGGGTTACGTCAAGACGTCCAGGACTTTTGTTCATCCTGTTCCTCCTGTGCCCGGAACAAGGTCCCGAAGACCCTTCCGGCGGGCCCTTTGCTTCCTTTACCTGTACCATCCGCTCCATGGCAACATATCGGCATGGATTTCATCACGGACCTACCAAAATCGTCTGGCTGCACAGTCATCTGGGTGGTAGTGGACCGGTTCTCCAAGATGGCCCACTTCACACCACTCTCCGGGCTACCGTCCGCTCCGGTTCTTGCTGACCTCTTCATCCAACACATCTTCCGGCTTCATGGCTTGCCTCTCCATATCGTGTCCGACAGAGGGGTCCAGTTCACCGCTCGGTTCTGGAGAGCAGTCTGCAAGATGATGGATGTGGAATTGGACTTTTCCTCTGCCTACCACCCTCAGTTCAATGGGCAAGTGGAGCGCATTAACCAAGTCCTGACCAACTATCTCCGCCACTTCGTGGACGAACACCACAGCGACTGGGTCAAACTGCTTCCGTGGGCCGAGTCCTCCTATAACAACCATGACAGTGAGTCCTCTGCTAAATCTCCGTTCCAGGTGGTGTATGGACAGCGACCCAAAGTGCCGTGTCCTGTGACAAGTTCCTCAGGCAACCCTGCAGCTGATGACCTCGTGAGGTCCTTCTCCGCCGTCTGGGCTGAAACCAAGTCGGCTCTGGAACGGTCCTCTGTCCGCATGAAGAAACACGCTGACAAGAAACGTCTGGATGTTCCTTTCTTCCGACCCGGAGATAAAGTCTGGCTCTCGTCCAAGTATGTCCGCCTGAAACAGCCGTCTTACAAGCTGGGTCCCCGCTTCATTGGTCCCTTTGAAGTGCTCCGACGGATCAATGAGGTGTCCTACAAGTTGAAGCTGCCGTCGACACTTCGCATCCCGAACTCCTTCCATGTGTCCCTCCTCAAGCCGGTGGTCCTGAGTCGTTTCCATGGTGATCCTGGGGTCTCGCCTCCTCCTGTTGGTGATGATGACGACTATGAGGTAAAAGCCATCCTTGCGGCTAAGGAGGTCCGAGGTAAAACCTATTATCTGGTGGACTGGAAGGGGTTCGGTCCTGAGGAGAGGACGTGGGTACCTGCGGAGGACGTGGATGCTCCTCGTCTCCTCCGGAGCTTCCTGAGAAGGAGGGGGCTTCAGGGGGGGGTACTGTAACGCCTGGTCCCACCAGACCCCGGGGGGGGGAGCTCTCCCTCACATCTGCCCAGTCCCAGCATGGCTCCCACATGCATTCCTGCCCCCACTCCCAGGCAGAGAAGGCCTTCCACTTACCGGCCCCAGGGCTCTGCAGACGTTGCTTCCACTCCAAGGCCTGCTGCAGTTTCCTCCTCACACAGAATTGCTGTAGGTGATTCTAGGCTGCGTGCGAGGCCACGCCCCCTTTCTTAAAGTGGCATGCCCCAAATCCTGGAAGTGATCTCAGAGGTCACCTGCTGCCTAATAGGTATTTAAGTTCACTTCCCCCGGCAGCAGGCGCCCGAGCAACGCCTCTATTAGTGCATTGCCAGTGTCCTAATCTGTCTATGCTATTGTTTATGATCCGTACATTTGTTACCTGATTCTAATCCTGTGTCTCACCGTAGTGCCATCTATACCATACCGGCTGTGGACGTCACCACCCATTCCTACCGTGGACGTCACCGTGCCATACCTGCTGTGGACACTATCTGTACCGTACCGGCTGTGGACGTCACCTGCTGTGAAACATCTCCGGTGCCACTTCCGTGTTCCGCCTGCCGCGGACATCGTACCCGAGCCACGCCTGGCCGTACAGAGACTCCTACCTCCGGTCCCTGGCTGCCGTGCATTTAGGCCTTCTGGGGAGGCGCCGCACAGTCCCTGTATAGGGGTTCGCTGCTGGCTGTCTTCTCAGGGGAGTCCGGTGCACGGTCCAGTGGGTCCACCTCCGGACGTTCGCCGCTCCTCGGTGAGCATAACACCTTCCTCATTGCCGGCGGCCGCAGGTCGGATGTTGTTCCTCGTTCCTGCGGTGTCACACATAGCGATGTGTGCTGCCGTAGGAACGACGAAAAACCTGCGTCCTGCAACAGCAAGAATATTTGGGATTAGAACGACGTGTCAACGATCAACGATTAGGTGAGTAATTTTGATCGTTAGCGGTCATTCGTTCGTTTCACACGCAATGACGTCGCCTACGAGGCCGGATGTATGTCACGAATTCCGTGACCCCAATGCCATCTCTACATGTTTCGTGTAAAGCCCCCTTAAGATAGAGGGAAAATACACCGTGTGAATAGAGTCGCATTATTATGGGTTGTTTCCATTAACATCATGGTAACTATTTTTTGCCTATCTTGTCGTCAGTGCCTAGATTATAGTCCGATAAATAATTTTTTTTGGGAGGGGGGCAAAAAGTAAAATGGGCTGTTCACAACATGTCAGTGCCTCCATTAACGGTGATAAACTATCCTGTCCTCATGGGCCGGAAAGGTTCCACACATAAAGGAATCTGTGCCACAATGATCTGTGGTCGTACAGGAGACCAAAGAAGATCCACCATGTAACATGCTAGTCGATGGGAGCCTCTACTTAAGTGAGCACTCGGGGAGTATATTCTGCAGTATAAATGTTTTTTGTTCCTATGCAATTGTGATCTCCTATGTAAGTGGAAACAATGAGTCACGAAAGATGTTCTACAAAACCAGACATGACAAATGATCCATTGTTTGCTTCAGTTCATGCATGGAAAGGTTGTCCCATAAATGCCCACTCTGCCAATAGATGATGCATCTGTGCAGAACTGAGCTGATGCTGAAGTGATTATCTCAAGTTTCGAGGTAGATAACATAAGTTTTCCAGCCAAGTCTCAGCACCATTACTTTTACCAGAAGATATAGGCTGTGAGCTCATTCCTATAGTTTTTGAAATAGGACAACAAAGCCTATAACAAGGATAAAGGACTGTGCGGGCCTAGTGTAGTCCTGCTACGATATCCTCATACCAGGACAAGAAGATCAAAGCGAGACGAGTGGGCACAGTGGCACCCGACTGACTTGCTAAATACCCCCATACATACTGGATTAATGGTTGCAGTACATAATCTGTATGGGGGTGCCAGCCAACCAATCATCAGGAATTAAGGCAGTTGGGCATGAAGGATTTTGGGTCGTTTTATTCTCCTGGTGATCAGATGTCAGCAAAGATGTCTGTTGGCAGCTTTCTCATAACGAAACACAGGAGCACTTGGCCAAGCGAGCTCTCCTATGCATGGGAGAGAGGACCAAGATGGTTGTCGCTAAACGAACAGCTGAAGCATCTTTTCATTCAGCAGTAACAGCAGGGGCTGATACTTGTGCTAGTGAAGTGGTGCAATCTGCATTTCAAAAGCAAAGGGTTTATGTAATTCAATCACTGACATGGACAACTGAAAAGTACTAAAGTTTGCAGAACAAACTTAGTGACAGGAGAGTACTGGCCATCTTGCAATTGCCAGATAGGTACCTACCCTGGGATGCTCTGACACTTGGTGTCACCCAATATCTTCAGCAGCACAGGGTGGAAGGGGGTGAGCTAAGTGCTGAATCACAGGCTACTGCATTGCAATATAGAACTTGTAGTAATAGAGCACGGTAAGCCAGGGGGGAGAAGCGATCGATGTTAACATCAGCGCTGCTGCGGGCAGACACCAGTTGATGCTATATGAATCATAAAAGGTTTATATTACTATAATAAAAGTATGGATGCATTTTTTGGCATGTAATAGCACCATTTATGGATAACAAAATGAAATGAGTTAGGGTTGTGGATACCTTTTTTAACTCTGTGGGAAAGAAACACTAAAAATCTGATTTATTATTATTATATTTATTTATATTTATTTATAGAGCACCATTGATTCCATGGTGCTGTACATGAGAAAGGGTTACATAAATAATAATAATACATACAGATTACATATACAAGTTACAATAGACAGTCTGGTACAGAGGGAAGAGGACCCTGCCCTTGTGGGCTTACATTCTATAGGATTTTAAGGAAGAGACAGTAGGTGGGGTATTGGTCAGGCGGCGGTTCCGGCATGGTGGTGAGGCGTGGTGACGCAGTGGGGTCATTGGAGATTATAGGCAGTTCTGAACAGATAAGTTTTCAAAGTTCTGTTTGAAGATTGTGAGTGTAGTAGATAGTCTGACGTGTTGAGGCAGCGAATTCCAGAAGACAGGGGATGCTCGGGAAAAGTCTTGGAGGCGGTTGCATGAGGAGCGAATGAGAGAAGAGGAAAGGAGATCTTGGGAGGACCGGAGGTTTACGTGTTGGAGTGTAGCGGGAGATTAGTTCGGAGATTTATGGAGGAGACAGATTATGGACGGCTTTGTAGGTCAATGTTAGTAATTTGAATTGGATACGGTGGAGGATTAGGAGCCAGTGGAGGCATTTACACAGAGGAGAAGTGGGGTGATGGTGAAGAGAGTGGTGGATCATTCAGACAGCAGAATTAAGGATGGACTGGAGAGGTGCGAGATGGTTAGCAGGGAGGCCACAGAGGAAGATGTTGCCGTAATCAAGGCGGGAGATGATGAGTATGCACTGGAATTTTTGTAGATTGAGAAGTGAGGAAAGGACGGATTCTGGAAATATTTTTGAGTTGAAGACGGCAGGGGGTGGTCAGGGATTTGATGTATGTTATGAAAGACAAGGCAGAGTCGAGGGTCACTCCGAGGCAGCGAACTTTGGGTACTGAGGAGAGCGTGATATTGCTTATTGTAATAGATAGATCAGTTAGGGAGTGTAGGGGAGAGGGAGGAAATATGATCAGTTCAGTTTTGGCCACATTTTTTAGGAAGCGAGAGGAGAACGACATATGGTATAGAATGTACCTCATATGCCGTCTCCCTGACTTTGATGCTGGCTTGCAAGCTGAGCTCGGATCTTTCCCGGCACATGATGGCTGTGTTGTTCAGCTATTATCTGCCTCTAACATCATTGATGTGACCACAATAATAACAGTGCGCGAGCAGGGGGAGATGCGCCATTCTAACCATCCATCAGCGCTCTCATGGCATGTTTATAGGGTGGTGATGGGTTGCTGGGACTGAAGACCCCGGTGCCTGTCACGACAGAACTCCTGTGAAAGCCAGCCTGTGGCCAGCGTTCAAAGGAGATCATGATTTTTGCTATATATACAGCAATGTCCAACTATATACAGCAGTGGTGTGGTATAGCAGTATTTAAAAGAAGTGATGGGATGATCACAGATTAAAGTCCCCTAAGGGGACTAAAAAATACAAAGAAAAGTAAAAAAAAATGTTTAACAAATAAACGGTATATAAGTTCAAATTACTCCTCCACCTTTTCTCCCATTAAAAGTAAGAAAAAAAAAATTAAGAAACACACATTTTGCATTGCTGTGTTCGTAAAAGCCCAATCTATCAAAATATAAAATAAATTAATCCAATCGGTAAACTGGGCAATGAGCAAAAAAAATCAAAACCCCAGAATTCCGGTTTTTCAACCTCCGCAACAACAACAAAAATATGTAATAACAGGCAATCGAAACAATTTTTTTCCCCTCTTTCTAGTTCATCACATGATAGTTCATCATTCGAAAGTACAACTTGTACCACAAGAAACGAGCTCTCACACGGCTATGTTGTCGGCAAAATAAAAAAGTAATGGCTCTTGGAATAAGGGGAGAAAAAACCAAAGCACCAAAATGAAAAATCATCCGATCCATAAGGTCTGAAAGGAGATTATGAAAACATAAGCTATTGTTGCAGACGGGGCCCGGGCCACTGCAGGGGCTGCTCGGATCCGGGTTCGTTACTGCGGCTCGAATGGTAGCTGGACCCGGGCTCGTACAGCCGTCCGTCCTCACAACCGTAGGAAGGGAATATTTACAGGGGATTGATTTGTCGGTGACGCCACCCATGGGTTGCGGTGAGAGTTGGTAGCACCGCCGCTGCCTGGTGATGGGACGCCCGTGGCTGATGGAGCGGGGCAGCAGGATGGAATCCCCTCTACAGGTAGGGGAGGTGTAGTCCCGGGGCCCAGGTGAACGGGAGCTGTGGTTACAGAGAGGGTCATGCAGGGTTGGACCGGGGATAGATGGTGTACTCACAGTTTCAAAGAATTGCACACAAAGTCCAGTGGTAAACCAAATTGCCAGTGATCGGTTGCCTCCGGCGGGTGTATTCGGGTCCCACACCCAGGTGTAGCAAACAGGGGTCCCTTCCTCCTGCATTCAGTGTTTGTGTCTTCACTGGGACAACTCCGCTTGGAATGGTGAAGTCCACTCCCGGTACTGTGTATGTTGAGAGCTGTGGCCCACGAAATCTGACCCTTGGGATCTCTGTGGGTTCTGACGGACACCCTATCCCCCGCGTTGGGCTTCCGTTTCGCTCTCTGAGCTTCTGTAGAACAAGGCCTGAAACCTCGTCCCCAGCTCGTCAATTGACAAGAGGCTTGCAACATTCCTCGCCCTAGGGTCCAGGTACTCCGACACGGCCTCCGGACCAGATTACCGCTGTCTGCAACGGCAGGCTACAACCCTGCCCCGGTCCACTTTAGGTCTCCCTCGACTGGGTCTCCGTCGCCTGTGGTCCTGCTTGCCGTCTGCCACCTAGTCCGGTAGTCCAGGGGCCTCAACCCCTGACTCCGCTGCACTTCACACTCCTCCACTGTCAACTGTCAGCACTGTTCTCTTTTCTGAGCTGTTCTGTTGTGTTTCCGCCCCTGACACCTAAAGACCCCTAGGTGGGCGCTCCCATCCGCCTGGTCCCGCCCACTGGTGTGTCCCTATTGTCATGGGGGGGTGACTAGGCTTTAATGGCTGGTGTTGTGCACCTGGGTGTGGGTTTTCTGTTGGACTGACAAGGAGGGTGGAGTATTGTACCTATATTTGTACAACCTCTGTGACACCTGGTTTTGCCAGGGCATCACACTATCGTCTTTCAAACTCTCTTCAGGAAGGTATTAGGGAATGACCGGCACAAGGAGTTGCTGATACATAAACCCACTTGGCACTGCCGAATGGCCGAAATAGCACTTGGGGAAAAGAGCTGATAACTTATGATTTTTAGGCTCGATAAATATTACACTCCTTAATAATAGTAGAAAATGCTATAGGATGTTCAGTAGGACCTGATATGTTTAGTAGGACCCCCTGCTTTCTGCCCAACCTTGTAGAAGTTCATGAATAAGCCATAGAAAAAGGGCAATTGTTCCCCTTATCCATAAAAAGAATTTTAAGGGACTCTGTCAGCACAGAATAACAGTTCAAACCCAGCACAGGCACTCGGTACATTACGGCAGGGCCGAGCATTTAATCACACCTTTCCACCTGCCTGTTTTCCCTCTATAGCCACACCCCCTCTTCTTTGATTGACAGTTTTGGATTCATAGAGCCAGAGAAGGGCAGAGAAAGATGGAATCCAGGCAGGTGGGGAGGTGCACTTAGGTGCTTGACTCCGCCCTGATGCACCGAGCTCCTGTACTTGGTTTGAACAGTCATTCTGTGCCTTTTAAGGCATTCTTTTTAAGCAGATCAAACTTGAACAGATGATTATGACATTAAGGCTGGGTTCATTGAAAAAAATACAATCTGAGAAAAATGGCCGAATTATGATAATAAGATTCTGATCAGAGCAGGGTTTGTTTTACTCGGAGGTGAAAAAAAAAAAGATTCTCCTCATCAGTTATGTCAGTCCATGAAAATCGGATCATGCTCAGGTGTCATTCTAGGGCGTGGGGGTCAATGCTTTTTTTTATTTATTTCCTTCCCCCTCGACCCAAGGAGAAAATCGGATATGTGCTCAGTGAATAACATTGGTCCGAGTGCAATCCGATTTTTTGGACAGATAGCACTCAGATCGAAAATACAGTCATCTTCATGAGCCCCTCTTATCAGCATTTTACAGTTCGCAGTGAAAGTGCTAATGGCCTCATATCACTATTCTACGCTAACGACATGTTGATGTACAATCTCCATGATTTATTATGGTTTTCCTATGAGTTGGCTGTCTGTTATTTTTAGATAAAATATATAATAAAATTAATAGCAGTTTGGCCACCCTATTTCTGCATATTAGGGAAGGGGCAGAGCAGTAGCATTACAGCATACCTGAGAAGACTCCTTCAAGGATAAAAAGGGATTTTTATTGATAGCTACAAGAGGGGGAGGGAGACTGATTTTTATTGTTAGCTGCCAGAGGGGGAGGGAGACTGATTTTTATTGTTAGCTGCCAGAGGGGGAGGGAGACTGATTCTACTAAGATAAATCCCAGAAGCACTAAGGAGAAACTTAAAATGATTTAAAAAAAATACAGCATTTCATAAAGTAATGAAACATGTAGTAAAACACAGCAATATATATGTATAAGTAGGGGCCAAGGTACAGATAATAAACTGTGTATACAGTTAAAATATCATAAAAGAACAAGGAACTGATCAAATATTATCAGTGACCACACAGAGAGGACGCAGGACAAGTATTGATGTGTAAACGAACTTTACTATAAAAATAAACCAAACTGGTCAGATCTGTTACTACTGACTATAATCTCGTGCTTGCCTCTACGTTCAATGGTTTCCAGTCAAACACTGGGATTAAACAATAGGAACTGCATTATAGAACCACCGCTGATCAGCTATGTATATATATATATATATATATATATATATATATACATATATATATATATATATATATATTGGTAGGTGGACAGATCAATGATTGTGTGTATAGCCTGTCAATACTATAGCCAGCACGTATTCTGTTTACATAGGACAATGCGCTGCCGATAACAATGATTTTTTTTTTTTTAAACTTTGAATTTTTATTGAGATTTTCAATTTACGTTTTTCATACATAAAATAAAACATAAAATTCAGAATTCTTATCGAACCTAGACAAACAGTGACAGGACAGGTGAGGAGGGTTAGGAGGGGAGAGGAGAAATAGGAGGGAAGAGGGAAGGGTTTCAAGAGTCCATGCTCCTTCCATAGGACCCATAGGCCTCAGTCTCACAGATCCTCCTGTCCCGCAAAGTAGTCCCATGGTGCCCACACGGCCTGGAAACGGTCAACTGTGTCATGCAATAGTGCCGTGAGATGTTCCATGCGTCTAACGTCCAGTAATCTATACTTGAGGCTCTGGAATGAGGGTGTCCCTGGCTGCCTCCAATTCTTTGCAATTAAGCATCTGGCCGCCGTAAGGATGTGGGACAAAAGCTTAGAGGCCGTTTTTCCCAATCCCCCATTCCCAAGACCCAGAACATAGATCAGGGGATCAAGATCAACCTCTATATATAGTACTTTATGGATCAACCCTCAAACCCGCTCCCAGAAGGGGACTATCCCTGGACAGGACCAGAATATGTGCAGAATGGTGCCCCTGCCTCCCCCGCATCTCCAGCAACAAGCCGGTATGGAGGGGTCTATGCCATGAAGGAAATCTGGAGTGTGGTACCAAAATAGCAAAATTTTATAGATATTTTCCTTATATAGTGTGCATATTGACGTCTTGGCAGCGTTTCCCCAGATTGCTGCCAATTCCTGAGGAAGTATCCGCCTTCTCAATAGAGACTCCCATTTCCGCATGTATGGAAAAGACCCCTCGGGCCCCTCCCGTGACTCAGAAAGCAAAATGTAAATTTCCGAAATTAGTCCCTTAGTATCAGTGCCCCTTCTGCAAATTTTCTCAAAATCTGTGGGAATCGAGGCCCCTGCCCTGCCAAACAAGGAGCCAGCCAAGTCTCTGATCTGCAGATATTGGAAAAACTCTCGATTAGAGAGAGAGAATTTATCTCTAAGGTACTCAAAGGAATGGATCTGCATTGTACTTCCATCTATAATGTCTGCAAATCTGAATAGACCTGCCTTGAGCCAGGGGTGCACCATGTCCGACTCCAGACTGCTTGGGAGCAAGGGTTGGTATATGAAGGACACCAGAGGGGAGCAGGGGGATGCCAAAGGAAATCTTCTAATGCAAAATGCCCAGAGGTCCCTAGTGAACTGCATCGGTCCAAGAAGAGGGGGGGGCGAATCACACCGGGCCGGGGGCCACAGGAGCGTGTTTGGATGTATAGGCGCCAGCCAAAGTTTTTCAATCTCAGTCCACCTGTTGTATGCCCAAAGGGACACCCAACAGGGGATCCTCCTAAGATGGGCCGCCCAATAGTATTTTAGGATGTCCGGGACAGAAAGCCGCCCCCTGTTTCTCCGAGCCATCAACACCTCCCTGGCCACCCTATGACGTTTGTTACACCAAATAAATCTAAGGATAGCCGCCTGAAGGGACTTCAGCTCCTTTATTGGTACCTTAACTGGGAGGGTTTCAAAGAAATATAATAATTTTGGGAGCAAGCTCATTTTAACCGCCGCAATGCGCCCCATCCACGAAAGAGGGAGGGGCAACCACTTGCTCAAAAGATTTCTCAGCTCTCGGAAAAGGGGGGGGAAGTTAAGGTTATAGAGGGAATCATAAGTAGATGTGAGGTTAACCCCCAGGTACTTGACCGCATCTGTCTTCCAACGAAACTTAAAATTCAAACGCAGGTAATCCAGGGCCACCGGGTCGAGATTCAAGGGCATTGCCTCCGTTTTGCTAGAGTTGATCTTATACCCCGAAAGGCTCCCGTACCTACCCAAGGTGCACATTAAAATTGGAAGGGACACATGGATGTTAGTAAGTGTAATGAGCACATCGTCGGCAAAAAGCGAGATTTTAAACGGTTTATTCCTGACCAGGACCCCCGAGATGTCTGGGTTGCTCCTGACCGAGGCCGCGAGGGGCTCTATGCATAGCACAAAAAGGAGGGGGGACAGGGGGCACCCCTGCCTGGTGCCATTGGAGATGAGAAAAGGCTTAGAGATGTGGAGGGGGAGTTTGATAGAGGCCGTAGGAGCGCTATACAGGGACTTCAAGGCCCGCATAAAGCCACCCGAGATCCCAAAGACCTCCAGTGTCTTGAAGAGAAAAGGCCACGCAAGGCGGTCAAAAGCCTTCTCTGCATCTAGACTCAACACCAACGCCTGTTGCTTCGTCCGATTTGCCACATCCACCAGGTCTATGACCTTCCTGGTGTTGTCACCCCCCTGACGGCAAGGGACAAAACCCACCTGGTCTTTATACACGAGTTGGGGCAACCATCGATTAAGCCTGGCCGCCAAGAGCTTGGTGAACATCTTCAAATCGGAGTTCAAAAGGGCTATTGGTCTATAATTAGCACAGTCCAATGGGTCCCTGGGTGGCTTGGGCAGGAGGATTAAATGGGAGTGTAGCATGGATGGAGGGATAGGGTCACCCTGAAGGAAAGAGTTAAACAAGGCGGCCATGTGTGGGAGGAGCTCCGCCGCAAACACCTTGTAATAAAAATAAGTAAAGCCGTCCGGGCCCGGTGACTTCCCGCCAGGCAGGGCTTCCAGAACTTGCTCCAGTTCCTCTGTAGTAATCTCTTCATGCAAAGCCGCGGCTGCTCCGCAAGGCAGTGAAGGGAGCTCAAGGGCCGAAAAATAGTCCCCAAGTGCCCCAGCCCCGCGCGAAGCCATGCCCGGGGGAACCGGAAGGTTATAAAGCTTGCTGTAGTAATTGAAAAAAATGTCAGCTATTGAAGCGGGGTGATAGTGGATAGTGCCCTTTTCGTCGCGCAGAGCCTGAGGGCATGAGGATGTAGCGCGCTCCTTAAGCTGCCTGGCGAGTAAGGTATGAGCCTTATTACTCCTTTCATAGTATCTTTGTTTGGAAAAGGTTAGCAATTTTTCTGCTCTGCCAATTGCCAAGTCTCTCAACTTTTCCCTAAGGCTGATGACTCTCCTAAGAATAGTCAGTGATGGGGCAGCCGCCAGTCTCCCCTCCTGTAGCTTAAGATGGGCCGTTATAGAGTCCCGCTGACTTGTGGCATTCTTTTTAGCCCTGGCGCCCTCTCTAATGCATAGTCCCCTCATCACTGCCTTGTGAGCTTCCCAGAGTGTTGCCGGCGACGTGACCGTGCCCGTGTTCAACTGAAAGAATTCGACCAGTTGCTTATTTAAAAAGGCCCTAGTGTCGGGATTTTTGATCAGAGCTTCATTAAGGCGCCAATGCTGAGGCCTAGGTCGAGGACCATCTTTCTTGAAGTCCATTGTGAGTGGGGAATGGTCTGACCACGTAATGGATCCCATCTCCACCCGCTCAAGACGCCCCAGCAGCTGTGAGTCAATGAAAAAATAGTCTATTCTGGTGTGCGTCTGATGCGGATGCGAGTAGAAGGAAAAGGCCTTCTCTCCCGGGTGGTCCACCCTCCAAGCGTCGTATAAAGCGCCTGATCTAATGAGCCTACGAAAGTCCCGGGACAAATTTTTCAAAGCACCCGATGGAGGGTGTCCACCCACAGAGAGTCTGTCGGCCACCTCCGAAAAGGGGATGTTAAAGTCTCCCCCCAACACCGTAGAGGCCGGTGCCAGTCCGCCTATCAGATCGAGTATTTTCTTAAGAAAGCGTATCTGCCCTTCGTTAGGTGCATAAATGTTGGCCAGTATGTGCGGGGATCCCCCCAGTTGGCCCTCCAGAATCACATATCTACCCTCTGGATCGCAGTGAGAACCCGTAATTTGTAGAGGACAACTGGAGGGTATTAAAATAGCAACTCCCCCCCTCTTGGAGCCCGAGTAAGCCGAGTAATGGATGGGAAAGCGGTGGGACGCAAATTTGAAAGTGTTTGATTCCACAAAATGTGTTTCTTGGATAAAGGCTATGTCTGCACCTGATGTTTTCAGTTCCTGTAGCAGCAATTTCCTCTTACGGGGTGAATTCAGACCTTTTACGTTAAGAGAGATAATGCGGGTCATATCTAAAACTTAGAAGTAAGAAAAAGCTAATGGCACACCTATACCGTCGGGGGCATGACTTCCCCTGTGAAGCCGGCCAGAGGAGACGGTCCATACGACAAAGGGCCGCAGCTCCCAGGGACTCTAGAAGGGGTGGTACCTGAAAGGACACATAAGGAAAAAACATCGGGGAGGGGGGAAGACAAGGACAAACATAGAAATGAACATGAATTAAGAACATTAACCAAAATGCATAAACCTTAGGCATAGATTCCCGGGGGGTAAACCCGGAAGGGAGAGACCTAGAGGGAGGTTCCCCAACCCGTCTGGGCTGAGAGAGCCACCCACCTCACTCCCCAGTAGCCCTCCCACGGGGGTCAGTCCAGTGGGCACGGGCCCGTGCCTAAAGGAAACAAGGGAGGAAAAAAAAAAAAAAAAAAACAAACCTCAACCACTAACTCCAAGTAAGGGGACCGGGCTCCCGCCAACCCCCCTACCCCCCACGGCATCATTGTGGCTACTGCCTCCCCCCCCCCTTATGCAGCTCAACAGACCCAGAGGGCCGCAGATGACACAATGGACAGTCAGAGGCTTGCTGTAGAGAGAGTCACAGTATCACAAAGCATGCTCAGCCACTGGAACTCAGAGGGTATAAGAAATAGGCACCAACCAGGTTAAGGAGTGTCCTCAACGCCGAGCCGGGGAGGGGAGCGACCCGCGGCCCCTACCTCCTCTCCCCCCCAAAGCCCCACGCCCTCCACCCCTCACCTTGGACCACACGGGAGGGGGCGGACCTTCCAACCTTTGCAAGTCCCAATCTGGGATACAGACCGCTGGAATGTCCAGTGCTTCACAGAACAGAGTGGTATCTGCTGGAGTGCGAAGGGTCGCCGATTTACCCCCTCTGCGCGCTGTTAGTGCAAACGGGTAACCCCAGCGGTATGGAACCTGGTGCTCCTTCAGGCTCGTGAGGAGGGGTTTGAGGTGCCGCCTTTTCTGGAGTGTGATGCGAGAAAGATCCGGGAAAAGCTGGATTTCCTTGCCATTGAACACAGATACCGTGCGCCTCATTCTAGCCTTAGCCATGATCAGTTCTTTGGTGGAGAAGTCGTGGATGCAACAAATGATGTCCCGGGGTTGGGTGGATAAATTCTTCGGCTGTAAAGCCCTGTGTGCCCTGTCCAGCTTGATGATGTTAGAAGGGGGAGCGTCCAACACTTCATTAAAGATGGATTGTAGTATGGAGTTTGTGTCCTCGGGCCCATCTGACTCTGGGACCCCCCTCACACGGACATTGCAACGGCGTCCTCTGTTGTCGAGATCCTCTATGTGAGACTGCATATCCTCCATAATTTTTTGTTGCGATGTTGCCAGTTTGTGTAATTCTGATACATGGGATCTGGTGATGTCATGCTCTTCCTCCAGGGATTCAATTCTGCCAGACAATTGCTGCAAATCTCTCCTCACTTCAGCTATTTCTGACCTGCAAGTTGCTTTAACCTCATGTATGAGGCATTGAAAGTCCTCTTTAGAAGGAAGTTTACTTATGAAATCATGCATGTCCTTATAGAAGGTGTCTGGCCCTTTAAGGTGAGCACCTGCAGTAATAGACACTGGAGTTTTAGTCTGGTGCTGGGGAAGCTGGGGAAGTTGATCTCCACACCGAGGCCCAGAGGGGGGAAGCAGGCTGCTCTGTTCCCTGATATTACCAGCTGTAGCTGCAGTCCCTTCTCCCGGCAGTGGGGAGGTCTGCCCCCCGACCTCCACCTTATCTCCCACAGCCACTATGTGCTCCTGGGCCTGCTGCTGCTGTGCCTGAGGATCCGATGCAGTGCAGGGCTGCTGAGCCAAGGCATTCCCTGTTGGAACTGCTGCAGGGATTCCTCCACTTTCCCCTGTGTCCCCGCTCACCCACTCCTCCTTCTCTTGCTGCTTAGCAGGCCGGGCCAGTGCCTCCATTTCCCCTCCATGTTCCTGGAAAGATGGCGTCCGGGCCTCCCCTGGACCCTGTTCCAGGCCCAAGAAAGTATCCAGCGCCGTGGTGTGCAGCGGGGGGGGCACCGATGCCTGCTGCGATGGTTTAATCCTCCGTGGTCCCATCCTGAGAGCCGGTGAGTAGGTTTATGCTTATGATAAGTGCTGATTTAGCTGAGGGTCAACAGGAGCTCCTCTTCCCCACGTCCACTCAGCTCAGCATCCTGGACACGCCCCCCGATAACAATGATTTTTAAGCAAGCAAGCTCAAATTCATTTGTAATTCAGGCTGAAGAAGGAGCCTTGATACTCTTAAAGCTTGCTAATATAATTTTTCTGGTTAGCCTATAAAGGTATCACTCCTAAAATACTTTTGTCATTCTTGGGACATAGTATTTCAAGTACGCAAGCTAAAAGATCATTCTATCCGACGAGCAAGCATTTTGCCGGATTGTTGGATGAAGGAAGACTGTTTACACTGAACGATTTCTAAAAGAAAATTAGCGTAATTGCATAAAAATGCAGTAAGAGGTGATAAAAACATCACATCTACTCAAAAATGATATAATTAAAAATGTCAACTCAAGACGCAAAAAATAAGCCATCACTAAGCCCCAAATCCAAAAAAATGAGAACGTTAGGGGTCTCAAAAAATGGCGACAAAAGTGGAATTCTTTTTTTTTCTTCACCACGTCTGAATTTTTTTTCCGCCACTAAAATAAAAATAAAACTATACATCTTTGGTGTCTACGAACTCGCACCGACCTGAGGAATCATAATGCCAGGACAGTTTTACCATGCAGTGAATGTTGTAAGTTAAACAAAAAAAAAACAAAAAAACAAACAACAACAAAAAAACCAATTGTGGAATTGCACTTTTTTTTGCAATTTCACCGCATTTGGACATTTTTTCCCTATTTTCCAGTACAATCTGTGGCAGAGTAAATGGTGTTAGTCAATGGTGCCCCGAAAAAACAAGCCCGCATATGGCTACAAAGACGGAAAAATCCAAAAGTTATTGCTCCTGGATAAAAGGGAGGAAAAAATGAAAACGGAAAATTGCCGGGTAGTGAAGGGGATAAAAATAAAGACATTCAAAGAATACAAAAATAAACATATTTGGTACGCTCATCCAACAAAATATTACCTTCAATAATTTGTGCAATAAACACTGTAAAAGAAAAAAAATGCGAAAATTGAGGTGTTTCGGTAACGACACCTCCCTAAATGAATACAACAAAAGAAACCAATCAAAACATGCATGTACCCCAAAATGGTATCATAAAAACATCAGATCACCAGACATAGCACGTGCCCTCACTCAGTTTAATTAATGGAAAAACGTTACTGGTCTTACAAAATGACATTGTACACAAAATTTGGGATTTTTACTTTTTTTTATTTATTTTACAGACTCTCAGCTTTAATTTAAGGCTATTCACATCCTAATTGGAGTAAGGGGTGCTTCACACACAGCGAGCTCGCTGCCGAGATCGCTGCTGAGTCACGCTTTTTGTGACGCAGCAGTGACCTCATTAGCGATCTCGCTGTGTGTGACACTGAGCAGCGATCTGGCCCCTGCTGCGAGATCGCTGCTCGTTACACACAGCCCTGGTTCGTTTTCTTCAAAGGCGCTCTCCCACTGTGACACACAGATCGCTGTGTGTGACAGCGAGAGAGCAACAAATGAAGCGAGCAGGGAGCAGGAGCCGGCGTCTGGCAGCTGCGGTAAGCTGTAACCAAGGTAAACATCGGGTAACCAAGGTGGTTACCCGATATTTACCTTAGTTACCAGCCTCCGCAGCTCTCACGCTGCCTGTGCTGCCGGCTCCGGCTCTCTGCACATGTAGCTGCATTACACATCGGGTTAATTAAACCGATGTGTACTGTAGCTAGGAGAGCAAAGCTAAGCGGTGTGCGCTGGTAACTAATGTAAACATCGGGTAACCATACCCGATGTTTACCTTAGTTACCAGTGTCTGCAGCTTACAGACGCCGGCTCCGTGCAAGCGCAGCGTCGCTTGCACGTCGCTGCTGGCTGGGGGCTGGTCACTGGTCGCTGGTGAGATCTGCCTGTTTGACAGCTCACCAGCGACCATGTAGCGATGCAGCAGCGATCCTGACCAGGTCAGATCGCTGGTCGGATCGCTGCTGCATCGCTAAGTGTGAAGGCACCCTAAGGGTTCAGGAATTACAGTTCTTTAATATGTAGCTGCCTCTTTATCAAGGGACCAAAGCTAATTAGACAATTATCTCAAAAGCTCTTTAACGGGATATTCCCACATTAATCCATCATTAATTGAGCAGGTAAAAGGTCTGGAGCTGATTCCAGGTATGGAATTTGCATTTGGAAGCTGTTGGTGTGAACCTACAACATGCGGTCAATGGAAGAGAAACTAACCATCATTAGGCTAAAACAAAAAAAAATCCATCAAAGAGATAGCGGAAAGTTTAGGAGCGTCAAATTAACAGTTTGGTACATTCTGCAAAACACAAAAAAAAAAAAAAAAAAGGAAAAGAGCACACTGGTGAGGTTGGGGACTCAAAAAGGCCTGGATGTCCATGGAAGACAACAGTGGAGGATGATTGCAAAATCCTTTCCATGGTCAAGAGAAACTCCTTCGCAACATCAGCCCAAGTGAAGAACACTCTACAGGAAGTAGATGTTTCACTATCTAAGTCTATTATAAAGAGAAGACTTCATGAGAGAAAATACAAAGGTGTAACACTCGCTGGTGTTGCAGCAAGCAGGAGTGGGTCCACTGAACCACAGGGGGACCCCAGCTAACTCTTACATGCGAGAGGCTTAACTAAGCACCTACTAGGTATTCACCACAGCCCCTGATGGTGGGGCTGCCAGAAGATGCCAGGAGCCACTCCCAGGGCAGTTTCAGAGGCTGTGGCTGCTGATACCCGAGGTAACAGATACAGAGTCGTGCTCGGGTGCAGACAGATACAGACACTAATACAGCTGGGATAGCTGATGCAAGCTGGATGGTTGGTGCAGGCAGATACTGACAGGTATGGGAAGGCAAGCAGAGATACAGGTAATGGATACAGAAGACACAGGACCTGACAACTAGCTAACAAGAAGACAGTAAACTGACTAAATTCATTGCTCAGGCACCTCCCCTAGGTGAGGGTAAAAGTGCGTTGGCCCTTTAAGAGCAGGGAAGGAGCACTTGCGCCCTAAGCGCACTTCCATGAGACCTGTTCAGCTTGCGCAGGCCCTGGGAGCAGGAGGCAGCAGGAGAGGACATGGGAGGGCGTGCAGTTTGGCATCTCCTGGTAGAAAAACTCATTGGTGTATTTTCCTGCCATGGTACCCCAGCTGTCACCTCAGGTGAACTCATTGAACTCAATGCTGGATTACAAGATTAGGTTATGTGCGCAAGTTGAGTATTTGGTTGCAGACATTTCTGCACCAAATCTGCATCTCCTGGCTGAAACCTGTATTTAAACCGACTCAAAAACGCATCACATTTTTGGAGTGATTTTCTGCCAGGAGATGCAGATATAGTGCAGAAATATCTGCAACCAAATACTCAACGTGCGCACATAGCCTAATCCGGTAATCTGGCACTGAGTTCTAGGAGTTCACCTGAGATTACAGCTGGAGTTCCCATTGTACCCCAGCTGTGATCTCAGGGGAATGCGTGCACATTCCGGTAATCCAGCATTGAGTTCAATAATACCGGATTACCGGTTATTGACTTCAATGGTGTTGGTTAATCAGGTTACCCCGCACTATTGACGTCAATAATTATTTCCAATTATTTATTTATTTTTACACTCCACCTTGGGGACCCAGACTAGTGTGAGGACAACCAATCACAGACGCTGGCATGCCAGCAGGCTCACTACAACCAATCACAGACACTGTCACAAAGGGTGGGCAGAGGAATATTAAGGCTCTGTGCGCACTGGGAAATGGAATTTTCTTGTGAAAATTCCGCATGCTCTCAAAGATTACCGCACCCGCGGTAAAAAACCGCGGGAAACCGCACCCGAAAACCGCATGCGGCTTGCCGCGGTTTTACCGCGGTATTATTCGCGGTATTGCTGCGGTTTTGCCGCGTGCGGGTTGGGATGTGCTTTATTGCATTCAATGCAATAAAGCACATTGAAGAAAAAAAAAAAAAAAAAAGTCATTTAATTCTGAGATAGTAGATAGACAGAAGAATAGATAGAGGGATAGATAGATAGACAGACAGATAGATAGAGGGATAGATAGACAGACAGATAGATAGAGGGATAGATAGAGGACAGATCGCTGCATTTCCCACGGTCGGCAATGAGTTCACATTACCGGCCGTGGGAAATGACCGGTAATTACCTCTGCTGTCTGCTGCATTCATTCAGCGCTGTGTCTGTGACAGTCGCGGCTGGATGGAAGCAGCGCAGGACCTGTGGATTACGCCGGAGCGGTGGATTACGCCGGAGCTTTGGTGCGGGAGGGGTTAATAAAATGGTGAACGAGGCTTGTTGGTTTTATTTAAAATAAAGGATTTTTCGGTGTCTGTGTTTTTTTCACTTTACTTACGGGTTGATCATGTCAGCTGTCACATAGACGCTGCCATGATCAAGCCTGGGGTTAATGGCGGTGGTCCCCCATCACCATTAACCCCTTGTTATATTACCCTGACCGCCACTGCTACACGGCGGCAGGAAGAGCCGAGGACACTCCCGGGGCTGCCGCATAATGGATGTGTCGCGGGCGGGGAGGAGGGTGTCAGCACACCGCGCTCACCCCTTCTGCTCGGGTCCGGCAGCTGCTCCTGGTGGCTCGAGCCGTGGGCCGGATCCCGGGGTTTCTCGAGCGACACTCCTCGCCCGTGAGTGAAAGGGGGTGTCTGTTGGGTGTGGGGATTGTTATAGTTCGTGACGCCACCCACGGTTGTGGTGATTGCACCACCGCTGCTCAGTGTGGGGGTCCCGGGGATGGTGATGCGGAGCAGCCAGGTGTTGTGTTGCCCCTCCGTGGGTAGGGGTTGGTGATCCCGGGGCCCGGTGATGAGATGTGAAGTGTAGGGCCTGGAGGGCGCAGGGACGCGGGGGCAGCGCTGTGCACTATGGTACTCACTCAGCCTGACACACGGACACAGTTTGTACGGTAAACCAACGGCTGGTAGGACGGTCCCACAGACGGCTGCACCTGCACTCCCGGTAGGTGACGGTGATGTCTCTCTTCCTTGCACCTATGTTGACTGATGGTAGCGGTGGATTCCCTCCGGTTACCCGCTCCCCGGCTGCAATCTGGGCCGGAGGAGCTCTACACTTTGCCCGCAGGCGCTGGCCCTGAGAAACTTGTGCCGTGGCGGTGGCGGTGTCTCTCCAATACGGGTTGGGCTGTTGCCTTCAATCGGGACTTGGTTGTTGGGGGATCTGCGTCCCCGTCACTGACGGATTTGGCAAATCTGGCGACTCCTAGCCTTGCCGGGGTCCGAGAGGCCCCTGCCCTGGTGCTGACTGTCCTTCGGAACACTGCTCCAGACCACCGGGCACACAGCCAACGGGGTCCTTCCAGGAACTTCCAAACGGTCCCCCTCCAGACAGTCACCGCCGTTGCTGACCTTGCTGTTCTGGCCCTCACAAAGCTGGGCCCTTCAGGCTGTCTTTCTCTTCTGTCACTTTACTTGCTTTTCCTCCTTTTCTACTTTCACTTTCACTCTCTAAACTCCTCTCCTCCCTGGGCTCAACTGCACTCAAGCCCTGCCTGGGCTAATCTGCCTGGTTACTTCCTGCCTCCAGTGTTGTGAGCTCCTTGGTGGGCGGAGACAACCGCCTGGCCCACCCCCTGGTGTGCATCATCAACCTCTGGAGGAAAGCAACAAGGATTTGTAGGTTTGCTGTGATGTGCCTACCTGGAGTGTGGGGTGTGGTGGTGTGTGACCTGTGTCCCCTGGCTTGCCCAGGGCGACACATTCCCCCTTAGCAAAATGCAGACCGTCCGCGGGCTGCCGTCCTACACCGGTTTTATTTTTCTGTAAAAAGGGGATAACAGGTTAAGCAAAACATAAATAACATTTTTAATAACTCTTCCCAAGACGGGAGGCACATTTACTTAAACGTTGCAACGGTATACGGTCACGGTTTCCGCTCTCTCCCACCCAAGCAACCTGGCCCTGATGCTGCCCCTAAAACCCAGGCAGCACCCCTTGACCCACAGTCCAGCACAAGTTACCCGAGCGGGATCTGTCCTTCCCCTCCAGAGGGTGGCCACCGGTTCCTTTGGTGGCTGGGCCCTGGCCTGCTCTGCTCAGGGCCCTCCCTCCAACCTGCCTCTCCGGAGGCGGCATTGCGGAAACGGTAACGGTAACCAACATATTTACAAGCCACTTAACGTTTGTGGTGCCCTGCAAGTTCACGGGCTTGTCCATGGATAGTTCCCATGCATTTTAAACTTTAAACGGTCCCCACAGGGACAACGGTGCCGGCTCCTGCCGGTTCTAATCACTGCAGACAATCAGGTGACAAACTCGGTATAATCATTTTCATTTTTCAAAACTTTTCAAACAGACAACAACTTCAGTGATGGTCCCAACGGGGACGGTGCTGCGGACATCCGCTGCCCTACGGGGTGTCTTCGTCCTCCTCACCCAGTTCGGGGTGGAAGGACACGGGCACTAGCCCCTCCAGTGCATAACAAGCACGACGTGGAAGGGCTGCCCGGTACCCGTTGCCTCCGGTTCGGGGGATATAAGTGGCCTCCATGCCAGGCAGGGCAACGACCTCCTCCTCTTCTTCCGACACAGGCTCGGTGTCAGGCCCGGGGTCGCTATCTTCTTCCCCCGCCGCAGTCACAGAGGGAGGCACACCAGACGGGCCGGGTGCGGTGCAGCACGCGAGTGCGTAGGACGGAGGTAACACAGGAGCCAGGGGTAGACCGGGTCCCTCAGCCGCAGCGACCGGTCCCTCGGGGACACAGGGGCGTGGGTCATTTTCCAGCTCCTCCATCACGGCCTCCACTCCATACACTCGCGCCACAGCAACTAGGGCCTCTACCTCCGCGGACCACTGCGCCATCAGCCCGCCGATCTGACTCTGGTAGCGACGGCAGATCCCCGCCGCCCGGGCCCTCAACCAGGCGGCTGTTCCAGACACCGGCTCGGTAGTCTCCGCAGAACTAGGTGGGGCGAACATCTCGGCAGTCGTGCTTTCCAGGAACTGGGTATCTTTGCAGAGTCCTGGCGTCCCTGCTCTTATAGCCGCGGCTACATGCGGCCGGCCGCCATCGCGTCCCCCTTAGCTCTTTCCGGCCCCTCCTCTCTCGGAGCGGGGTTTTGGCCTTCGCGCCTCTACTGCTCGAGAAGACGCTCGAGCGGGAACTTTTCGCGCCAAAGATGGCGGCTTCTGAAATTTTTCTGCCGGATGCCTCCGGCGGTAACAAGGCGCACCTCTACCTGACGGCAGAGCGGTAAGATCCTGTTCGTGACGCCAAGTTGTCGCGGGCGGGGAGGAGGGTGTCAGCACACCGCGCTCACCCCTTCTGCTCGGGTCCGGCAGCTGCTCCTGGTGGCTCGAGCCGTGGGCCGGATCCCGGGGTTTCTTGAGCGACACTCCTCGCCCGTGAGTGAAAGGGGGTGTCTGTTGGGTGTGGGGATTGTTATAGTTCGTGACGCCACCCACGGTTGTGGTGATTGCACCACCGCTGCTCAGTGTGGGGGTCCCGGGGATGGTGATGCGGAGCAGCCAGGTGTTGTGTTGCCCCTCCGTGGGTAGGGGTTGGTGATCCCGGGGCCCGGTGATGAGATGTGAAGTGTAGGGCCTGGAGGGCGCAGGGACGCGGGGGCAGCGCTGTGCCTTGCGGCACTATGGTACTCACTCAGCCTGACACACGGACACAGTTTGTACGGTAAACCAACGGCTGGTAGGACGGTCCCACAGACGGCTGCACCTGCACTCCCGGTAGGTGACGGTGATGTCTCTCTTCCTTGCACCTGTGTTGACTGATGGTAGCGGTGGATTCCCTCCGGTTACCCGCTCCCCGGCTGCAATCTGGGCCGGAGGAGCTCTACACTTTGCCCGCAGGCGCTGGCCCTGAGAAACTTGTGCCGTGGCGGTGGCGGTGTCTCTCCAATACGGGTTGGGCTGTTGCCTTCAATCGGGACTTGGTTGTTGGGGGATCTGCGTCCCCGTCACTGACGGATTTGGCAAATCTGGCGACTCCTAGCCTTGCCGGGGTCCGAGAGGCCCCTGCCCTGGTGCTGACTGTCCTTCGGAACACTGCTCCAGACCACCGGGCACACAGCCAACGGGGTCCTTCCAGGAACTTCCAAACGGTCCCCCTCCAGACAGTCACCGCCGTTGCTGACCTTGCTGTTCTGGCCCTCACAAAGCTGGGCCCTTCAGGCTGTCTTTCTCTTCTGTCACTTTACTTGCTTTTCCTCCTTTTCTACTTTCTCTTTCACTCTCTAAACTCCTCTCCTCCCTGGGCTCAACTGCACTCAAGCCCTGCCTGGGCTAATCTGCCTGGTTACTTCCTGCCTCCAGTGTTGTGAGCTCCTTGGTGGGCGGAGCCAACCGCCTGGCCCACCCCCTGGTGTGCATCATCAACCTCTGGAGGAAGGCAACAAGGATTTGTAGGTTAGCTGTGATGTGCCTACCTGGAGTGTGGGGTGTGGTGGTGTGTGACCTGTGTCCCCTGGCTTGCCCAGGGCGACACAGATGCGACAGTGCCGGGGCAGCTGCGGCTGATATTCTCGGCTGCCGGAGGGGGAGTGAGGCGGGGGACATTACCCCTGCCCCTCTCCCTCCCCAGCCTGAGAATACCGGGCCGCCGCTGTGTGCTTACCTCGGCTGCAAGGTGAATATGCAGCGGAGCCCACGTTCTTTTTTTCCTATATTTCCGTTTTCTTTCTATGTGTGTTCTATGTGTCTGTGTCTATGTCTGTGATGTGTGTGTGTTTACTCTCTGCACGGCTTCCTCTTCCTGTAATGACATCACTTCCCTGCAAACCGCAGACAGGCGATGTACATTACCGGAGGTAAACCGCGAAATACCGCAGGGAATAACGCAGGAAAACGCAGTGAACCGCACAGAATTTGCTGCCTGCGTTATTCCCTGCGGGATTTCATGATTAACATTGAGTCAATGGAGGGAAATCCCGCAGCGATGTGCGGAAAAGAAGTGACATGCACTTGTTTTTGCTGCGGGATTCCCGCAGCAAAACATGCAGCTGTCAAATTCCGCCCAGTGCGCACAGGATTTTTTTTCTCCATAGGATTTGCTGGTGATTCACTGCAGAGATGTTATGAACATTTTCTGCACCGAAACATGCAGCAAATCCGCGGAAAATCCGCGGCCAAATCCGGTAAGTGCGCACAGGGCCTAATAAGGTTTAATGAGCGGAAGTGGAATCTGTGTGACAGCTGTGCGGAAACTTGGTAAGTATAATAGTTCTGCTTTAATCTCAATTTTGCTTCCTTTTTTTGTCCGGTTGGTCGAACCTGAACAGTAATGCGGGCGTCACACGAGACGAGTTATCGCGCCATGCATCGTCGGGGTCATGGTTTTCGTGACGCACATCCGGCATCGCTTGCGATGTCGTTTCGTGTGACACCTCCGAGCGATGCAGAATCGCTAACAAATCGTGAGTCGTGTACTCCTCGCTTACTTTTAAAAAATTGTTTATTTTTAATGGCGCCGGTTGTTCATCGTACCCGGTGCAGCACACATCGCTCCATGTGACACCCCAGGAACGATGAACACAGCTTACCTGTGTCCCGCGGCTCCCGTTGGCAATGCGGAAGGAAGGAGGTGGGCGGGATGTTTACGTCCCGTTCATCTCCGCCCCTCCGCTTCTATTGGCCGGCCGCTGTGTGACGTCGCACATCCCTCCCCCTTCAGGAAGTGGATGTTCGCCGCCCACAGCGAGGTCGCTCAGCAGGTAAGTACATGTGACGGGGGTTTAACGACTTTGTGCGCCACGGACAACTAATTGCCTGTGACGCACAAACGACGGGGGCGGGTACGATCGCTCGTGCAATCGCACGATAGATCGTACCGTGTGAAGCCTGCATAACACAGACTTCCCTGAGAAGACCCCGAACTTTACATTTTGGGTTTACCATCACTAACCTGATCTCATCCCCATCAAGCTGCATTTCACATCCTGAAGACATAACTTCAGGCAGAAAAACCCACAAACAAGCAACTGGCTTCCCATTTCCCAAAGACTCCAGTTCAAAACACTAACCATGACATACAAAGCCATCCAAAACCTGTCTCCTCCATAGATCTGTGACCTAGTCTCCAGGTACCTACCTGCACGCAACATCAGATCTTCACAAGATCTCCTTCTCTACTCCCCTCTCATCTCCTCTTCCCACAATCACATACAAGATTTCTCTCATGCCTCCCCCATACTCTGGAACTTTCTACCCCAATATATGAGACTCTCACCTTGGAAACCTTCAAAAGGAACCTGAAACCCACCTTTTCCAACAAGCCTACAACCTGCAATAACCCTCAGTCCACTATACCAATGCCCAACGAGCTCTACCCTCACCTATGGTTTCCTCACCCAACCCATGTAGACTATGAGCCCTCATGGGCAGGGTCCTCTCTCCTCCGGTACCATTCTGTTTTATATTGTTAATGATTATCGTGCTTGTTTTATATGTATACCTTTTTCACTTGTAAAGTACCATAGAATAAATGGCGCTATAATACGAGGGGCTGCTGATAAGTCTTTGGCTTTACCCAGAAAAAAATGAGATAGGATGATGAAACTTTACATTTATTCCACATACTCTCCACTGATGTCAACACACTTCTTACATCAGTATTCCAGGTTCTGTAAGCCTAGCAAAAAGAAGGTTTTCAGTTGTGCCTCGAACCAGGCATCCATAGCAGCCATTGCATCAGAAATGGTGTGAAATTTGGTACCCTTGAGGGTTTTTTTTCAGGTTTGGAAACAGATGATAGTTGGAGGGAGCTAGATCTGGTGAAGAAGGTGGATGGTCAACCAGCTGGAAGCCCAGCTCTGCCAGTTTTGCCGTGGTCGCTTGTGCAGTGTGAGCAGAGGTGTTGTCTTGCAGGAACAAGATTCCTTTGGACAGCTTGCCACACCGTTTGGCCTTCAGAGCTGCTTTCAGTTGGTCCAAAAGTTCAATGAAATACCTTGCATTGATGGTGGAACCCTTTTGAAGGTAGTCCACTAGTAGCACGCCGTCCTTATCGCAGAACACAGATGCCAACACCTTAGTGGCTGATTTTTGCACCCTGAACTTCTTTGGATGAGGAGAACCACTGTGCCTCCACTTTTTTGACTGCTTCTTGTTTTCAGGGTCATACAAATAAATCCAGGTCTCATCCATAGTGACCAATCAATCCAGGAAGTTTTTATCAGTCTGGAAACAGTGACAATAGGCCAGACCGCATATCAAATATACAAGTTGGGGGTTACTTGGGGAATAGTGATCACAAAATAATAAGTTTTCATGTATTCTTTAGTAAGATGTCTAGTAGAGGGGCTACAAGGACACTAAACTTCAGGAAAGCAAATTTTAAACGGTTGAGAGATGATCTTAGTGCAATAAACTGGGATGATGTACTAAGTAATAAAAGTACACAAAGCAAATGGGAGACTTTTATGAGCATCCTGAATAGGGCTTGTGCAGAAAATATACCCTATGGGAACAAACATGCTAGAAATAGGAGGAAACCCCTATGGCTAAATAGAGCTGTAAGGGAAGCAATAAAAGAAAAACAGAAAGCCTTAAAAGAATTAAAGAGGGTAGGTAGTGATGAGGCATTATATAATTATAGAAAATTAAATAAAATATGTAAAAAGCAAATTAAGTTAGCTAAGTTTGAGACAGAGAGACTCATTGCGAGAGAAAGTAAAAATAATCCTAAAATATTCTTTAACTACATAAACAGTAAAAAACTGAAAAGCGATAGTGTTGGCCCCCTTAAAAATAGTCTTGGTGAAATGGTGGAAGGGGATGAGGGTAAAGCCAACCTGCTGAATGACTTTTTTTCTACGGTTTTTATACAAGAAAATGCCATGGCAGATGACATGACCAGTGATACCATAAATTCACACTTGAATATTACCTGCTTAACCCAGCAGGAAGTACGCCGCCGCCTCGAAATCACTAAGGTTGACAAATCTCCGGGCCCGGATGGCATACACCCCAGAGTACTACAGGAATTGAGTTCTGTGATAGATAGACCATTATTTTTAATCTTCTCAGATTCCTTAATAACAGGGTCGGTACCGCAGGACTGGCGCATAGCAAATGTGGTGCCAATATTCAAAAAGGGGACAAAAACTGAGCCGGGAAATTATAGGCCGGTAAGTTTAACCTCTACGGTTGGTAAAATCCTTGAGGGTTTCTTGAGAGATGCTATATTGGAGTATCTCAAGAAAAATAACCTTATGACAGAGTATCAACATGGGTTTATGAGGGATCGATCCTGTCAAACTAATTTGATCAGCTTCTATGAAGAGGTAAGTTCAAGTCTGGACCAGGGAAATGCAGTGGATGTTGTGTATATGGACTTTTCAAAAGCTTTTGATACGGTGCCACACAAAAGGTTGGTACATAAAATGAGAATAATGGGGATAGGGGAAAATATGTGTAACTGGGTTAAAAACTGGCTAAGTGATAGGAAACAAAGGGTGGTTATTAATGGTACGTACTCGGACTGGGTCTCAGTTCATAGTGGGGTACCACAGGGGTCAGTATTGGGCCCACTTCTTTTCAACATATTTATAAATGACCTTGTTGGGGGCATGCGGAGTAGAATTTCAATATTTGCAGATGATACTAAACTCTGCAGGGTAATCAATACAGAGGAGGATAATTTTATATTACAGGGAGATTTATGTAAATTGGAGGATTGGGCTGAGAAGTGGCAATTGAAGTTTAATGTAGATAAATGTAAGGTCATGCACTTGGGTAGAGGAAATAACATTTATGATTATGTACTTAATCGTAGAACACTGGGTAAAACAGACACAGAAAAAGACTTGGGTGTATTGGTGGATGGTAAACTTCACTTTAGTGGACAGTGTCAGGCAGCTGCTGCCAGGGCTAATAAAATAATGGGATGTATTAAAAGAGGTATAAGTGTTCATGAAAAAAATATAGTTCTACCTCTGTACAAGTCACTAGTGCGACCACACTTAGAATACTGTGTACAATTCTGGTCACCGATATATAAGAAGGACATAGCTGAACTGGAGAGGGTGCAGAGAAGAGCCACCAAGATTATTAGAGGAATGGGTGGGCTGCAATACCAAGACAGGTTATTAAACTTGGGGTTATTTAGTTTGGAAAAACGAAGGCTTAGGGGGGATCTAATCACAATGTATAAATATATGAGGGGACAGTACAGAGACCTTTCCAAAGATCTTTTTACACCAAGGCCTGCGACTGGAACACGGGGGCATCCACTACGTCTTGAGGAAAGAAGGTTTAATCATAATCACAGACGAGGATTCTTTACTGTACGAGCAGTGAGACTATGGAACTCTCTGCCACATGATGTTGTAATGAGTGATTCACTACTAACATTTAAGCAGAGCCTGGACGCCTTTCTTGAAAAATGTAATATTACCAGTTATGTATATTAGATTTTATGACAGGGTATTGATCCAGGGAACTAGTCTGATTGCCGGATGTGGAGTCAGGAAGGAAATTTTTTCCCCATTGGAACTTGTTTGCCACATTGGGGTTTTTTTGCCTTCCTCTGGATCAACATGTTAGGCTACAGGTTGAACTAGATGGACTTAGAGTCTCCCTTCAACCTTAAAAACTATGATACTATGATACTATGGATGGGGAAGTTTTCACTCGCATGCGTCTCTGATCTGTTGACAAACATTTGGGGACTCACTTTGCAGATCGCTTCCTCATGTCCAAATGTTCATGGATAATGACACAAACACGTTCATGGGAAATCCCCATGATGTCTGCTATTGCTTTAGCTGAAATTCGTGGATTCTCCAGTATGAGGTTGTGCACAGCATCGACGATCTCCGGAACAACCACTCTCTGTCGTCCAGGACATTCCTCATTATTGGTCCTGAAGTCGCCCGTTTTAAATTTGGCAACCCAGTTCTTAACTGTGGAATATGAAGGGCATTGATCCCCCCCAATGTCTGCGACATATCACCATGAATATTCTTAGCGGACTTTCCTTGCAGAAACAAGAATTTTATCCCTCCTCTGCTCTCAGTTGCTGTGAATATCATACTGGACTGCGCCATTTTGTTTTCCCACGTGCGTAGAACACTGTTGCCATAACCATCTAACACAAAATTTTGAAAACATATATTTGACACATAACGTTTTCATGTGATGTAACATTTGTTACCATAGAAACAAAGAAAATCACAAAGCCAAAGACTTATCAGCAGCCCCTCGTAGTAAATAATAATAATAACAATAATAATAACAATTGAAGTCACAAAGGTGGTAACCAAACTTTTGTTGACATCCATGGCTTCCAGACTTAAGATAGTCATTGCCGGCAAAGGATTCTCTACAAAATATAAAAAATAAACATTTTATTTAGGGTAAAGTAAATTTATAAAATTACTTTTGAGCCCTGAAATGAGGAGGCTTTGAAGAAAAATGGTTGCATTTCCTAAACGTTTCATAGGATATTTTTGTTCAATTTTTTAATTAAATCTGAAAGTTTGCACTTGAATTACATCGCTGTTCTTTCATTTTAAATAAAAAATAGCGGCATGCACAGCCAAAATCACTCTCCAAATACTGTATATCTGGATCTAACAGTATAGGGAAGTCCTGTAGCTGTACAGTGACTTAGTGTGACTGAGAACTAATTGATCTGTGGTGTACTGCAGTACCAGCAGCTTATTATTCAGACACTCCAAACAATAAGGGCAATATTAAAGCCCTCAGTGCTAATTTTATTAACAAAACCAAATTGTGAATCCAAGGCTTGTGTGTCACAGAAAGTGGGATTTCTACATTTTGAGAGGCACAAGCAACAATATTTTTTTTAAGCACCAAATGAGAAATCTTCATAATTCAGGAATTTACACACAAATGTTTACCTACCAAACTGCACACAGTGCTATTTCATTTTTAGCCCACTACATTGTTCTAATAGTCCAATATTAAACATATACACACACAACATATGAATACAAAGAACTGTTCCAGATACTTGCTTTTGGGATGTGAATCTGTCTAGATTTTTGTTACCATCCAAGGAATTTTTTGGGGTTTTTTTTGTTTGTTTGTTTTTTTTAAAAATATTCTAAAGAATGCTTACATTTTAGTTTTTAATTAAGACATTGTTAAATTGGACAATTAAACAGGTAAATATATTTGTTTTTAGTTCAGTACCTGAGTGGTATCACTAATGTCAAGCTGTAGTAAAATGCTTAACGGTCTCCAGCTACTGTTGTTTCTGGCGCCGGTCTGGTCAATGTGATTGCGCCGGTCTGGTCAATGTGATTGGAGTTGTGACTAGTCGAATCACTCCAGTCTTTGCTGGGCAGATCGAAAGTCACTTCTCAATGTAAGCCAAAGAGACTAAAGGCTGCTTTACACGCAGCGACATCGCTAGCGATGTCGCTGGTGAAAGCACCTGCCCCCCGTCGGTTCTGCGTCATGGGCAAATCGCTGCCCGTGGCGAACAATATCGGTAGTGCGCGTCACACAAACTTACCTTCCTAGCAACGTCGCTGTGGCCGGTGAACAACCTCTTTTCTAAGGGGGCGGTTCGTGCGGCGTCACAGCGACGTCACACAGCGGGCCACCAATAGAAGCGGAGGGGCGGAGAGCAGCAACATAAACGTCACTCCCACCTCGTTGCCGGAGAACGCAGGAATGCTGTTGTTCGTCGTTCCTGGCGTGTCACACGTAGCGATGTGTGCTGCCGCAGGAACGACGAACAACCTGCGTCCAGCACCAGCAACGATATTTGGGATTTGAATGACATGTCAACGATCAACGATTAGGTAAGTATTTTTGATCGTTAGCAGTCGCTCATACGTGTCACACGCAACGACATCGCTAACGAGACCAGATGTGGGCCACGAATTCCGTGACCCCCAATGACATATTGTTAGCAATGTCATTGCGTGTAAAGCTCCCTAAAGAATGAGGCTCTCATAGACTGACATTACGAGCCATAGTGACCATTAGAAATTACTTCCAGTCAGTCGCAAGATGATGAAAAAGAAGCCATACTGACACCCGTAGAAAACGGTGGCTTGTAAGTCGTTTACTACAGACAAGGAAAAAACATTAGTGATATAATTCTGGGGATGAAATAAAATAAATACACTATGGAGCTTTAAAGAGGACCTGTTATCAGAATCATGCAATGTAAACTTGTAACGTCCTGGAGGTGGATTCACGGGACCGTGCACCGGACTCCCCCAGAGAGGCAACCAAGAGCTAACCCCTATACAGGGACTGTCTGGTCACCCCACCAGAGGGCCTAAATGCACGGCAGCTGGAACACAGGGAGTACGGGGTACGGGTCCTTCAGAGATTGTCACGGGAGCTGACTAATAGTCCAATGGGAACCGGAGGCAGGACAGATGACGGGAACCGGGTACAGGTGCCGAGTAGTCACAGCTGACGGGGTCCGGATCCAGCGGGACGTGCAGGCTGGAGCTTCCAGGTAAAGTCCAGGTGACGGGTTCAGGCTGACGGGAGATGGCAGGATCCTCAGCAAACAGTCACTGGGATACCTCCTGGGTAATCGGCACTCTGGGACCAGGTCAGGACGGCAGACGGGCTCTGTGGAAGAGACAGGGTTAATCTGGGTACAAGACACAGAGGGACCTGAACACCTAGCTATGGGAACACGTTGATCAGGCACCGCCCACATGGAAAGGAAGTCCTAATATACCCTGTACCTGTAATTGACCATATCCTGTTTCCGGGACGCTGGCCCTTTAAGAAGAGGTAAGTGAATGCGCGCGCGCCCTAATGCGCATGCGTGAGGCTTGTGTGCCGGAGACCAGAGCAGGAAGTGGTGCAGGAGATGCAGGGGGACCAGACAGAGTGTCCTGGGTCGCAGGGAGACGCCAGGACCGGCGGGCAGAAGGCACAGAGGACGCAGAGGAGGGAGAGTGGGGGGGGGGCAGCCGCGGGCAGAAGGACTGGGAACCGGACCGGTGAGTGACAGACGGCGCCGGTGTGACGCCCTGGACTAGTCAGGTCGTCCCAGGTAGTCACACACACACACATCACCCCCTCCCCGAGTAGGTGACAGCAGCCAACCAAGAAACCCTTGTCACCACCCTCGAGGTTTGATGTCCACACCAGGGCGAATGGAGCCAGGCGGTTGGCTCCGCCCACCAAGGAGTTCACAAGCCTGGAGGCGGGAAAGACACAAGTTCAGACAGAAGTTCTAGAGCAGTGTGAGGAGTAGCCTTGACAGTGAAGGAGGAAGGACGAGTTCAAGAGCAGACTTGTGACCAGGCCTGCCAGGAGTCTACTCAGGTGGCTGGGTCGGAGCCCAGTCACCTTTGGCAAGGAGGCGGACGGCGGTGGCCGCTTGCGGGAGCTGGGATTACAGCCGGTGGAACCGTAGGGACCGGGGACGGGCAGTGGCCCGCCGGTACCAAACTGATTGGAAACCGGAGCACCAGGAGGGGTACTCAGACCCAGTACAAAGCCCCGAACTGACAGGGCTGAGTCAAATCAACTGATTGAGGACTGGACTTTAGGACCTATCCCACACAAGACCCGTTAGAAGACAACAGCCCAACCATACTGGGTAAAGCCACCGCCAAGGCATAGAGACCCAAAGGGCCAGTGTCTGCGGGCAAACAGGGCTCTTCCGACAACCAGCAAGCCGGGGAGCGGACTACCGTTGCTTAGGCATAGGAGTCAAACGTTCATATAAAATGTGCAGGAGAAAGGCGGAAACCACCAACCTGTTCACGGAGAAGCTGCGGCCGGCTGCGGGCCCCGTTCATCATCCCGTTTGGTTAACCAGAGACTCCAGTGTATTGTGTCATAGTGAGTACCACTTCAGCATACGCCCGCACCCGATCCCACGCCTCAGCACCTCCCTCGGGCCCCCGGGACCATCACTCCCCTACCCACGGAGGGGTCAACACCAAGCTGCGCAACACCGTCCCCGGGAGGCCTAGTTAACGGCAGCGGTGGTGTCCATCTATTCACCACAACCCGTGGGTGGCATCCCGAACTTACATCCCAAACCAAACCACCGCGACCCCGGCCGTGGAACTTCCCCATCAAGTCCCTGCGTGTAGCGCCAACCCCCCTTGCAGAGCAACGTGACCCCCAGGTCCATGAAAGGCTCGAGCCACCACCCACCGTACGAGCATGGATCCGAGCGGCTCGGCGGTCGCAGCCGAGCCCGCGGGGCAGTACACCGGGAGCCGGGGAGCGTGACAAAACTAAAGTAAAGGTATGGCCAAAACGGTGCTGTTATACTGATTCAATAGATTCCTTCTATGAAGAATTCCACAGCCTGGTTGTTGTTGAATCATCATTAGTAGTTTGGGTTTTGCTGCATTGGGGTGGGACCGTGAACAGCATCTTTGGCTCTTCCTGGCCCCTCCATTGCCTCTGGTGTCTTTATCTGCATCGTTAAATTTTGCGCCAACCCCATCCTACCCGCGTGCAGCGCTTGTGCATTGATCTTGCAGTATGCTTCGGTAACATGGCGCAGAAACATGCACAGATTGATCTCCTGGTGGTCTACAGTAAAATGGTGCCAGTGGTTAAGCATCTACAGATTGAGATCTCGGCTCGTCATTGAGCTAAGATATAAATCTGTGCATGCACTGTTTTCTTGAAGACTGCCAAGAGATTAATGTGCACAACTTCCGCCACGGTTCTTTTTTCCTGAAAACTGTCAGGAGATCAGTGTGCGCAAGCACCACCACTGCTCTGTTTTTCTGAGGACTGTCAGGAGATCAATGTGCACAAGTGTTGCCACCAGCACCGCTTTCTTGAAGACTGCCAGGAGATTATTGTGCGCAAGCGCCGCTAAGGCACCATTTTCCTAAAGACAACCAGGAGATCAATGTGCCAGGAGATTAATCTCTGCAAGCGCTCCCTGTGGCTAGGTGTAAAGCCAATACCGGCGACCACACACAGTCCTAGCCCTCTCTCCCGGCAGGGACGCGGGCACTCTCACCTTCTCAGCAGCACTGCTCCGTCCCCAGCCTGTGGCGCTTGCGGATGCTCCACAGGACTCCTGGGAGTGTCCTTAGGGCACACATACGGACACTCCGCTTTTCTTAATGGGCTGGTACGCTGTAACCCAGAAGTTCCTCTCAGCCTATTGCTGAGAGGCATCAGATATTTAAGGCACCCTCCCTTTATGGGAGGTGCCTGGGCAACGTTGTCTATACGTTGCTAGTTCTCAGGTCCCTTTGTGCTGCCGCTGCTGTTACTATGCTGTGTACTTTATAACCGGTTTGTATCTGTGTTCCAGTGCATGTCAAGTCCACTACTGCTGCAACTATCCATACCTGCTGCTGCTGCTGCCGCAAACCATTCAGCCTGGCTGCACCTACAATACCGTCCACTGCAGTTGCGTTTATACACACCGGCCGCTCTTACGATACTGTCCGCTGCTGCTGCTGCTGCTATCCAGTCCGGCCGCTGCTTTTACATCCATCCATCTTGGCCAAACATGCTATTTTGCCCGCTGATGCTGGTCATATTAGCAGAGACTGTTATGTCCATACGTGTAACGCCAGCTGCTGAAGTACCGTGATCCCCTGGTGCTGCCCTTGACAGCTACCTACCAGCGTTTAGCCTATTTCCATCACCTGTAGCTTCAGCGAAGATTCGGAAGCCGTTCAGATACGCTGCTCCAGGTCAGTGATTGGTGCCTTGGTCCAATGTTCCACTAACCCCTTTCTCACACTACACTAGGACGACGTGAAAATTAAAACATGAAGAAGATAAAGATACCAGAGGCAGTGGCGGAGCCATGGCAGTGCCGAAATCTCTACCCACAGTCCCGCCTGGATGCTAGGAAACTCAAACTTCTAATGATGATTTAACAAAAACCAAGCTGCGGATTACTTCATTGAAGGTATCTATTAAATCATTATAATAGCGCTGTTATGGCCATAGCTTCATTTTAACATGCATTATCCAGATGACAGGTTCTCTTTAATCCTTTCTCTCCCCAGCCTGTTTTCACATTCATGACTGCCATTTTTTTCGATTCTGACCATTGTCACTTTAAGATGTACAAGTAATAACTCGGGAACTCCTCAATATATTCCAGTGATTCTGAGATTGTTTTTTTCTGTACATACTGTACTTCTTGAAAGTAGTAAAATTAGGAAAATATTGTTTGCGTTTATTTGTGAAAATATTGGAAAATTGGCGAAAAGTTTGAAAATATTTCAATTTTCAAACTTTTAATTTTTATGGCCTTAAACCAGAAAGTTACGATACACAAAAGAGTTAATAAATTACATTTCTCACATGTCTACTTTACATCAGCGCAATTTTTGAAAGATCTTTTTTTTGTTTGGAAGTTAGAAGGGTTCAAAGTTTATCAGCAATTTCTAATTATTCCAACAAAATTTACAAAACCATGTTTTTTAGGGACCACATCACATTTGAAGTAACTTTTTGAGACCAATGTGATAGAAAAATGTTACTGTAGCACCACTTTTTTCATTTTCACAATGGCAACAAGAGAAAATGCACTGTGCAATGTGTTGTGCAATTTCTCCTGAGTAGACTGATACCCCATATTTTGTGTAAATCTACTGTTTGGTCGCACAACAGGGGTTGGAAGGGAAGGTGCGCCATTTGAGTTTTAGAGTGCACAATTGCCTGGATTCGTTAGCGGCTGCAATGCCGCATTCGGAGAACCCTTGATGGGCTTGAACAGTGGAGCTCCCCCACAAGTGACCCTATTTTGGAAACTAGACCTCTCAAGGAATTTATTTAGATGTTTGGTGGGCATATAGAATTGCCAGGTGTTTCACAGAATTTTATAACATTGAGCCGTGAAAATTAAAAAATACCTTATTACCACAGAAATGTTTAATTTTCACTAGGGTAACAGACAATAATGGACTGTATTATTTATTGTGCAATTTAGTTGGAATAGTTTGCGGGTGCCATGTCACATTAGCAGAGCCCCTGAGGTGCCAAAACCGCAGAAACCCCCCACAAGTGATCTCATTTTACAAACTGCACCTCTCTATGAATTCATCCAGGGGTGCATTTAGCATATTGACACTACAGGTGTGTCACAAAATGTGATACTATTGGTTCTTAAAGAAAAAATAGTTAAATGTTGTTTTAACCCCATATTTTCAATTTTCACATGGAAAATAAATAGAAAAGGCTCCATAATGTGTTACACAATTTCTCCTGCACGTGGCAATACCCCACATGTGATTGTACAGTACTCTTTGGCCAAACCGCAGGGCTTGGGAGAGAAGGAGAGCTATTTGCTTTTTGGAACACAGATTTTCAGAGAATAGTTTTCGGACTCCATTTACACAGCCCCTATGTAGCAGAACAGCAGAAACCCCCTCAAGTGACCACATTTTGGAAATTACACCCCTCTGGGCATTCATCTAATGGTATAATGACGATTTAGTCTCTGGAAAACATCTATGGTGTCAAATGCAGTGAATCTGTGAGAATTTCAAATTGTCAAATAAGTCTTTGTTGTGCCCAGAACATTGTAGTGCCCATACATTGTGCCCAGCTCGTGCTTCTGGATATGAGCACCCCGTAAATTAAGAAGGCTCTCCTCACTACAATAATGCCAAACATGTGGATGCTAATTGTGGTTTAGGTACATTGTGGGGCTCAAAATGGAGGGGGCTTTGTTGGTTTTGTATTTTGAGTGGTCGAGCAATAGCATTTTCCAGAGCCTTTGTGCTACCAGTAACGTAGAAGTCCCCTATATTTTTGTGTTAATAGATAATGGACGTCAGTAGGGACCTGTCTTTTGTGGGTTGAGTGATGCTTTTTGGTGGCAATTTGGAGTACAGAACATTTTGGATCCACGTTTATCATGTGCTCTATGTTGAGCACTTACATCAGGGTTTCCATCTACAGCTCTGAAATACGAGATTCAGATGAAAACCCCGACTGATCCATTCACTATAATGAAGCAGCAGAGTTACTCCGGACTCTGTTTGGCTTCTGTTCAGTGGTGTTCGTATTGTCAAAAGTGAGCAAAACTATTGATGACCGTAGTTTTGTGCACGCCTAAAAAGATGCTTAAAAAGATAGACAACACCAGATCACAGGCCAAACATGAGGTCAAAATGACTCCATCTGCCTCTTTACAGTGAATTTTTGGTTGGGAATTTTGTCTGTATCACGTAGTCCACTGTGTAAGCGCTCAGCATAGAGTGCAGTATAAATATGAGCCGCGCTGTACTGCAATCTTTGGGAGGCAGAATGAACAAATCAACAGCAGGTGAAGAAATGGCTATATTTATTTATTATTTAAGCCTTTCACTGTGTGGTACAAATGATTGGGCGGCTTAATTCCTCCCATCAGTACGATTACAGTGATACCAGATTTATATATTTTTTTTAGGTTTGGCTGCTATCACACTAAAAACGCTTTTTTAAAATTAAAGTTTTTTTGCATCACTGAATTTTGAAGACTATAGTATTTTTATTATTCTGCCGACAGAGTCAAGTGAGGACTTCTTGCTGAGTTGGTTTTATTGGTACCATTTTGGGCCACAATATTTTTTGATCGCTTTCTGTTCCACTTTTTGTAAGGCAAAATCGAGAAGAAACAGCAACTCAGGATTTGTTTATATATATATTTTTTTAACGCACCATTTACCGTGTCATAAAAGTGATAAGATACATTTATTCTTCAGGTCAGTGGGATTACAGCTATACTACATATATATATAGTTTTTTTTATTTTACGACTTTTACACTATAGAAAGAATTTTATAAAAAAAAAACTTTTTGCATTGCTGTATTCTGAGAGCTATAGTTTTTTTCAGGACAAGATGCCGTTTTCAGTGATACCATTTTTATTTATATATGACTTTTTGATTGCGTTTTATTTCACTTTTTTTGTCAGCTGTATGATGAAAAGACAAAGGTTTTGTTATTTTTTATTTTTTACGGTGCTCACTGAAGGGATTAACTAGTGCGACAGTTTTATAGACTGGGTTGTTACGGACGCAGGGGTATCAAATATGCATACTTTTGTTTATATATATATATATATATATATATATATATATATATATATATATATATATATATATATATATATATATATATATACATATATATATATATATATATATATATATATATATATATATATATATACATATATATATATATATATATATATATATATATACATATATATATATATACATATATATATATATATATATATATATATATATATATATATATATATATATATATATATATATTGGAATCATTTTTTTATTCTTTATTTCCGGGGGGGTTGCTTTTATTTTGTATTTTTACAATTTACTTTTACTTTTTTTTTTTTTTACTTAGCATTACTCTTTACTGCACTGATCAGTGGTATAATGTATTGCAATGCACCAGCATAGCAGAAGCTTCTGGAATCATGCTCCTGGCATGATCCCAGGGGCTTTCTGTACCTTGGTGGCACGGAGATCATTATGATGACCTTGGGTCACCATGGCAACAATATGGCCCTCACACTCACATTGCAGGGGCACCGATCGGAGGGGAGATGGAACGGCTTCCCTCTCCCAGACCCCTAAATGCTGCAATCAATATCAATTGTGGCATTTAGGGGGTTAATCAGCCAGGCACGGCGTGGGGTCCATCCCTGGCTGTGAGAGCTCAGGTTCGGCTGTCAGGAAAGCCAAATTCCCAGCGACGTTCGTCAGGACGTACTGGGTATCATCTATTTGAGAAGCTAATACTTAATTTTCAAAACAGAACACCTATTTTGTCTCTGTAATTAAAGGGATAATTTTTGGACGGCTTGTGAAAAAGCTATTGGTACTGCATTTAGTAGGATTCTAAGCTGTTTATACTTCGCAAAGAGGGATAATTTTTGGACGGTTTGTGGAAAAGCTATTGCTACTGCATTTAGTAGGATTCTAAGCTCTTTATACTCCGCAA